>NC_134369.1:10878333-11186500 GCF_035582795.1 Mycteria americana
AGCAGCCTAACACAAGGTGAATGGGTCATTCTTGACAAGGAAGAAGCTATAATGGGCCAGTATGCTAAGCACCCTAGAGATCTGTATGTTAAAACAAGACAATTACTTCTTGAGTTGTTAATGATTTAGAAGCTGTAACAACTTTATTAGGATAACTCATCTAACCCAGAATACTAAGATGAAAAACAACAGATGTGGAGGGGTGGGCAGGGAAGAACTGCTGTCACCTTGTACATTAGGGACTTGTGCGCTTGCCTCCAGCCCCCAGAAGACAGCATAAGAGAGACTTTTGAGGGTATCAGGGAGGGACAGTACATTACTGCTACCATGGTGCAAAGAACAGGGCCACCACCTGGGAAACCATTCTAAGACTTCCCAATGAAGGAAGAAACAGTTGAGAAAGGAACAAAGCAGGACAAGCCATCCAGGAAGACCCTGAAATGTGCACCATTTCATTTAGAAGATAGAGAACATTGTCAGAATCAAATCTGCAGGAGCCCGAGAGAAGCTGCTCAAGAACATCAGGATAGAAAGTAACATGGCTGAATGACTCCAGGGTAAGAGTCTGAGATCCTCACTAGAAGAATGGACAGCAAACAAAACGAGTGAGCTACAGTGAACTTTCATTTTGTACATTTCTTAGAAGAAAATTTACTGAAGGAAAAGTGGTAGTTCCTCAAAGAAATCAGTATAAGATTCACAATTCCAAACTATTCCAGTGCAAATTAAATAGGAAGGGTAATAAGGAACAAACCTAGGTAGATCCATCACCTCTTCTGCAATCTCAAAAAAGCCCTAATGAAGTATTATAAAATATAGAAATTAGTACACATTAATAACTATGAATAAGAACAGCAGGAAAAGCATTGAAGCACAAAAAATGAAGTGCCACTGGCAAAAAAAGTGTTTAAATGCAGGGCATTTTTGTATTTTCCCCACACACACTAAAAGCATTCAGCACCAACCACGTGGCTTACACCTGAAGTCCTCATTGACAGGGAGCTCTTAAGACCTCAGCCTTGGAGAAGGAAACATTACAAGTATTCATGAGAGAACTTTTCAAACTGGCTTTTGTCTGGTGAACCTTATCCCAAGACACTTAACCTGCTGACAGCTCCAAGACTGCTTTGATGAGTTCTCTCAGAGCCTGTGGAGAACCACAAAGCAGCAAAATGTAGAGTCTATCTTTAAAAAGGAAGAGCCAGGAACCAAGTCAACCTTATTCCAAGAACTGAAGTAACCAAGCCTTTTAACAGCACTGCAGTGGTGGGAAACCTGACATAGGTGGGTAACAACCAACATGGGCACCTGTAAGCAACTTGTCTAGCCTTTTAAGTTTACTTTCATAGCAGGATAAACAGGCTTTTTGGAAAGAAGATGCACCAAATTACAGCAGATGTCAAAAGACCTAATGAATTCAAGATCTGATCATATTCTGTTAAGCAAGGAAGGAAATGGTTCTTTCCCTTCTTGAATTTCATCCTTTATATTTCCTTAGCTTGCTTTTCCAACTTATCAAGGCAACTCTGAATTCTGAAGCTGTATATGATATCATCTGCATATATAATAAATTTAATCTTATTCTCAAATTCACTATCCAGATTCATTAAAAGTACTGAGAAAGTAAGAGGTGAGATGGTTCTCTTTAAAACTCTATTCAGTGCAGCCTACCATTTTGACAGTGAACTGTTAAGTAGTTCTCTGACTGTGGTAGCCCAGCTAGTTAGTACATAATCTATAGCAGTTCTTCTCCAGGGACCATGCAACCCATAAGGACAAAAAGTTAGGGTCACAGAGAGTTTCAGAAGTGTTTCTTTCCTGGATTCCCTTGGGCAAATGGTAAAGGAACCGTGCAAGTTGATATATATATATATATATATATATATATAAAAAAATAAAAACACCCAACATAGAAATAAATTAATAGTTTTCAATTTTTTTACAAGTGCCTAAATATTCTCCAGTGGAAGCATGGATCATAGGATGCCAAGTTTATGCCTACAGATGAGGCTTACTTCTTAAAAATTCCCTTTCAAAGAGCTCTTTGAAGTAGTATACACATTCAAGGTCTGTAAACAACACAGCCGGAAAACAAATAAATAAGTGCATATGTGTTTAAATCCAATGGGTCAACATTTTTTGAGTCTTACTATTTTAGAAATACTTCAAAATTATCCATTGGGGAATACGTCTGATCTTTTGAAAATAAGACTCGTTCATAAACTACCATACTTTGGCATGACAGAATGGCACACTCCCTGAGCAACAAACAGAAAGGCTACGAACGCTCTCATAGCTCCCAGAGTGACCACCAGCTCTAAGCACCGCTGCAGAAGAGCTGGTGTTTCAAAAGCTTTCTATCAAATTAAAAACAAAAAACAAACAAACAAACAACCCAAACCCACGCACACCAAAACCCCCAAACCCAAAAAAATCCAACCACCTCACCCAAATAGATAACATTAAAAAGAGATTCTCCTTACGGCACTTCCTCTCAAGATTATCAGCTCTATTTCCTCTCAAAGTCCACTAAAAATCAGCTGACACACCCCTGAAACAAATTCCAGCAGGCAGATTCTGGCAGAGTTTGGAGCCTGAGCTTTTTTACACTGTAAGTAACTGAGCCTAAGCCACAGGCAACCTGAAACAGCCTCATCTCGGCAGTCTCAACCCATCTTGACAAGGAAGGGAAACAAACAAGCCCTCTCCAACCAATCCAACATAACCCCTCCATTAACATCCTTCGACCATCCTTTTTCCCTTGACGATACCAGTTATATTGAAGGAAGACCCAGGTCATGTGTCCCTGCTAATTAAGAAAATTCAAGCAATTTCTTTTGATAAAGATAAGAAGCAGCTTTTCAGATAATAAATAAAATTGATGCTTGAAAGAAGATATCACATTGGTACAAGGTCTCAAACCTGTTCCAAGAAGCAAAGCTTATGAAAAGCTAGCTTTCTTATAAATACAAAAGATCACATACAGAAGTATTATTTCAGCAGAATGTGTCCAAGTATATAGTTAAATAAATGTATATGCTATCAAAGTCTAATGCAGCCTATGCAATAGCTTAACTATGCAGTGTTTGCAAAAGTTTTCAAACAACAAAGAGGTAGTAATTACAAAGTCCAGTTTAAAAATAGGACAGCATATTCTTCTGAGAGAATCATATTCTCTGAGAGAACATCATATTCTTCTACATATTCACATTCCCTTAACAAATGGGCAGAAATGATCCCTGGATTATTCTGTCTAGTAAACCATATTTTTGGAATTTGTATTTATTCAGTATTATTAATTAAAAAAAAAAACACAACAAAAAACCCCACAGTAATGGCTTTGAGCTGGGTCTCAAAAACCAAAATAACTTGCAGTCAGGATTTAGTAAAATGCTGAAAAGAACAGTCATTTATTTTTTCAACAGTATGTACACTGCTTTAAGTAAAGCTGTCAATAAAGCAGTGTTGGACAGTGACTCATTGTAGAAATTATTACAAGTATTCTTACCTCTGATCTACAAAAACAAATTTCCCATCTATTGCATGTCGAGAAACATATTCTGTAGGTTTCACCCTGATCTCACCGTTGACTGGCTGTGGTACTACATGAGGATGCAGCCGTCCAATTGCAACTAGACAGCTTAAATTACAACCCTCGTTATCTGGTTCATTATCTTCATCTAGTCCCATTTTTGTTGGCGGCCAGCTTTTTAAATATCCTGTACTATGAATAGTGCAAAAGCTTTTGCGGTCAGCTGTAAAAAGAAAAAAAAAAAACAAAACACAAACACAAAAACCAAAAAAGCAGTTAGGTCATCGATATTGCTTTGCAGAACTTCCTCTCAGTTCTGCTAATAATGCATCTCCTCTCTTATCCAGGAAATATGGGATACTGTTCACTAAGGGATTTTTCAGCACTCCTGCCTCAGTGCAGCTAATCTGAGATAGTTTATTAAAACATTTATCTCTGCAAAACCATTGTTTATACTTAAACACCACAAAGTTCAGACCAAGGTCACTTTTGATAATCTTTAAGTAGAAATTGCATCACATTTTATTTTTCAGCAAAGGATGCAAATAACCTAAAGGATTGTTCAAAGAAATTAGTATATTAATAAACAAGATGCCTTTTTCAACTTAACATGAAGCTCCTACAAAAACCAGGAACAATTTGTTTGGCAGAATATACACTGTTTGGGGTGTACAGGGGATAGGTGTACATAGGGGTGAGGATGAGGATTCACAATGACAGGTAATACCGTTGGTATCTGAAAGGAGAACTCATATTCCTTGGCACTTAGCAGGCCTTAAAACTGAGAGGAAGAAGACTTGCATAGAGAGGCAGAGCAAAAGGCTCATGCCTAACTGCACAAACTGGTTTCCTCAGGGATGAGCACTAAAGCATGATCCTAGCAGGAAGTACTTGGGGAGCTACCACATCCAGAAACAAAACACTGAAGTTGCCTTCTGTTCTCTGGTTGACTCTTTCCACTAACTAATATCAAATGTATTATCCAAAGTACTCAAAGAAGAAGCTGTAAAATTTGAACTAATATATATTCCAACATGTCTAGAATAATACCCTGCAGAGGAAAAAAATATTACCAACTTTGATAATGTTATGACCAAATGCTTCTGGTGTAGAAATCCTACGTTTCCAGTACTCAGAATGTACCAAAACCACAGATGAACTCAGAATAAACTCATTTTTTAAGTTGGATATCCATCCAAATATCACTTGTCAAATATGGAGCAGAGAAAAAGAACGGGTAACAGCTCCCCTTTGTTGGAGACATTGGCTAGAAGGTCAAGACTGAATGTGATATGAGCAGTGTCTGAAGACGTTGCAATAATCACCCTAGAACTGTCAGCACAAACTGCCTGCAAAAATTTCAAGAAAGCAGAGAGGAGAATTTGGCTTTATATGCTAATACAATGTTGTAAGAGCTACAGGGGGGGAGGAGGAAGTATGAAGAGATAACAGACCTAGACATAGTTCAATATCTTAATAAGAAACATTGACAGTGTTCAATAAATGTACAAAATTTAGCCACTGCAAATGAGCAGCTGTATATAAAAAGCAGCCTGACAGCCATTACATTTGGTAATAAAATGCATAATTGTTACCTTTCTTCTTTGAACAGGTTGAAGGAAAATCCTTGTCTTCTACTTTCACTGAAGGTCTATTGCACTTCATCCTACAAAAGAAGGACCGTCTTGCTCCAGAACATAGTCGTGATGGCCCAGGTGTTATATCAGTTTTAACTGGAAGTCCAGCTGTAGCAAACAGAGGAAGTGAGGAAGCCTTCTTTGTCAGGTAAAAAGTTAACCATACAAATGATTACGTACAACCCAACTGTACGATGTTTCAACTTTGCTGGGACTTGCACGTTAGTCCTTTTATATCCTTCTTCAGAAGCAGAAGTCCTATTCTGGAGTTTTTTATATAAGTGAATACATGCAGGACCCAACTGACCATATCAACATTAGAATTTCTGATTACACTTTCTAAAGTGAAAACATTGACACAAGCTTGAGAACACAGGGCTCTAAACGCAAAGATTAGCAAAAGGTTGTAAAAATCCACAGGAGTTTTGCAATAAATGCTGCGATTTCTTTGAACACTAATCAATTGATTAAAAATACACAGAGATTATTTACATATAACCAGAGTAGTACTTCATACATATAGCCACTCAACAGGCCCCAGACCCTTCAGATTGGAAGGCTTTTCTATCACAACAGCCACCCAGAGAGCACATACGCATGCACAGAGCGGAAGAGGCCCAGTGACATTCCAGGTCCACCTCAACTGGTGTGTTCCTAAACATGAGATTTTTTCATTGTTCTAATGGAAGGGGGGAAAAAAGGTAGCACTGACCTACACAGGGACTACACAAATCCCCAAGATCTCCAGTTATGTGTAAGAAGTCTCTAGCCTCAAAGAAATAAGTGCATATGAACATGTCCTAACAATAAGTCCTGACCTTCAACGTATTCTTGCAGGAGATTCTTAGATTCTTTTCTGTGGAAAGTAACTGGAGAAACACAGTACCAAAACACACATCAACTCTGGGAGCCAACAGCAGAGTGCTGGTACAAACAGAGCTCCAGGAAGATGCCTGGCATGCATCAGGAGCACAGGTATCAGCAACGCCAGTGATGCAGCTGGAGCTCCAAGGGACAGTGCTCCAAGAGCTGATGCAAGATTTAAATCACATAGCAGCTTCTCCACAGCTTGCTATCCACTTCAACCATTTCTGCATGAGGATACATATAAACAAACAGCTATAAACATGTACAAAAAAAGCCTACAGGAGTATAGGCTTTTAACTTAAGGAGGAAAACAATGATGCCAATGTTTTAGTGGAAAGCGTGCCTCCCTTAAAACTAAAATTGAATGAGGTCACCTCAAGGAGGTCAGACTGTCATAGAATCATAGAACTGTTTAGGTTGGAAAAGACCTTTAAGGTCATCGAGTCCAACCATAAACCTAACACTGCCAAGTCCACCACTGCACCATGTCCCTAAGCACCACATCTGCACATCTTTTAAATACCTCCAAGGATGGTGACTCAACCACTTCCCTGGGCAGCCTGTTCCAATGCTTGACAACCCTTTTGGTGAAGAAATTTTTCCTAATATCTGGTCTAAACCTCCCCTGGCACACGTTGAGGCCGTTTCCTTTTGTCCTATCACTTGTTACTTGGGAGAAGAGACCAACCCCCACCTTGCTACAGCCTCCTTTCAGGTAGTTGTAGAGAGCGGTAAGTTCTCCCCTGAGCCTCTTTTTCTGTCCTGCACCACAGGCACTCTAAACTGCTGTTCAGTGGTAAGAGTACAACCTGTGCCCAAGTCACTCATGCCAACAACAAAAAAAATACATACATACATACTAGTACTCATAAGAATATGAGTCCTTGAAATGCTACCAATCCGTCTATCATAGCAGATGGGTAGACTGTAATTCATAGTATTTATTTTTGCCCTAACTTTGTCAGAGGCATACAAAAAAGGAGCTAGCACTGGATATACATGCTTGACAATCAGACAAAACCAGGAGCCAGAAAAACTTCATTTGATCCAGCTGGAGCCTCTAGGCTCACTGCCCTGGAATGATGTGTCTCAGCTTCAGTTTCTGAAGTTGAGCTGGTGGCTTCTTTGAGATGAGATCCTAGAGATTTCTGCTCCTGACAAGCATAAGACTTCATGACCTGGAAATCTGCAGTTGTAAGATACCATCTTCTACTTAAGCAATGCAGACTCCTGTTATGAGAGTGAATTAAACACCCACTCACCTCAAAAGCAGCACAGATACAGAACTACTTTAAAACACCAGAGTCAGAGCTAAGAGACATAGTAGGAAATGACTCCAAGGACCAGGTTAAAAACCTTGTAAGAGAAAGGCTAGGTCATTGATGGAAGTGGCAGAATAAACAAATAAATAAATAAATACCTCTATCTTGACTGACAGCTAAGGATAACAAAAATAATACTGAGTGTATTCTGACTGTTGAGAATGACATATTAGAACAAATGCTTCAATGGGAAAAATTAAATCTTTGATGCCTGGAAAAGATAGGATACCTCACAAGTGAAGCCAGTTAAACAAATGCATCTATAGTGCAGTGCATGCCAAACCTACTAGCTTCTACATTCAGGTATCCGGTTTGGTTTTTTTTTTCCTCCCCCTCTTTTTTTTTTTCCTTTAAGCTAAAACTTCCTTGGCATGACACACAATCCAAACAGCACCTCACACACACTCTTTCTATATTAGTCAAATATTCCAGCTACATGATACTTTTTCAAAAGGTGGTAATACTTACTTTTTGCATCTATAAGCCTTTCTCGTGGTGCAGTATCAGAAGAAGAGAGCTGCTCCTTCACTTTGGCAATGTCTTTAGGATGAAGATAATCAAATAAACTTTGACCAATCAAATCATTCTGTAGAGATTGAATATTCAGTCAAAAATTAAGATAATTGTTCGGTACCTTTTCCCAATTTTAGCATCCATTATAAACAATCCTTTTACATATAGGTCTAACCAAGGAACATCAAACATCTGAGATCCAGGATTTAACGGAAGGTACGTTTTCTCTGTATATTTTGAGGTTAGGACTACATTACATGATAATTTCTTCTGTTATTTTCAGTAAGAGTTTTGCAGAAATAGCATGCTCAATCCACCACCAAATATTCTGGTTTATCTTCAGTCTCACTTCACATGCTAGACATTTGAAGGAAAAATCATAATGGCAAATGTTCTCTTTCAATATTTACATGATGAGGAGGTATTTAGTATATACCTAACTAAAGGCTGGCTGAGGAAAACTTTTGAAACTAATACAGTTTTTAAATTTGGTAAGGAGGACAAATGACAGAAAGAATGAAGAATATAAGTTAAGCCTCATGTTAAGCATGTATTAAAACCCTGGCTTTGGTATAATTGCTTCCCAATTTCCATTAGTAAGTATGCTAGCAAAACCAGAACAGACAGAAAGAAAACAAAGTCGAAAAACTCACGTGACACTACCGGAAGAACCTTAGACTGATTTTTCAATATTTGCTTACACTCCCAACTAGATAACGCTTTTACAAGCCTGAGGGTAAATCCCTGATCAGAATGCATCAGTCAGTGAAGTAAAGTTAGTTCCTTTTGACCTCCTTAGTTTGAATGGAAACTAGAAACAATCTTCTCTAATGACATGGCAGAGAAAAGCTCTTTCTTTGCAATAAATCTCAGCTTTCAAGACAGACTAATCACATAAATACCCCTCCATATAAACATATAATCATAAAAAAAGCTTTCAGATCTTTTAAGGCCTAACATTACTTAAAATGGAAAAGAATACCTGACTGTAGTTGAGGATCTTGAAGACAGATTCTGAAACAAACAGTATCTTCCCTCTGTCACAGCCCACAACAAAAAGAAATCCATCTGCTGCCTAATTAGGGGGGTGAAGGGGGGGAAGTAAATCACTAAGTTATATGTAGAAACATAGAATTGTTTAGGTTGGAAAAGACCTTTAAGATCATTAAGTCCAAATCCTCATCCTCATTGCATCATTATAACATTTAAAAACACTTTGTGTACAGTAGAATTTCTACACTAGGAGAGCTGTCTTAACATTTAGAGATAACCGAGTCAACAGGCAAGATATGAAATTACAATAAAGGGTTTTTTTGCATCTGCAAACATTTTTGGCATCATTCTGGGCATCATGCCCAGAATTTAAAATCACTTGTATGGCAAGAGAGAATCCATATCTTGTCCAATAATATTATGATTATGTTTAATAATGCCTTCAAATTAAAATATTCTTTTAACTGTATTTATTCCATAGTTCCTCTTTTAGAAACCAAACGTAATCTGGATATTTATTTTATGTGCCTATAGGCAAGTAATTCCCATTTCAATAGCACTCTTTTTCAGTCCATACAAGCATGCAGGATTAGGCCCTAATTTTATAGCTTTAGAGTCACAATGCTGCAGAAATTAACTTCTGCATATGCTGCATCTGGACACTGCAGTGCTTCACAAATTACACAAGCTACTGGAAGAGCTTAACTATTGACAAGTGATACATACTCTCCACACTATAAAAGAAGTATACAGCAAGCAGCCAAACATACTAAGTCATGTTACATCAGTGACTGCAAAAAAAGGTGTTTGTTATATCATTATATACTGAAAATCACATCAAAGTAGCCCATGGCAGAAAGTCTGCAAGAAAAGTTTATGTAATTTTGGTTCATTCCATGAAATAACTGAAGATTCTGATGGTTACCATCAAAATATCAGAGTTTCCTCAGATCTCCCTCTTAAATCTTTCTGCTTAATTTAAGAGATGCTAGTCATTGTTAAAACCCATTGACTTTATGCAGTAGTCTTGCAGGTTACTACATTATCTCCCATAATCAGAACATACTTAAACTGAGATACAAGGCAGAAAAATACTGGTGTTTTGCTTTGGGAGAGTTACAGTCACAGCCATTAATCTCGCTTAATTAAAAGCTGAAACCTACCCTGAGAATAAGATGTTTTAATTCATCATCTGATAGAAAAGCAGGCTTATAGTTTGCTTCTGTATATGGGTTTGTAGCACCTAAAGAAAACAAACAAACAATCCCCATATCACAAACTTAACAATACACACTTAAAATGAGCAATTTTCCTTTGGCTCCTTCTTATACTGTTATTCATTGCAGGTGCTCTTTAAAGTGAAAGTTGCTTTTGGTTTTGTTTTACAATCAACATGAGCTCTGTTGCTATTAATTCAAAAAAAGGATGAAGCTTTTTTGCTAAAACACAAATACTGCATTACATAGTAATGCAAATTATATGCCTTCTGAGATAAAAAAAATATGTCGAGGAACACTTTTATAACCCAAATGCTGTGCTTGATTTATGGTCTGTTCTCAGAATTAGAAATGAAAAACAAGAGATTAAAGCATAAAAACCTTCAAACTATTTCTTCTCTTTCTAACTTAGTAAAACATGACAAGGTCATGTAAACAGATTGTCAGTTAGGAACTTACAAATCAGTTCTCTCATTCCATGCCAAAGACAAAAAACAACATTACAATGACATCTCACAATGCCAAAAGCCCAAAATTAGCAACAAATGAGGCAGCTATTTATTGAAGAGTAATTCTTCTCATTCTATTCCCTTCATGAAGACAAAAAAAGAGTCCAATTAGTAACCACTGAAGTGCTATGAAGTACTAACCTCATCAAATGACAGTGGGAGAAAAAGTTAAACCTTTCAAAAATACTAGGATAAGTATGATTGGAAGACACCAGGTCTCTTAGAAACTGGAACAGTGACTCTCTCTTTAAATTAGCTGCATCACTATCTTTTCTCAGGGGCATATTTCTTGAAGGCTTAAGCTTTCACCATCATCACTGATCGTACCCAAGCACTCATTCACTCTTATATGAAGCTTTAGGACATACAAGAACTTGCAACAACCCCAACTCTTCCAAACCCACGTTTCCTTTCAGGTGCTTGTAACAGAAACTGGTTAAAAAGACTCTCCATTCTTTCACACAGAGCTAAAGGTATGAACACAAAACCTCAGAAGCCCTGTAGGAATATTACTTTACACCTAAAGTCTAACCTCTCTATCCAACAAGTTTTGCACATTGCCTGCTCAAGAGCACAGCTCAGCGTTACACAAGGTTCAACTGCGCACTGCCACTTAAGGTCTTTGTTCCCTCCCCCCACCCGTCTCACTTCTGTCAAATCTAGTGATGGTAATCAATCAGGTCAGAGGATGGAAAATTACTCTTTTCTCACCCACAAATTTCCCAGTCAGATCAGGATACTGGACCATGAACCAGTAAGCTATAAATGAACGCGCAGCATCAAATGCTAGGAAAAGGGGAGAAGTGGGGAGAAGTCCTCTCAAAATGTGTTAACTTACTCCTTTTTGGCAAAAGGGCAAGAAAGGGAAAAAAACCCATGGCTTTGGGGAAACCCCATTTTGCCATCCTCCTCCAGTCCTGTCCTGTGTCATCCCCCCCCTCCACCCCCAATCAACTTACCACGTAATGTTTTCATATGCTGGACAGCCATTCTCAATACAGTGAGTTTATCTAGCTTTCGAGACATAGCGTTGCATGTTGGTACCAAAGATGCCAGTTCATCTATAAAACTGTTCATTTTATCTCTACGCCTTTTTTCAATTTGACTGTGAGCCTCCCTAAACAAATAAGGTAGTGAGGAAAAACAGAAAAAGCATGAGAAAATAAATCATATACTGGATTTTGGGTTTTTGTTTGTTTTTTTTTTTTTTTTTTTTTTTTTTTTTTAATAACAAAACCACAAAAATAACCTCCTCCTGATAATTAAGTTACCCTCTTATCCTCGTGAAAAGGACATCCACATACAGAATTCTTCAGACATTTTATGTTCATTATTTGGGCGAGTAACAGTTATAAGCAATAGACAAGGCTGCAGCACATGGCTCTAATTTACCAGAAAACACACATAATGTTGGCCATACAGTACACCAAATCCTCAGTTCTAAAACAATCCATCAAACAGCACAAAGTTATCTAGGGATTTCTACTGCTGCACAACACTTTGTTCTTAGCATGTACTCCTAAAACATAACTGGAATCATAAAGGTCACAGATAAGCAAATTCCAGTGTATATAAATATTGAATAAAGCATTCAATTAAGAATTTGTAATCAGTATACTATATGAATGTACTAAGTATTTAAAACTACCTTTTGCTGTGGCAATATAAGCCTTCCACTCATCCTACAGCTTTCCATTTGAAGTATTTGAGGTCTCTGAACTAAACTCTTCCTAACCAGGAAAAATGATGATAAACACTAAGTTATTTTATCTTGGTTTTATATTTTCCCATATTAAAGAGTCACTGTTAACGCTTTTACAACCCACTATGGAATTTGAAAGAAACAAGATTAAGAATGTAACATTATCAGAAACATTTACAGTGCAATTTCAACATTAATATTAACAGAAGTGACTAAAGCCAAATTACCTACCAAGTTCGCGTTTTCACAAAACTATATGCAATTTATACATGAAAAATGTGAACAGTGCAAAGATATGGGAAAATAAGAGGTCAAAGTTAGAAGAAAAAGATTTTTAGGATAAGAAACACATGTAAATATTTCATATATGGAAAGAGGCAAGAGATCAATTGTTTTCAATATATTTGTTTAGAGTATTACCTTGCATTTTTTATTCTGCCTTGTTGGTCTGTATACTCCAATCTGTTGAGAAATGGTATCACAAAGTTACAGTGTCGAAAACACTGGAAACAATTCTTTTAATGCATCTCACCTACTGATCCTCATTAAAATATTTTTTTTTTTAAATTTGAATATTTATTTAAGCTTTCTTCAGAAAATATCATTATTTATAATATCGTGGCTCAAAGTGTTGGGGTTTTTTGTTTGTCTGCTTTAATTTCTTCAACAATCTTAAGCCTTTGTCCCAGCAAAGAAACAATTTGGGACACCTGACCACAGTGACACTGAAAACAGATATCTACACACAGGATTCTATGTCAGTACTGTGGAACTAACATTTCAGTGACTGTATCAATAGTACCTTCCATGTTGGTCATCTTTATCTGTGTCCATACCTTCCCTGCAGAAACAGAATAAAGCAATATATCACAAGTTAAGCAGAATTAGCAAAACTGTTATCAAACTATCATAAAATTAGAACAAAGTATTCCTACCATCTTTAAATCTTAAATACAAAAATAAGAATATAAAAGAGTGAGAACCTGGAAGGACTAAAGAAGTTGTGTAGTTTTTGTAATATTAAAACATTTTCTTAAATTAGTTGTGTCTCCTTTGGAGGTAGCAAAATGGCACAGTTTGATGTGTTTGACAGTAAAACATGCTGCAGTTCAAAGACATCATCTGTTATAAAAATGTTTTTCAGTTAACTAGAGGGGAAAAAAAAAGGACATATCAAAGCAGATATTTTTTCATGCCTTCATCAGAAATAGGGCTACTAACTTGCATTTACTATAGTTAAAAGTTCAACCAGAGGCAGTTATCAAAGTACATAGCATAAAATTCACAAATTGTCCTGAATTACTTTGTGCAGATGCCTGTGTGTTCTAGACTTTAGTTTGCCTTATGGTAGTTGATTTTGGGGTAGGAGATGGTAATAATCTTGACCAACGAACCACTGGAAATAGCCAAGTGCATGGACAGAATGAGACACTGTATGAAACTAACCAGGCACATCTTAAATTAGTACAACTTTCAGTGTAGATACATGGCTTACTTTTGCCTCAAGATGAAAAAAAAAAGTAAGAAAGGAGGCATTAATAATAAAAAGGATACCCCTTATTACATTTTAATATTGTAACCATGTGTACAGAAATAATAAGAAGAAAGCGTGAAGTTTTCATAGCTGTATCTGGTGAAAAAAGTTGAATGCCTAAAGTTACAGCACTCTTAGACAAAAGAATTAGGAAAAAGAATACTTTGATATACATAAATCTGTGCTTAAATGTACACTCTTAAGCCTGGCTTATTCTGGTTTAATTTTTACCTGCAAATTTTAGGTAAAGGGGAGGGAAAGGCAAGGAAAAACACCAAGCATCTTTTTCAAGTGAAACTGATTATTGAAATATTTATACTTACTCAAAAGGAAAGCCATCAAGTCTGAAAAGAAAGAAAAATAAAGTACACCATATATAGGAAATAAGAATAATGTCTTACATTTTCTGTTGAAATTCTCAAGCTAATTTATATTCTATTTGAAATGAAAAGCACAATGAAAACAAGACAATAGCAGTGAACATATTCTAAGGAGACAAGCTTGTTCAAATTAATATACTTTCTGAAAGAGTAGTTCTACTTTTTAAGAAAAGATAACATAGTTCATTACACTTAATGTGAAAAACTAGTAAAACAACTAACCTAAATTATGTTATGCAAATCATTGAGACATTGTTTCCTCTTCAGAAATGAAAGAGCTGTGCTTTATGTGTGTTGCCCTTGTGGTTAGATAAATGGGATTTCAGAGGACTCTAAGGCCAGAAAATTAAAAAAAAAAAAAAAAAAAAACCTCAAGTTTCTCAGTTTTTGATTCTGCCCAGCAGGACAGATGAACATTTTCTTTTAGTCAGTACTAAAGTCCTGATTCTGAACTTTATCCAGACTTTATCATATCATAAGGAAATTAAACAGAATTTCTACATGCAAACTAACTGTTGGCATCACTTCAAGACGGTAAAGTGATCTGAAATACCACTGAGTTTTAACATGTTGAGAGGCTACACTTTATAAGAACCTTATGAAAAATCTTCTCTTATTAGCCATTAAGATACTAGTTATTCCTGTTCAACACGGGACATTAGCCTCCTTAAAAATAAACATGGTAGTCTTTCATATGCTATTCACTGCACTTTTAAATCAATTATCTTTGTGATTAGTTTTTAAAAGTTTGAATAATGCTAAAGGTTTTCTTCATCTCTCAATTTGCACATTTGAGTTATTGTCTTAGTAAGCAGCTCAAAGCAATTCTGATGCTCACAAAGAAATAGCATGCAGGTCTAGAACAGGACTTAAGAACAGAAAGGAGGCATCAGTTTTCCACTTGTGATGCCCGCTATAGCTACAGGATGCTTGTTGTGACAAAGTTCATTTGAGCCTTAGAAAAACCCAGAAACCAAAGTCTAAGAGGTACAAGGTAAGTTACAAATACTTCAGGATAGTTTGTTTTCTTATCATATATTATTTCAGTTGAAAACACTACTCCCAAGAGAAGAAATTAAGTGTTGAGACCTGTGCATGAAGTCTTGGATTCCAGCATTTGACTAAAACAGACCATAGTGGAGAACAGGCAACCTTTGCTGAAGTGACAGCAATAGGTTGGACAGGAATTTTCCTGGAGGAGTGGCAGGAGAAAGAATTGAAAAGAACCTGGTGTAGAGAGCTGAAAGCGCAGCTGATCAATATGCTTGCTTGTACTTGAGAAGTGAATGAAGAACTACACTAAAACAGTCAGGTTCTTCCTTCCTTATTCCCTGACTTCACTGGCAGATGAAACATAAAACCTGACACTCAGACAATTTATGTAAAAAAATAGTTAACAGTCAGCAAAAGCTGAGCAGTAGCATTTCTGAACAACATTTACTGATACATACATATAGGAGGGATCAAGGAAGTCTACCTTAAGTTCTATTTTAAAAAAGGAATATTTACTAGCCACCATTTCCCTTGCAACACAACATGAACCGTGGTATGATGACAGCTGTTATAACCTTATTTTACTTAGGATTCAAGGAAACAGTGTTTTCACATATTTAATAAAATGCACACACGACCTAAAGGGCAGAATTATAACTTACAAGAGCAAGCTGTCTTTTGGAAAAGAGGACTTGAGCAATGCTTCCTACCCAGAAGAATAAAGATGGAGAAATCCTTTCTAGAGAAGAGGAAGTTGGTAAGATTGAGGCTGTTCACTGAATTTTGTAGTAGTCAATTCACCTAGAGGGAGTCATGTACTTTCCAGGAAGACTAAATGCATATTAGAGAAGGTATATATGCCATATGTTTGTGGTCTTTAAACAGTGCTTAACGTTTTGCACATAAGTTCTCCTAAAAAGAAGTCCTATGAACAGGGAACCTAATTCTTAATTGTCATGCTCAGCATGGATTAAAAATTTTACCCCTCCCTGTAAAAAGAACTGCCAACAATCCAAAGGCCCACAATGATACAATTTGTGCTAAGTTATGTAAAAATGGACTACGTAGTTGTATTAATAATGGATGGGATCCATTCACAAGTTAGCCTGCAGCTAGACTTTGTAAAGTTACAATACATATGATGTTTTCACAGTGACTTGGAGTAAGTAGGTTGGTCTTGCTGTACCTAGTGCAGAAGACATTACATGTTCAGAAATCTGACAAACTTTACCACAACCTTCACTATTCTAAAGCAGAGTTGGTGTGATTTCTTTGTATTTCAAACACCTGCCCCAGGAGAGAAACTATGGCTTGGACAATGCTTCTGAGCACTGTTATTAGCAAGCTTCCCTTAAAGAGAAGCAGATTTCTTAAAACAAAACCACATTCTACCACTGACTGAGAAGAAACTATGTTTTTATTTTGTCAGGAATAATAGCCTACTGTCAAGAACCAACACAAGATTAAGTGAGTTGATTTAATGAAAGGCAGATCTACTGCTGCAAACCAGAGACTACTCAGATTCATATTCAACTGGGAGACCAAAATAGCTTCATCAGACAAAGGTTGGCAGCACACTGATAGGAAGTGACTAAAAAGGCAAAAAATAGGTGAGGAAAAGGAACTATTCCCAGTTTTGCTTCTGCTTTTTAATGAATTTATTATCTTCCCTCTCACTACTCAAACATTCTATTTCCTATGTAAATGGTCAATATAATCAACCTTCACACTGTATGTTTCATCAGTATTAATTTTTTTCCCCCTCATCAGCCAAAGGTTCCTTTCCTCAGCCTTACCGCATTTGATAGCCTTCAATTCTAGCTGCACCAAGATGAAGGCTTTATTTTTATTATTTAATAATGAACTTTCCTCTTAGTGCATAGTAGCTTTTTTCTTTATTAAAACCTTTACAACAGGTTGTTGAGAAAAGGTTATTTAAAAATTGCTATAAATATTTCTATCGTCTCCCCCATTGTATTGTTGTGTTACAACCTCTTTTTAGCACCGTTAAATCAAGAGAAATCCAACTTACTGATAATCAGTAGAGCTGCCCTTTCTTTTCCTATTACAATCCATTCCTGAAGTGCTAAGGGAACTGGAGATCAAGTCAGCAGGGTCTGGTGACATAAAGTCACTAATTGTAGAAGATATGTCCATCCTTTGGTCTGCCATTGGATTGTCTAACATTGGGGGGGGGGGGGGGGGGAACACAAAACCACACACACCAAAAAAACACTGTATTAATAGAAGCAGAAAGTTACATATTTTTAACCAAAATAACAAATCTCAAACTTAGTATTCTTAAAAATGGCAAAAATCACAATTCTATTATTTCCTTTTGTCATAAAACAGGTAATAGGCAATTTCTCCCTTTCCAGCTACTGGTGTATTGAATATTGCATACAAACCATGACCATTCTCAAAACACATTACTTAACACAATTTTTTTTAAAGAATTGTCAGTGATCTTTAACTAAACCAGGTTTACTCTTATGTCAACTGGCCAGCCAACTGCTTCCACCTAACATAAATAAAGGGTAAGTTCTGTCTTTCACTGACTGGGAACACTAGTTTTAGTGTGTGTCTCCATTTGAAGATCATATTACCAAAGTTTATAAGCTTCGAGAGTTCCAATTCCACCAAATTTCATGGAACAGAATTCAGACGATTTCCACAGAAAATCAGGTTAAACACCTCAACCACAGCAAACCTCACAAATAAAGAACTAATAACCCAATGATTGTCCAAGACGACTAAAGGTACAAACAAATCTAATTAGCTTTTTCATCCAAAACATACACATTTTAACCCTCTAGACTGCAAATAATTATATTGTTGGAAGAAACCCTGTGAAAAGCTTATTTATTACTAAATGGCATCAACTGTGAAACAGAACAGTTTTTACCTGAAAGCCTGTCTTGGAAGCCTAGATCAACCTGGGGAAAGATGATGATACTCAGCCTGAAGCAGTGAATCACCTTAAAACTCTTCCATGCCTCATATTCTGTTTGTTAGTCAAGTACTTCCAAAAACCTGAATGGGAAGAAAACCAGCAAGCTTAAAAAACACTTTCAGAACAAGTTTGTTTAGAATAATTGTTTTAGACACAGTTTACAACAGCAAATAGATGTTTCCTACTCAAGGACTGAATTTTAATTTCCTCATAAAGTATAGAAGCTTTATCCATCAAAGGGGTTACATGTTGGGATATGCATCTCCAATGGACCAAGCTTTGGAACAGAAGGAATCTCTTCAGCATCGCTTCGTTCTGGGCCCTGCTTATCATTCTTTGGTCTTTGCATAAAACCCCTCCGCTCACAAACAATGATCAGATCCGAACACATTTGTTGTCAGATGCTACCAGAATGAGTCAAACTGCTGGTACAGTGCAAAAGACAGACTTATCCCTTCACTCCTGGCTGCCTCACTTTTAAGGTGGACATAGCAGTGAAACAGTTTGGGCTTGGCTTACTATTTTCCCTTGTAACAGCAGTTGACATTTTCAAAGGAAAGGGGTTTAAACATTGTTCTATTCTGCAGGGTTCAACTTTTAAATAAAATCCACACCCCATACTAACTCAAGTCCTCAACTGCATCTCCCAACTACACTGTACACTTAGTGGCTGGTCTGCAGGTGGATAGCCCTCCCTTCCAGATTTCTGTCACAAAACAAGTTTTTCAGCAAAACTTGCTATGCAAGTCTTAAAAACAGTTTTAAGTCTGCCTCTTCCAAAAAACTTTGAAAGTCTTTTGGATACACTGTTTTCTGGTAAATGCATCTGTGAACATTGTGACTGCCTTTCCAACCTGTGATGACAGCAGAACTTCTGAATTACACAGATCAGCAAGCCCCTATGACACCCTCAGAAGTTTTCAAGTCAAACAACCAGTATTCTGTCAACGTGACCACATTATAACCCATTCTACTGAATCACATAGATAGACATGTTAAGAGTTATAAGCCAACAGAAACCTCACAAAATCCAAAGTCAATGGTATAATTTTCTTCACCTCTGCCTGAATATCAAATTCAGAATTTATTTCAGAAGTTTAAATTATCTAAATCACTGGTCCTGTTACTGTAATAACAGTCAGGATCACAGCTCTTAAATCTAAGGTCAGGCAAGTCATTGCCTTAATACCACCAACTTCTGAACAGTGGATCATTGTTGTTCCAGAAGCAGAGCTTCCAAACTGCTGCTGAGGGCTCATCATCCTCCTGACCCAACCTCTCTGTAGTCCCTTCTCAAAAGTGAAAAAGGAGTCAGGTATTTGTGAATATGTGGACATACTGGTACAAGCAAGTTAAGAGGTCAGCTGACACCAGAAGGTCACTAACAAAAGCTAAATCAGTACAAATTTAAGTCAAATTATAAATTGCCATTGAATCCATAACCACAGTTTATTTAACAAGGCTTTAATTCACACTAATACCATTATTTGTAGATCAGGCCTTACTTTCTTCCTATATCAGCCTTTTCCTAGTTGTCTGCTTTGTCTCTCTTACTCAAAGTAGTCCAACAACTATAAACTCAATTATGTTACTGTGGTTTATGAGACTACTGCAGCTTAATTTACAAGCCACCAGTTAAACCACAGTCACTGACCATTTCTCTGTGCTTGGTTCAGATGCAAAAACATTATCTTCAACCTCAGTTGATGTGCGGAAGTTAGTTATAGCTAAACTTAGTATGGCCCATGGCTAAGCCCTATGAATCCAGTGATAGAAGTACTGTCACACCAAACTACCTATGATGCCACTTTTTTTACACTGTCCAATTACCGTGCATCCATGATTCAGTCTTAGAACCCAATATAAAACCCAAGCACTGTATAATGCACATACTAGAAACAAGTAGTTTCTAAAATTTCTGGCCCAACCACCCACAATTAACTTTCAAAAGTTCCTGAACACCTCTATATCTGAGCATACTACTTGAACTCACATTTCAGTGCTTAATATAATTTCATGGACCACTTATGATGACCTCAGACAGAAGGTTGGGATGAGCTGGAATTAAAAAATAAAAAAGGGAAAAAGAGGGTTTGTAAGTTTAACACAGTCCTTTTCCTTTAAGAATGCCTGCAACAGTCAGCATTTTAACTTAATAATCGGAACACTGCAAAAGTCATTGGTGTGCTTTAATGAAAAAAAAAAAAAAAATCGCTTTGTTGTTCATCTCAAAACAAAAACTTCAAAGCAGTTTTATAGAAAAATTCTTGGAATCAAGTATCCATTCAACTGTGCTGCTATTTTAAATTATAACCAAGTGTCTATACTTGATGGTTTCAAAGCAGCTATTTTAAGTGTCTTGACCATTTAAGCAGAACAAAATTACGTAAAAACCAGAATTCTCACTTTCTTTTCAAGTCAGCCCTTTCTCTACCATGTCCCAAATGCTCATTCCCGTTCTAACAACCACAGTCCTACATTTTAGCATTATAGGAGTTAAGAATCACACATGTCTCTCAAAATGAGGTTTAAAGTTATGAAAATGTCAACCCAATGATCAGAGCAAAAATCAGCATGTCCCATAAATAGTGAACAATTCAGAGAAATGTTTTGTTGCAAGGCTTTCCTAAAATTCTGAAAAACTGAATATTTTACTATCTTTTCAGCCTCCAGCTGCTAGTTGTTCAACAGCTCAGAAAAATCCTCTATGAGAAGGAACACAAAAGTTACACCCATATATATAAGCAAAGTTCAAATCTTCCATTTATGATGCCCAGCCTGTTGCCAAAGTACTCCAAGGACCTACTTGAAAAAAATGCCATGTAGTCCACTTCCTGATTAAATTCTCCTGTAGATGAGAATCAAATGATATTTTGTCATTGTATCGCATAACAGTGTCTCTCCCCAGCCTGTTTGGGACTACTTCCTTCAGGATTCCCCTCCCTTGCATTCAATCTTTCTCAACCCCCTGTAACAAGGCTAATGAGACAGTAAAAACAAATCTTGCTGTTCATCCCTTAAAAGTTAGGTGACACGTGACTAGCTTAATCACGCAGTAAAGCTGATCACGAGTACATAAACACCCCTGAGCAAATCAAGGTCAGAGCTAAAGTAGGTCAACCACATCTGCCAAGCAGCCATCCGGGAGTCAAGACCTCTTTACACAAGGCACCACCAGTTTCGGTTACCCCAGGCAAGCAAGAGTCAACTACCTCCAACATATATACATATTTATTCTAAAAGAAAGGCAATTCATAACTTTATGAATCAGAAGTGTCTCATATCTTAAAAGTACTATTTCGCAATGACAGGGGAAAACTGTGGTGTGGTTTCCTTAAGTAATCAAAAAGATACTCATTGTCCCTATGCGTAATGACTGAACCAAAAACAGCTACCGAAAGGAAATCATCTACTTCCCTTCATAGCAGTATTTCATCTCAGAAGTTAACTGTCACAGTACGAACTAGTAAGAAACAGGATAGGATTATTTATCTTCATTATCTGTATTTCTTCACAAGGTGTTGTAGATATATGTATACACCAGATGCACACGCATTCAGTAATAGTGGGAGATTTCTGCTCAGCAGCACAAGGACTGCAAGCAACCCTATGATGATTTCAAGATGCATGCTGGCACACATGGGCATGGCGGCTGCAAGTAACAAGCGGTTCCTACATCAGAATCTTTATTATGAAATATGCTGTATGAATCAAAGGAAGATCTCTGAAGTAAAGCAGTGGTATTTTCCTTTTCCTTCAGTACTCAAGGAGCAGCTGTCAGAATACTTCATATTTGCCCAATATATTGATACTGTTTTGTTTTAATGGCACATTTGTGTTCCTTGAACTCCCTGAACTACCCTAATATTATTTGCAAGAACACTCTGTACTCCCAGAAGATAAAAAAGCCCTGTGGCTTCCTCTCACATGCAGATGCATCTCACCGCACCCTCTGGAGCAAAGAAGGGATTTCACTCTGGTTTGCTTGTTGAGGTCATCCTTTTACCACTCACTCATCAGCATGTTCACCAACCCCGGCAGCCTACAATCCACATCTGAGTTTTGGAACTCTTCCCGACCCAAGCTCTTAGCGACATCAGTAGTTCACGTTTCAACCCTGTCCTTAACCACACACACAGAGCAGCAGTGATCCAGCTGCCTCCTGCACCTCTCATGTTAGCAGCTGCTGCTACCCAGCCCCTCGTAACAGGGCACAAGTACCTCCTGCTCTGTGGAAGGCAGAGGCACAGCCTTCAGCTGCTCAAGCGACTGACTGTTCAAACAGCTGCTCCCCATCTTTCCTAAGGAAAAAGTAGCAGACTGGAGGGAAGCAACCCATGAATTTAAACCAGCCACAAAGCTACAAGACGAATCATTTTGATTTAGGGGAAAAAAAGTCTCCAATAAACAGAAGAAAAACTCCACAGGCACAAAGAACATCTTTCAGTTCGAGGAAGTTAATGTAAAGGTAGTTTCTCAATAGATCAATATACTGTCCACATGCACTCCCCTACCGAAAACAGGTCTGTTCATCACTAGTATCTCTCAGAAAAGACAGAATGAGTCATATCACGGCATCACCCCACAGGAGTTTTCCAGATTGTCATAGTGGTAATGGAGCCACAGGACAATATTCTGAATTCTGTCTTGTTCATAGAGCACTTAGACTTCCAGTTCAAGAGGGCCATCAGATCCCATCTCTCCTTGCTTAAAAGAGGAAGTACTTAAAACTTTTACTTCCAGCTATTTTAACAAAGGACTTATCTGATGCTCCAAAATGAAGAATAAGTGGTAACTAAAATAACTTTCTCCTGCACTGGGGAGCTCAGAACCAGACCCAGGAACACAGAAGTTTCTCACCAGTGCTCAGTAAATGGGAACGATGACTCCCCTCAGCCTGCTGGCAACACCACTCCTAATGCAATCCAGGAGGCTGTTGGCTGCCTTTGCTGCAAGGGCACCATTGCTGGCTCATGGACCCCCAAGCTGTTTTCCAGATGGTTAGCCCGTTGTCTGTACTGGGGCATGGGGGTTTTCCTCTCCAGATGCAGCACTTGGCATTTCACTTTGTGGAACTTCATAAGGTTCTTGTCAGCCCTTTTCTCTGGCTTGTCAAGATCCCTCTGATTGGTAGCACAGCCATGTGGTGGATCAGTCGCTCCTCCCTGTTTTGTATTATCTGTAAGGATGAAGCTTCAGACAGCATGGAAAGAAAGGAAAAGAGGCTGGTTCTCGAAAGAGAGCTGAACAGCTTTAACAACCCCCAAAAAATCCTAGCTCACGTTCTTCTCTCAGTGAAGCAGATAAATGTTTGCTTCAAGGCTGGTGCAGTCCCATGGGAAGGCCTTGCAGATGGAGATATGGACCATCTTCACAGCAGAAAATGAAACCTGGAACAAAACCAAAGCCAATCCATGCCAATTCCAGGAATCAAATCTGTTTAGACTGAAAGGGGTCTGTCTGTGCTATGGATGAAGTATTTCCCTCCATAGCAGGGGACTGGTACATACCTCTTGCAATATAGCTAAAAGTCTACCATACAATTCTACAGAACAGCCATTGGGTCTGGAGATTGTATCATCATTAGAAGCAGCATCCTGACTAACCAGTTGACCCTCAGACACAGGAGATGTCATTTCCTCTCACATCTCAAGACCAT
Source organism: Mycteria americana (assembly GCF_035582795.1). Classification (NCBI taxonomy): domain Eukaryota; kingdom Metazoa; phylum Chordata; class Aves; order Ciconiiformes; family Ciconiidae; genus Mycteria; species Mycteria americana. The sequence continues at coordinate 10,902,145 of NC_134369.1, forward strand.
TTGCCTCTACTTATTCCGTGAATCCCAGCTAAAAGTGTGTTTCAACAAAGCTTGCTAGTTTGCAATCATTATTGAAAGCTTGATCTAGTATAAGCTTCTCATCAGCCAAGATTAGATTCTTTGAGCTCTTATTCTTTGAAGTAAGCTTATGTTGGCCCGTTCAGATATTTCATTTTGGGCAGCCATCAAAAGGAAACATCACAAAGGAACTAATCAAGCCCTTGTGAAAAGGTGGTGATGCACACTCTTGGAAATCAGTACTAAGATGCTGCTGTTACCAAAAGAACTTGGCCTGCTTCAATAATCAATCCTCCAATACATGTTCTCCTTAGCTTTCCAGAAACTGCTTCCACAGGGAAAACAAAATGCACACGCCTTTCTTGGAAGACCAGGTTTCAAGGCATTTCTGCAGCACACCTACCAAACACGGTTGTAATCTACACATGCAGCAAACTATAGCCTCTCTACAGGCTTCTGGAGGCAACAAGTACTGGTCCTCACATCACTAGATACCAAGTATAACTGTATCAGTGCTGAAGTAATTCCTAAGCTTAGCCACAGTGCCCAGAATGAGAGTAATCAGTTCAGATGTCTCTACTTAGAGCAGGAACCAGTGAATTCTGCCTCAGAGCTGTGCAAACATTTTACTGGGTGCCTTATGACATTTTACAGATACACCAAGATCTCCATAGGTATTCTAGGAATGTATTTTCAGATTTCATCTCAAATGTCAAGAAGATAGATATTTTAAGGGGTCTTTTACAAAAAAGTATAGCTGTCATACAAAATCTGTAAGATAACAGCCAATTTCCTACAAAGTGTAAGAAAAATTACACTAAGAAGTACCCCCAGGTATAACCACCAACTCTCAATTAGCACACTCCTTCATGCCTTTGGGTGCCTTATTTCAACAGGTCCTACTGATCAAAAACATCCCATTTGATTTCACTGGAAATGGATACAACCAAAATGGAATAAAAATTAGCTATTCTAAGTACAGCTGCTTGTACAAAAAGGACTGAGCTCAAATATCATAAGTGTTTTAATTATTTACAAAAAAACACAAACAACCAAACTAACTTACTTTAAGACAATGTTACAGACATTTTGTTCAGCACAGCACCCCAGAATTTCTGTAGTGTAAGTTACAGAACAAAAAACCCCTGTATTTTACATTTAAAAATAGGGTCCACCAATGTTAAATGCTGGTAAAGTAAGTTCACAAAAAATCTATGTTAAGATGTAGTATTTAACATTCATTTATTCCAGTCCTTCAGAAGGCTTTGTGCATGCGTGGGAAGGAACAAAGCAATAGATTTTCAGCATTGGGGGGGGAAGACTTAAAATTAATAGACAACAGAAACTTCAAGTCCTTTGGGCCAGATATCTAATTTTACCCATTTAATACCAAAATCAATTATTCTTTTAGTAATGACAGACCCATATACAGTTAAAGTAAAAAAACAAACACACACACAAAAATCTACTCCCTCAATTACTGAAATATAAACTTTGTTGAAGTTCTCAAACTGAGATTCCAAGCCAGGTCCAGCCTCCAATGTGTGAAAGATGTACTGTTTCACATCCACTGAATGCAATCCTTGTTCATCAACTCTAAGCCACCCAAGGGATTTGGAGGGGGGCATGAGGGGGTATGTGAAAGACAGAGGGAAATCCATCCTACCATGTGGGTAAATCAATTATCCAGCATTAATATGCTTTAAGTAAAAACTTTGATTTAAGTTACTGTTGACTCCCTTAGTAGCTTATGTACTTTCAGCATGCTTTGATCAGAACCCTTAAAAATAAAAAAAAAAAACCACAAAACCACAAAACAACAAAACCCCTCTCAATTGAGGCAGCAGTGGTTCTGTGAAGTCTCCCAAGTTGTACACATTGCTTCTGATCTGTCAACAAAATAAGATGTCTTATCTTGTGCTGCACTGTAGAGTCAACTTCAAAGCAAAAATTTTAAGGAAAAATTTCTAATTTTCTAAAGAGGACTGTACACAACCTGGGCTGACATTTCCAGAGCAGGAAAAGCATACAAGATAAGAAGTAGGTAAGCTATTTAACTCACTCCTTGTGTTTACACAAACAGTGGTAATTTACAAATCAGAGCATCTTTAACTCACAACTGGGGATGCCTACCTTTTGCACTTGCAGTCCAAACAATGCAGCTTTCTGTTCCAAGATTTCATCTGACTCCGAAATATGAGCAGTAGTTTATAGCAGACAGATGCTTTAGATACAAGTTTTAAGGATATCTTCACCCTTCAATTACCCAAACTGAACAAGCTAAGTTTCATACAGTTAACTATACATCTTCTAATGCAGAGTTTACGAATAAGCATCCCAAAGCCTAACTGTTCATTGTAAGTATTATGACGACCATGGTATGCTCTGGGCAAGTTTAATTTCCTCACTGCAGCTAAGCGAAGCTCCTGTATCCTCAACAATTTGGCAAATATTCTTCCTGTAGTTCATAATCTCCAAAGTTGCCTTTCAATGGCAAGAAGGCAAAATCCTCTCACAAGAAGTTCTAAGAAATGTGTCGTCTAGAAAGTATCCATATGAAATACCAGTCTAGCAAAACACTTTCTCATTTACTTCAAAGGTAGAAGCTGTCAGACCCCACGCTAATACTTATCCAGCCTGATCGGTGATTTGGCACACCATAGAACCCATTCTAGGATTTTTTCCTCAAGCTTATAACTACTGCTTGTGCTTTAATATAACTTGCAATACGATGTCTTGATTTAAAGGTTTCAAGTGAGACCAAGCTTTAACTCAATCCACTCTTCTCACTGGCAAAGCACTATTTTAGTACTCTATTAGTTAATCCAGCTTCCAGTCACCGAATCCTTCTGTGCTTTTGTCAGGTTTTCATTTTCTTCTTCCCTCATCCTGGAGTATTGTCGGCATCAAAACTAGACAATACATTCAAGCTCTGGCATGACTAATACTACCCAAGTAATATTTCCTCACTTGCCTTTTAAAGTTTATGCATTCAGCGATGTCAGCCATTTTTCAGTTTAATAGGTTGAACCACTACACACTTCTTTTAGTCTCTGAAGTGCATTTATTAAGGTGACAAACCTAGTTTCCTGCATTTTCCTTTGGGTTGAATCACCTGGTCCAAATATTGTTAGACATACTGCATACAGTTGATTGTGTTTTCCAGTCACATTATTACTACAACAAACCCAAACACACTTGGCATGTGTGAGACCCTTCATTCAGAGATCTACTGCCGAACTACAACTAAAGAGTTTATATCTTCAGGGAACAAAGCATAGAAACAAAAGGGCAAAAATATCACAAAAAGGAGTGTAGACACAGGTGATTATATTTATACCTTATACTTTCATTTCCAGTTTTTGCACACTCCCTCTGATCCTGCTAAATTCCGTCTCTGGCTAGAAGAAGCCATCCCTGCTCTCAGCACTCTGCCAGCCTGACAAAGAAAAGTTGACAGCCTGTCAGTTCTCTTTCAATCCTGAAGTAAGCTTTGGGAAAACGAAGATATTCTCACCCTCCCTGGAACCAAGCTGGGGTATTCCCCACTCGGCTGCCTCTCTACTGTATCCTATAATATCCCTGACAGGTTCATTTTTCCCCACTGGTTTCTTAAAAGCTCTTTTTGACTTAACTTTACACAAAATCAGCTGTCAAACACATATGCATCACATCCATATGAACATCAATATTTCTTCCTTCAGACTATCTCAGTACTATATTAGAGGCTCAACTTCATTTTTGTTCTCCCACTATACCACTGGTTTTTGGATAGGAAAGCATCACAGCTTTTTGTTAAGTATATGAGTAGGTAGTCTGCTAAAAAAAAAAGCTGCAGAAGAACATACAATGATGGCATAGCTACTGTATGTGTTAAGTTAACAAAGTTTATGTGTGGAAATGGAGAAATTTACAACTTAGAATCATTTACAAAAGTCTAGTTTTGAGAAAATAGCCCCTCCCCACACACAGTCACGCAAGTAGCCTCAGCTACTTGACTCTGCACCTGGAATCCCTTTGATATATGTGGAGCGACAATAAACACTAACATAAATAAACTCAGCAGTTTGGTTTCCTGAAGTCACACTATTTGCCAGTTAAATCCAAATCAAACTAGTGAAAACTGAGACACTGCAACAATTTAGCACTTGCATGTTTTCTGTAAAATCTGCAGACACAAACATAAAAAAAAATATACATGCCATTTTCAGTCTTGTTCAATGCTTCAGAAATAATAACCTCTCCCATTCCTGAAATCCTGGTTTTTAAATGAGCGATCTGCTGCTAACACTGAGAAAGGCAGCATTTCAGAGTTAAGACAGCTCATACTGTGGCATTATCCAATACTCGGCTCTTCAGCGAGATTCACATAAAGCAGTTAGGAACTGCAGCAATAGTGAACATCGAGAAGTAGGGCAAGTTCCCAACACTCCCCTAGGGCCAGCACTAATATTGATACAGTGCATTATGAGCAGAATTGCTATAGCTGAAAACTGCCCATTCAGCTGCCAAACCAACAGTTAGGCTCAGTACTGCCACAGGACAAGGCAAGCATGACTGCAGGACAGCTTCTTCCAGTCTCGCATCACACTTTCACCAGTTTCAAGTGACTGTGAAACCAAAATGACAATTAAAAGAAGTCCTTTAACAGGACATTAAATGTAAAGTTAGATGTGTCATCATACCATATATTGCATGTGTAAGTGACATGCTCTTGGCTGCTTCTGCCACAGCACTAGCTACTTTTTATGTTTCCTTCTCTCTTACTTGGATAAACTGGAATTTCTGTGCAATGTGACACATCTCCAAGGTAAGCCCCAAATACCCTACAAAGCGCACTTACTAAAGCCAGCACCTAGGAAATTTTTGCTTCTGAGGCTTTGTAAATCACAGCATTCAAAGTAAGACTTGGTAGAGCAAATCAAGTGATAATTTAGGGAGAAACCATGCAGAGTATCTCCTGCCTCTTACATTCATGTCCAGAGCGATAAGTACCTCAATAACAGCTATGTGGCTTGGAAAAAAGTTATATTTGTCTAGCTCAGGATAAGCACAAGATACTGTTGAAAACCTCACAGCAAAGTTCCACAGAACAGCTGATACAGCTGATATAACATCCTAGTGCCATCAAAGGGGTGGCTTCACTGCCTTTTTTCTTCTCTTCCTTGTCACCCTTCCCCCAGATTTCCCTTCCAGTACTCCACACAGACTTTATACAGTCCCCAGAGCGTGTCTGTATAGTGTGTCAAATCAATCTGCTCATCAGGCTGAATAATAACAACTTGACAGAAAGCACAGTCTTCTGGGGGGTTAGCAAGCTCAACCATCTTACTGAAAGGTCAGATGATACCCAGAACCAACGCAAAGCAAGGGGGTGAGACATGCCAGAAGAGGGGAAGGGGCAGAACTGTCCCTTTCAACAGCAATGAGTGATTAAAATATCCCTGTAACATCCCTTAACTGCACTTTCAGCTTATTCACAGCACTCCAGCAGGGTTTGTTTTCAACATGCAAATCCCTGCATGGTTCGAGCAAGGCAAGGTGTGCTGAAACCTTTCTACTGATGCACACCTGCACTGTGACATTTTTTCTGTTTAGGAGTTTGTTCTTTTGTGAATGACAAGTTATGAATATATAGGCACAGTAGCGGAGCATTCCTATCCACTCTGCATTCATTGCTTCAGTGGGAGTATAACCTTTATTTTCTTCAGAACGGCCTACAGCAATAGGAAAGCCCTTTACAGAAATGCCTGATGAAACATACTTCTTTTTTTGTGCATCTATACATTAATGCTGACTTTGAACCACCAAATTTCCAAACCTGTGACATTCAGTTGCCAGAGGTACATCTGGATGCAAGCCTCAGACTTGTGTTTTTCCAGGCAGGTTTTAAATCTATGATTTCTAATTTAAATCAACAGTCAAGTTTGAATGCATACTTTTACATTACAACTGAAGCTGAAAAAGTGTTTTAAAATTGCTGTTATATTTAGTACAAAGACTCACATTACCAAATCAAGAAATCAAGACAGCCCTTAATAAAGGCAGAGTAATGATCAGGGAACACCAGCAATTCACTTAATAGGGTCCTTATGCTATGCAGACATCTTGACTGTTACAAAAAAAAAAAAAAAAAAAAAAAAAGAAAATATAGTGGGGAAGAACAGTGTGTCATCCACAGAAAAAAACCAGATAAAAAATCCTGCCAACACCAAACATGGGCAAAAGAGAAAGAAAACTTGCTCAGAAAAAAACCAAAACAAAACACAGCCACACACACCACAAAAGGACTCTTGGTAAAACTGAAGGCTGCATTTTTTTTTTTTTAATGATTGCTTTTGCTTGGATAAAAGATCCACCTGTGCAACACCCCCCCCCCCCAAATGAAGAGGGGATACAATACAGAGCAAAGGGACATCTGACTAATAGTTGCAAGCAGAAGTTTTTCCAACCCATTGTTTTATTCCAAAAGAGAACATTCCACGGCCTACGCAGTCTGATCCCAAAGGACCTAGGAAGGATCACTAGACAGTTCACATTCCTCCACAAAAAGTTTAAGTAGGTTTAGATGATCTTATTTCCGCAAGTAGCAGGCTTGTGCCAAATATTAATAATGCAGTCCCTTAGTTACCACTTACAAATGCTCATAATTATTTACAGCTCCTGAACAGTACGGAGGACGACTTGGATATCATCCAACAAATCCACAGCAATTAAATTTATTAGAAAATGGAAAACTTTCCAGTTTCACTCAGTGGAACAAGACAGGCAATGAGTTCTGTATAAGGAACAATGAAGTAAGCTAGTACTCTTCAGCTTAGAAAACTGACAGGACCAAAGTCTACAAAATCATCAAATATCACAGGGACATCAAGCAAAGCTTGGTTGAAAGGCTGAAAACAACACAGCTTTTCACACAAGGTGGTAGGCTGTGGAAACTCTCTGCCAACTAACAGGAAGGCTAGAAGTTCACTTGGTTTCCAAAGAGAGGTAGGACCAGTTCATGGAGGGTTACCACATCTGGTTTGTGAAGTCCCTGAGCTGAAAATAACTGCGGGCCAGTATGAGAGTACACACGCTTGCCCTAATCTTACTCTTTGCCAAGCAGCTACTCACAGCCACTGCTCTAGATGGGACTCTACAGGAACTGGGTCTTCGTTATGGCATGCAACAGTCACTGTTACCTTCTTTTAGTATTGGCAAAAGAATTATCTTGATCTCTAAGTATCCAGAGAAAACTCCTTACAAGAATGACATACATGGAATACCCATAGTGAAAGTGTACACCATCCTCAAAAAACCTTTCTAGGTTGCCTCTGGTTTAAGTCAACTAACCTGCAGTTATCACCATAACATCTCAACACCAGGCAGAAGATTTAAATTCAGTCAGTACACATTACACTGAGTTTAGCAACGTAAATGTGAAAGCTTAGTTTATCAGAAAAAATAGGTATCTTGTTTCCTATATTAGACTATGTTAGGTATCTGCTTTCATAAGTGGAATTTCAAACCCAGTTTAAACAACTAAATTCCTATGCAGCACCTAGAAAGAATAGCACTGAGCAGGAAACTATGTAAAAGTCAGTAGGCACAAACCACCCAAAACACACACTCAGGATGGCCGTCCCACACTTCACCTTGCTAAGCACTTCAGTTAATACACACAGTTCTCCACTCACCTGAAGTTGTGCCTACAGTATGAAATTAAATTTCAAATCATCAAGCAGAGCTCACAATTCTCTTTTAAAGAGGCCAAAGGAACCAGCAAAGTAGGGAAACTGTTACACACGGGGAAAATCCCAACCAGACAAACATGCTTAGAACAGAATAGAAAAGAATCACATATTTCAGGGGATCATATACTAGATATAAATATGTCTGGCTTTTTTCAGAGTCCTATTTTTCTGCAATGTTCACTTCAGAACACGATCTAGAGTCTCATGCACTATTTTGCCCTGACTTTACTATAGAAATACACACCCTTTTTGTATGTGTTTTTGTCTCAGTCACTCATCCAATGCTCAACTGACATTTTTTTAAGGATATCTGCTAAAGCCCCTTCGGCTGTCTTCAAGGGTTCTGTCGTCTCTTCCATATGTGTTGAATTTATTCTTTGTCCCTAGAGGTACAAGCTTAAGTTTATATTCAATAAATTCTGAAGTAACTGACTAAACACAAAATATTTACCTTGAGTAACTTAACCAACAGATACAAATGTCCATAAATTCATTATATAAAGATAAATTCATTATCTTCATGTTAAAATCACTACATCTGTTTTTCCTGAATATGGACATCAGCCCCTCAGGTTTCTCTCCCCCTTGTGCCTCCATCAAGTATCAGTGCTTGAAATGTTGTTCTTATACAATTAATTGGTATTAAAACTTGACATTCTTATTTCAAAATAGAGAAGTTGTATTTTGCTCCCCTTAATTAGTAAGATTACAGATCGAAGGCGAGGTTTGCTTTGCTTTTTAGTATTGCTGAACAAAACTCTTAGATATTACATTTTACCTATGCCTTACAGAATAACAATATGAGAATCCCCAGTAGTATTTTTAACCTTTTAACTTTTCAGTTGTTTTGAAAAAAGGTTGCAAGAATCTTTATAGATGGTCCCCTCCTCCCTGCTACAAGTTTTTCTGGCCCTCCCTCTCCTTTACAGTCTGCTTAAAGCTGCATGTCCCTCAGCTTCCTTCTACTCAAGCACATCGCAGCATAGAGAAAAGTACGTAAGTGTTCTCTTAACACTGATACCAGATTCATTCAGATTTGTTCCCTTGTATGATCATGTATCCTGATCTGCTCTGCAATAGGAGGCAACTTCATCTACTATTTTATACAACAAACTGATATGCTGTAATTCAGGCCAAAGTTTATTTTAGAAAGATACCCTGGATGAACTGATAGGTTGCAAGAATCTATTACCCTCCTCCTATCTTTTCTGCTCCAAAGCCTAGTTCCTCTTGTTCAAAACTTCCAACTTTTCTAGTCTGAATTTCAGTAGGTCACCTATCAGCTACCAAATCTCATTTCATTTTCTCCTACCAAGTCATCAACTGAAGGATGAATTCAGTGAATTGCTTTTTCCTCATTTAACTAGTTTAGATGCATTTGTTTGATCTCCCATTGTAAGGTTGTGTTTGGAAAACACAGTTCATCCCTTGAACTCTTTTCAGTTTTCTACAAACACTTTATGAAGTACAGGAAAGTATTAAAATTATGACATGAATAACATCACACATAGGTCAAACTACTTTTGTATCCAGCTTGATATCCTTGTTTACCAAGCAAAAAAATCATTTGTCCACTTCTCTGCAACACAGCACTGGGAACTGCCAATCAGTAACATCCTCCCACCCTCAGCCACTTCAAACCTTCATCCAAGTGTGATATACCGATATATGACTGTTTGGCAGCTAGTTAGAAATGACACATGTATTTCTTAAGGAAGATGTTATCAAGCCACATAGGCTGTTGGAGTGATAACTAAACAGACCAACCTGCACCACTTGGCTCTCACCAGTAACAGTCTCTTCTGCCATCATATAATCGATTCAGATCCTGACTAGTGTAAAATCAGGGACAAAGCCAAGTGGAAATTGCCAGAAACAATGCTACTGACTAATCCTTGCTTAGATCACAAACAGTCACTGTATGAATCAGTTAGCTAGTTTATTAATATGGGGCTATATGGATTTTTACAGTGCAGCATAAACCTCTCTTTGGGAGATTCATGTGACAGAATTCTTACATTCTTTTATTAGATGAGAAGTTCCAAGTCTAAACATTTAACCCTTTGTAACTGAAGTGTGACTGCAGGAGCTGTTAACCTCCTAGCTTCATCTTTCAGCTTTGTACGCCCATATAGCACTGGTACTGATCTAAACCCACGGTGAACTGTTCAGAGATCCAAAATAGATTAAAACTAATCCTGCCAAAAAATAATTTTTAAAAGAGCTACAAGTCTGAGTAGATCACAGTAAGGTAATTCAGGGAGCCAAAGAAGTACCAGCATTGTACAAAGGAGGGGGAGAGATGATGAGCTGAACAGTAAGTGTACATATAACTTACCTAGCAAACACACACGTGAACATGAGAACACACAGGTTAACTTCTATAGGGATATTATAGCAAGAATAAGCCTACAAAGCCTCCAATGTAATAGAAATATTCAAGAAACAGTCTGAAAAGTGGGTTGGTGGTTTTTTGGGGTTTTTTTTGTGAGCTGCTGCTTTGAATAAATTTACTCCTTTTATAGGAGGTTCTTTTATCAACACCCAAGTTAAAACAAATCAATCTCTAATACAGAGGAGCACAGTCAAGAAAGAACCTGTATGAATGCTATTCAACATCCAGGTAAGTTAGGTTTAAGAAACATTGTTCTGTATTAGAATGGTACATAAAAACATCCAAATATAATTGTACCAAGATGACTGATGTTTACAGACTAAGAAGTAGGAATGTGAAAACTACAAAGACAAGCAGAACACAATAATACAGGAAGCCAGGAGGAACTATCTAACCACCCCTTTTAAGAGTGGAAGACAATGATTAGCTCACATGCGCAAATGCTTCTGATGAGCACACTTTTGGAAGGATGCGTGGAAAATACAGAACTACACCATAAAGAATGATTGAGGAGAAACTTACATGCTGTTGCCAAACAAAGACTTAGCCAAATTACATCACAGGGAGGAGTTAAAAGGGATATGTTGTGTTGTATTTGAAGGTGGGAAACTATGGTACTTCACTACAACATGCAATTAGGTTTGCTAGAAAGGGAAATTAAAGTTAACTGTGTTTATCCCTAACGTTTCTTAAGTAGAAACCTGCTAGTGCATCAAGGTTCTTCCAGGTGTTGGAAGGCCAGGGCAGTTCCTTTTTCTGCTTCCTGAAATTCTCCGAAATCCACTCGCCAGCCCCTTCTACAGACAAACCTGAGAACTTGTACCAATATTATTCTCTGACCTGGTTGCCAACACAGTATCATTCCAAAACATCACCATCACCACAAAACACACACACAAAAGCAAACGAAGCACTCACAAAACTGAGACAAAAGGATAACAAAAAGCCACATACAGGCAACTTTAAGGGGTGAAATTTTTTTTTTTTTTTGGTAAATTAAGTCAGAGACCAGTTAAGAGACCGGTTACCAGGTTTTCCAAAGTCACCAAACAAAATCCAGCAGAAAAACTGAAAAATAGGTTTTACTGAAAAATAACAGAAACTAGTACTTTCCCAGGTTTCTCAGGGGACACCATCATTCCAGCATGTTTAGGGCTACAGGGAACTAGCAAGCCACAGAAATATCCTAAAACTAGAAGACAGGTCACATGACTGACAAAATATTTGTTTTAAAAAATAAGAAGTATGCATCTGAAAGCCGTGCCAAAGGAAGTAGATTACACAAGTTTTACAGCACACCATGAATGAATCCATGAAGACTTAACTACTTGCCTGAACAAATCTTGTTCTAAAAGGCACATTAATTTTGCCTAAAAAGCGCATAGAACTTTGCTAGACTAACTAAAGCATTTAAAGGAACCTCAAAAGTCTTTTAAGGCTGGATAATGATCAGTTCACCTAGAGACAGAAGATCGTCGATATGCTACAATGCTAACTAGGTCTCTAATGAGATACCAATAGGTGCTTTCTCCTCGCTTTTTTGCTGCATGGAGGATTTTTTTTGTCCCGCTTCTGAGATGTGCAACTATTTGGTCCTTACTAGTGTTCATAAGCTCTAGGGGGAAAAAAAAAAAAAAGGCATTAATTCATTTTAAGTAGAAGGCACGGATTGTCCTGTTATCAGCCAACTTAAACCTTTCCTTACTTTCTATTTATATTCCAAATCAAGTTCAAAAGTTTTAGCAAATCTTTTTTTTAAGAAGTGTACATCACAGCCTTATAGAAAACAGATTTTCATGTCACTGAACACAAGGACAATTCTCCTGAACAGCTATTTGATAAGAACATCAAGAACAAACTAATGTGCCAATATTTCTCTAAAGGGAAGCCCAAGTAGGTTTTCAAGAGTTTTCCTTCCAGAAAACAGAATATGTAGACAAACTGACAGCAAGATGAGATCTACGCCAAGTTAGAGAATCATTCTTAAACAGCAATTCAAGATTTTATTTTTTTTTTAAACAGACAGCTTCCCTCCCTGAAAGGGAGCAGAGGTGTGCACAATTAGTGGACTGAAGTCCAAACCATGTATTATCTTGGTGGAAAAGAAAATTTTCTTCCTTTTAGCATCCTTCCTATATTCCATCTCCTCCAGATTTCCTGGCAAGCCTAACTGGAGACATTGCTGGGTCTCTGCCATTTTTAGATAAATTATCAGTTTGACAACAACTTGGACGTGTGAGTGTTCAGCTCCGGTAAAGTCAAGTGATCGTGGTGAATAAGCTCCTAAGAGATTTGCGTATCTGAAACTCTTCTATATTTGTTCATCTGGAAACCCAGAAGTACATGGGCCAGTAAGGGGAAAGGGAAAGAGTCGGAGGTCTAGCCGAGTTACTCTTTCTTGTTATGAAAAAGAATTTTTAAAATGGCAGAAAAAATAGTGAAAAGCTCCATTGTGTAGCTCCAGAGATGAAAGTAAAGAGTTGTTTATTTTTCTGGCTTCTGGGTATCAGTATCAAAACCAGATTTTTTTTCTCAAGTTTTTATGTAGATTTATGAAAGAAATGACCCAACACAGCTTAATCCAAAATATTCTGCCATAAATCCTCTTCTTCCACATCAAGGTTGCAATATAACATATTTAAAACAGCACTCTTCACACTTTTGCCTCTCCCAACTCTCCTTCAGAACTACTCGTTTCATGAACTGTGCTGTTTCCTAACCTACAAAAGTGCAAATGTTTGTGAAGCCACAAGGTGTATGGTATCGGTCAACTGAGTAATCTCAAATCAGTCTCCAGGGGAAAAAAGTTACCCTTGAGCCACAGCAGATTCCCCAGTCCAGTACCTTTGCCCAAACACATATGTCACCACAGAGCAGAGGGACACGATACATGGATGGAAATAGTTAGCCAGGAAGGGGTTGGAGTGTTGATGTGAGCTACTTTGTCCATAGCAATCCAGTATGATCATCAAATGATCATCAAATCCAGATGATCATCAAAAATACTGTCCAAGCATATCAAACTGTCCATGGACGTTGCAAAGGATAGTCACTATAGCACAAACTGCTGGGCACCAAACACAGAGAATTTTTTTGGGGCATAGGTTTTTGCTTTTTGTCCTGTCCAAGTACCTAAGCACAGCCCTGGTGATAGTGCCCTGAACAGTGGCATTTCCCACACAGGTCCTTGAAAGTCTGCATTCATCAGTTAGACTAGAATTCCTGGGAGGAACATATATATAAAGGACACAGCCAGAAAGCTTGCACAGTGGCATGAGCCATATAGAATTGTTAAAATTTGCTCTGAGCTGGGAAGTTGATAATCTTCTACCAGGAACGGGAATGTAGAAACATCAGTTTCTACAACAGCCAACTGCTGTAATGTTCACCTCTATTTTTTGCCCCCCTCATCATCTTATTCTTGATGATGACAACAGTGTTAGAGTAAGATGAATAAAGAGCTAAGAAAATAAAGCAGGCATTTGCTATGGAAGAGCGTTATGGTCAAGTCAGATAAATTAGGACAGGAATGACTTCATTCAACAAATAATGCCAAATACAGTAATTGAGAACTCTTTATTGCCAGCTGGGATATCTTAAACAGACCAAACTGGATTTTAAAATGTGATAATAGGGAAATATCCATCTTTCTTCAGACTGTTCCCAGGCCAGAAAAGCTGACCAAGTTGCATATGTCTCGGGGGGGGGGGAATATATATATATATATATATATATATATATAAGCCCTAGAATTTCTAACAGAGTTGAAACAGAAAATTCCAGCATAAACCCAAACTAGCATAAACTCATTGCTCTTATTTCTCTCTTCCTATTAAAAACAGGAATATCCAATTTCTGGCCTTACATTTCTAAAATACAAATAACTTCTAGAACTTCTAGAATTTGGACCCAAACTGCATGGCAAGCGTTTGACAACATTTTGAACACATTATTCTTTAACGATTGGAGAGCACTTCCAGCAACTATAATGTCTTTATGTGAAACATCCCTCTAAGAAATCACTGAATTTACTTGACAGGTTTCTAAAATAAACCGTAATATTCAGTGGCTAGTTTGGCCATTGCAGCAAAAGAATATTTTCAAAAGAGAAAATTAGAATAAATTCTAAAAAAATAGGGAGGAACTACACTATTTGTAATAAAAAACTTCCAAGCTAATGCATAACTTCTCTTCACACATGATTTTTCACTAAAAATGGCACTGTGAGAACGAAGGGCTGTGACAGACATCATTTAAAATTTCCTAGTGTCACATAAGATCAGTAGAAATTAAATACTATGCAAAAACTGTTAATTGAAATTAAAAGTTCCATAAATGTAAATTTTTTACAGCATCTAACATCACAAAACTTCACTTGGATTTTAAAAACTAAGGTGATGAAGAATTTTCAAAACTCACAAAGCCATAGTAAACTGGGTATAGATTAAAACTAGAGTATAATGTTACTCTAGGACAGCAAGTTTGCTTAATGCCTCTAGATACCAGAGCCTTCTAAGGTCAAACTTAAGTAAGTTTCTGGATTTATGAATTTGGACCATAACCTAACACAAAAATATTCTTAAGTATGTTGACAGCACAGTGTTAACACTGACCTTTTTTCCTTAACCCAGTGAACTCATTTAATCTATAACAAACCAATTTGTAAACGCAAATACAAAGATTACATGCCACAGCTTGGCAACAAAACATATTGGGAAAGGGAACAGAGGAATAAATAGGCATCCTGTTTCTCAGACAACAATTCTAGAACTGCAAAACGGAAAACCCAACACGGTCAAGACAAGGTCAGAAAACATATTCTAATATAAACTTCAAAGACTAACATCTGATTTTTTTTGCAATATATTCTGGACCCCATAATTTATCCCTGAAAAACGAGTAAGCCATTCAAGTCTACAGGCAAAATAACTACTATTTTAAAAGGTTATACTAAAACTAATATGCCAGTACCCAAACTGCAGCATAAAGCCCAAATCTCAGGGGGATTTAAAATACAATTATCAGAGGTCCTTGAGTGAAGGGTAGAAATAAGAGCGCAACTCATACCAAAGTCATTTTGCTGTCACTCTCAACACAACTACAATGCATACATGCAACATAAAGGATAGAAGTTTTATTACTTTTTACTATATAGTTTTACTTCAAATTGGAACCTAAGTCCTAAATTTCTTAACGCTCCAAGGAAAATCCATATGTAACAAAGAGAAATCTTTGTTTGACATAACAATTCAAGGAAAAAAAAAAAAAAATACCACACCACCAAACCAGGTCAAGGAAACTACAAAAATTAAGTTTTAAAGACAGAAAAAACATTCTGAAAAAAAAAGTTAAAATAACAGTATCTTAGTTTTATTTTCTCCTGTTTTTTCTAGGAAGTAACTTTTCTGTCTCACTTCACTCCATTAATATTCTGCAGTACGGCATTATTTAGCAATTTCTACCAAAGTCTTCCAGATCTTGTCCTTGTTTATTAGATGAACTGGAAAAGGCAAAGTCACTTTAAGGAAGTTTCCAAGATAAAAAGAACTTCAGATCAAGAATGATACTAATTTCCAAGTTCTCCAATGGTCTTATTTCATTCTCCCTCTAAAACCTACATCAATCCCAAATGGGTAAGACTAACTTCAGAGTTTTCCAAGTAGTTTTGTATTGAGACCACATCCCATCTTTAAAATACATGGATTCCATTAACTTATTTTTAGCTGACACAGAATGGAATTAAGGCAAATGGCTGCAATTGAATAAGCATATATGACTTACTATAAAATGCCTTCCTATTAAAGTGATTTGAGAGACATGATGCCAATACACAATGCTTAGGAATTACCAAACATAATCCTTCCCAGCGTTATGTATTTCTATCACAGCTACACCAAGTAAGGACCGTTAAGGATTTAGCAATATGTTTGCTGCCTCCTTTAGTGGCACAAGGTGCCACTAAATTGCCTTGTACCTGTGGAAAATAGAGCCTACTAACATTTGCAAGGAAAATACTGTCAAAACAAACATGAAAACTACAACCATCTTCCTCAACCACTTATATTCATATGAATGGGTTTCTTTAAAGTTAGTAGAGAACGTCAAGATCTTGGACCACAAGAAATGGGGCTTGTTATTTCACCATTCTAAAATCCTGCCAACGATATTTCTTGCTCTATAAGTAGCCTACTGGCACCATTCCTACAGAAGACCAACCTACTAAACTACAGCATGGCTTCAGCTCAGGGTCACAAGTTGTTCTGACACCAGCAGCTGACCTAGAAGTGTGCCTGACATCAGAGACACTGAATAACAGCTTCTCAAATGGCAGGAGACTGAAAAGGTTACAAATTCTGTATGCCGTGGCTAAGAAATATCTTTTTGCAGCTGCAAAACATAGGCAAGAAAGATGAATCTTTGCAGCCAAGGAAGGGGCAGGGAACACAGACAGTCCTGCACTGTACATGTGAAGAAGACATTATCAGCCAGTTCTTGAATTAAACTGTACAACCACGACAGGAATTTTAGCAACAGCTAAATAAATTTGAAATAATATCAAATGCAGCAGAAACTATCAGTCTTCTTTGGGACAAAGACTGAAATGTCAGACTATTTTTTTTTTTTTAGTTAATGAATATTCCAGACTACCAAAGCCTGAAGATGCTGTTTTGATCTGCGTTCTTCTGCAGAATGGATTAAAAAAGAAATTACATTCTCAACATCTGGTGAAAGATCAGGTTTCCAAGGAGATGAAGCCTGGGCCTTGGATAAGTAGCCTTACTGCATTTTTCCAACAAATTGAGGTAAAAAAAGGCAGGTGCAATATGCAGTTCATGCCAGCGAGCTATTCACCTCGATATCCACCTCATTCAATGTAAAGTTCAATTAAATATACACCACAGGTTATTTGACAATATTCAAAGTGATTAAATACAGATAAAAACAATTTTATAATTACAACTGGGATCTCTTCCTCCCACAAAATAAAAAGATAGCAAACAAAACTTAAATAGGCTTTCTAAATAACTCAACACACTAACTCTTAAAAAGAAAAGCATTCTCATTTTTTAAGTGCATAATTCTGCATCCTGTTTCAGTGTCTTGAATTTCACCTACACAACACCAAGAAGTACACAAAAGTCACCAGTTTGCA
The DNA here is from genome assembly GCF_035582795.1 of Mycteria americana. Classification (NCBI taxonomy): domain Eukaryota; kingdom Metazoa; phylum Chordata; class Aves; order Ciconiiformes; family Ciconiidae; genus Mycteria; species Mycteria americana. Next base: position 10,919,447 of record NC_134369.1, read on the forward strand.
TTTGATCTAACTAAACCTGGAACATACATACTACTGCAATGCAAGACTACCATATACATATGCATACAGATATATACACACACCAGGCAGAGTATACCTCTGCTTTACTTTTTTTAGTCCATTATCTAAAACCTACAGCGTCTCTAAAAAGACTGAAAGACCCAGAGTGAAAGCTCTTTCACCGCTTTTGAAAATGCCACAAAACGCCTTATTTGCATCTTCAAGCACCTCTAAAATACAGACCCTAATTTCTATGGGCTGATCAAGCAGAGCTTTCAACATCTAAGTGCAAAAGCTGGTGCTGAGTTCCAGTCAGTATCATCTCAGCTACCACATTTATCAAAACCAATTATTTTTAGACTGAAGTTTTCTAAGTATGATGACAGCCAAAAATGAAAGTTTCAAACCATATTTAATATATTAAATAGAGAAACCCTAAGTATTCTTTGAATTCTGTAAACTTACTGAGAACAAGGAAGCTACGCAAGCTTAAAAATATGTATTTATTTTGGGCTTCTCTTTGCAATCATTTGCATATTGTACCCCTTTACACATCTTTTCTTGAAGACAACTAGCTTTAGAGAACTTTAAACTTTCTAATACTTTGGGATATAGGTAGCTGCCTTTTACTACTTTTCTGCTCTCTTTCAAAAGCAGAACTATAGACAAAACTGATGATGAAGGTTAAAAAAGCATACAAGTTACAGAACTAAAAAAAGAAAACCACTAAGGGATGCACCAAATTCACTTTGTTTTACTTAACAACAACATATTTCTTCAGGTTTTCCTGTACCTCCTGTCAAAGTGTAACCACACGGACAATTGGCTCTGTGCTGAAAAGAGCTTAAAACATTGAATTTGAGCATGAAAACAGTGCTTCTGTATTCATCTAAATTAATTAACCTACATGTCTCTTGGTATTTCCAGTGTGCTTGATATCAATTCACTTTGAAAAACGGTCTTACTCATCTACAGCACGCAGGCTGCCACTCTCACATTAGGTGTCAGCTTTGTCATCATAGTCTTGCATAGCGTTAAGGAACTGTGTGTAACTTTGAGCTTTGACAAATAAATCCAATGAATGTTCACTTGTTCCTATTCCTGGTTTCCCAAAAGAATTTTCGAGAGCAGGGATTTGAAGAACAGAAAAAAAAAATCTCCAATAAACTCCCCCTACAAACATCGCCTTCCTAATACATCTTTAGCAATGGTCCCCAAATACAGCAGGTCTCTCGGTAGCAGGTGGTGGCAGTGACTTGGTAGCAGGCCCTAACTTCAGCTCTGGCTTTGTGGAATCCCAACTACAGGTAAGTTAGTTTACTGACATCCCCGTGTCCCCCCCAAAGGACCTTGTAGGGAAGAACAAAACAGAACAGCTATCCTTAGGTTCTCTGTGGTACTCCTTTCCTGTTTAGCCAGTCTCCCAATGTACTTCCTTCCCAGACCTTGAGTCTACACAGCACAACTGTCACGCAGACAGGCAATGGAAATGCGCAGTGTGGAAGAGAATATACAGGATAAAACAGCACATTAATCTATAACCACAATATTTTATTGGGTTATTTTACATACTCCATTTCTACAAGTAGGCATAAAAAACCATGAATGATCATGAGAAATACAAACCCACAAAACTCAGTAGTAAAGCCTTTCCCCTTACTAGCCAACTGTGGTCTAGAATATTCAGATGAGAGGTCTATAGTTTCTGACACTTCAAATAGCTATTTACATTTGCATATTCCTAGAGCATACAAAACATACATTCTTTTGAGGGCAGAGTTTAACCTCAGCCTTCTGCAAGACCACGTACAGAAGCAGTTAGCAAGTATTAATAGTTAATTAAAACAAACAGCCTTTCTTTTTTCCCCTACAAACTTAGCTGCAGCCTGTGTATTATCAGTTACTCCCATTTAAAAAGTCTTTTTGATAAAAGAAAAGATACACTGAACAGGCAGGACAAGTACTTTAATACTAACCTATTAAAAAAAAAAGAATGAAAATATAGTTTCATTTTGAATGTTCAAGGACCAGCATTTTGAAAAAAATTCTACTTAAAGACTGAATGAATTTTGTAAAGAGATTAGATTCAAAATTGTTTAAAAAGATGATCGGTCTCTGCAGTTGACCCTTTCTACCTTGGATACTAAGAAAATACTTTAAAAATGCTGTAAGCATTTGCTTCAAAAGCACGAAAACACACCCACTTGTTTCTTCACCGTTATTTTCAAGTACTAAAATCTTTCCAAAGCTGTTATAATTGAGGCACCGGAGTAACAGAAGCCTCAGCAATTAAAAATGCAAACTGATTCCCCTGTCTCCCCAAGTACAAAATCCTGATCTTGGGAAGCCACCTTAATATTCTACATTCACTGTCAAAGAAAAATGTTCGTTCTCCTGTTGATACAAAGATACACATACAGCTGTCAGAAACAGCCCGAGAAGTACCAGCACCAGGGAGGGCTGCCTCAGGACCCTAGGGTTCACCATAGCACATTCAGGAGGTAACTAAGCTGCACTGTTAGGAAGCGAAGAACCCCACAGTTGTGGGACTGGCCAGTTGGCTCTAGCTGTCTACAGGTAGGACTGGCCTCCGTGCAACAGTCACAACCCATAGAAATTTCCAACTACTGCCATCATTTTGGTGTTTAATACACACACTCCTCGGGCCTCACCTAAAGCATACTTTATCACAAGGCACCTGATTTACTGAAAAAGATCCACGGGATCAGCTACGGGACAGATGTCGAAGGGACGCATTCTTGTTGCGGGGGAAGGGGCACCAACATCTCCGCTCTCTGACTTACCTCAGCCTCCATATCCCTGAGGAGGCTAACTCAAACCCGGGAGGAGGAACAAGCCTGGCATTGCCTCCACTGGGCTCCTGGACCCCCGGTTTTGCCCCTTTCCTACCCCTCCGCCGAGCCGAGGATACACCGACAGCAGGACCCCTGGCCCCAGCTCTGCCCTCGGGGTCCGGACGAGCCGCCGAGCCGGCAGCGGGCCCGGTGCCGGCTGCAAACGGCCCCGTCACCTCCGGGTCCTGTCACACCGCCGAGACAATCCGTATCGGGGCCGCTCCGTTCGCGGCCCCCCCGCCCCGGTCCCCGCTCCAAGACACACCGCCCGGCACTGCCGCCGGGGGGTCCCACTGCCCCCCCCCCCCCCCCCCCGCTTCGGCCCCCTCCCACCGGGGAAGCCGCAGCCCCCAACGCCTGCCGGGGCAGGCAGCTCCCCACGGCCTGCCGGAGGAGGCAGCTCCGGCGAGGTGGCGGCCCGGGGGGCGCACCCACCGGCCTCCCCCCACCCTCCAGAGTGGCGCCGTCTCCACAGCCGGGGACGCGAACCACCCTCACCCCGCAGCCCACCACCCGTTAGCGCCCCCTCAACGGTCGCCCACTGCCCGTTAGCGGCTCACCGCGAGCTCCGCGCGCCCCCTCGCCGCGCCGCGCCCGGGATGGGAGGCGGGGAGGGGGTCGCCGTCCCTCGGCAACGCGCTGCACGCCCGGAGCGGCGCCCGGCGCAGGCAGCCCCCGTCCCTGACCTACTTTCCGCCTGGCTTGCCACCCAACGGCGCACCACTAACCTACTTTCCAGCCAATGGCACCCTCCTCCGGCCCCAGACCGGACGCGCCCGCCCGCCAACGGGCGAGCGGCTCCCCGGCGGCCTTGCCCAATGGCCGGCCAGGAGGGCGGGCAACGCCCGCCCTCCTGAACGGCAGCTAATCCCCGGGCGCCCCTGGAGTGGGAGCCAATCAGAAAGGCGGCTGGGAGTTTTGATCCCGCCCTCCGGCCGAGGGCGGAGCCGATAGGCGAAGGGAGGGGCGCGTGCGCAGTGGGGGTCGTTAGTCGCCGCGCGGGACCCGGATGTGGCGGGGCAGGGCTTGGTTTGGCGGTGGCTTCCCTCGGCGGTGCGGCGGGCGGAGCGCCGTCAGCAGCTGCTTCTCGATCCCTTCCCCTTCCTTTCCCTGCCTCGGTGCCGCCGCCGCTGGGGCTCGTCCGTGCTTCTGCGTCATGCGTGTGACATCGGCCTGGGCATTGGCGTCACCTCTTGAGGCGCTAAGGTCAGCGCAGCACCCGTGACGGCACTGCTCTAGGCGGCAAAGTGGCCGCCTGTGCTTAGGCCTCCCCTCGCCTCGTCTCGCCTCGCTTCCCTCCGTGGCAAAGACAGGGCGCCAGTGCTCGCCCGGCTTGGGGCCGCAGCCCTGCGGGCCTCCAGACTCGCCTCGGGCGGCCGGAGGCTCTCCTCAGTCGGCCGTGGGGCCCTGTTGCCTGGCCTTGCCCTGTTGGCATGGGCTCCCTGACCTCGCTCTTCCCTGCCATGGGGTCACCATCATCGCCTTGTGATGGCGCATGTCTTTTAGCCCACCACCGCCTCAGCTGCATTCACGGGCTGCAGGTGTTGATCCCAAGGTTGGTAACCTGCCTTAGCAAATACTGGCCTTGTGTCTGCCTCACATGTTGTATATATGTGTGCCTGTACACAACATCCCGTTGGTAAGTTGACGCTGCATCGCGCACCGTATTTTGTGAGTCGTCACTCAGTAGCCTCACAGCACCCTTCAGAATGTCTCAGAAGCACTTGTGTGATGCTGCTATCAGTTTCACTGTCACAAGTGCACCATCATCTCCCAGTGTGACCATGTAATGCTGATCCTATAATCAGCAGTAATTTTATTCGGCTTGTGAAAAAGGCCAGTGATGGAACATAGTAAAGCCATCTACTGCACCATGTTACAGTCTAAATTTAGGTAGTCCACGCAACAGTGCTGGCATGTAAAGGGGATGTGTTGCAAGAACATAATCACAGTGTAGCTGCTTTCAAATGCAAACATTTTCTAAATATGATTGTATTATTGCTACATCAGATTATCATCGCCACATATTAATTGTCTTAACATTTCCTGTCCTGTGATGCCACATCACAAATGTTTGGTTTACGTTTACTGGTATAACATCACCAGACAAGCTTGGATTGCAGCATTATCACATCACAGCGTGGTTGTGGTTATTCCAATCCACTATCGCAGAACGTGAACTCATCCTATGACAGCGTTAAGATTTGGTTTCCACCCAATTGAATTGGGACTAAACACAGGCAACAAGTGGCCCCTGCTGGATGCAAACTTCCTATTCACATCAGGGTATTCCTACTCAAGGAAAAACCCTCCAGCAGAATGAGTTAAATGAAATACCATACATTAGCAAGATGGAAGTGTATACCATGAAGAAAAAGGAGAAAATGCATCTTTTTTTTTCAGCAACTGCTTTAGTGGTGCTGCTTTGATTGGTTTTAGCGCACAGAAGTTATGGAGGTGGAGAAGTCTCCTTGACTACTTCTTTCTCACAAGTCTTTGTAGTTTTCATCATTGTTTCTACCCACCTGTAGAAATTGTCTTCCTTACGGACTCAGTCACATACTGTCTGTTTTAATGAGCCCAGTGACTGTTGTAGGGAATGATGCCAAGAGTAATGATCTTTAGCTATTTCTGTAGGAAAGCAGCTTAGCAGGCCATATGTCATATTTCCCAGTAAATGATTGTTTTGAATTGTTTTTATACAGTAGTTTCTATTCATGAGATATTAAAGAAAATAACAGCATCTGGTTAATCAAATTCTGATTTTCAGCATATGATGATATATATCAATCCTATTCTGTAACTTTCTTTAAAATAGATTTTCTCTTCAGTTTAGTTTAGTGCAGGGAATTTCTCTCTGTAGGTCAGTAAGGCATCTTATAGGTGACTATTATACCTTAAAATTGTAAGGGTGCAAAGTTTATCACTGAAGAGCTAAGAAATGACAGTTTGAAGTTTAACAAGACCCAAGTTCAGCTACTGTTGCCAGAAAAGAGTTTGCATCACCCTCCTACCATGCATTTCTAAACACAAAAAGCAAATAGAAGAGGTAAGGCTTGAGCAAAGGTGGAATACTTTCTCCTTGAAGGGTAGTACTTGAAGGAGCACTTGAAACTGGCATCACACCACAAATTGTGGAACTTGCTAGAAGGACTGGCTCAGTTGTGTGCTTTGCTCACGGCACTGTGCACAGACGTGTCTGATACAAGAGCGAAAGCATTTCCTCATGCAGTCGACTCTGACCTGATTAATTTTCAGATTTTATGCTTTTTTTAAAGAAGGTAGTAAATTAGGTCTTAAGCAGAAATTTAGCTGCCTCCTTAACTATGTTAATGTTAATGGTTACACCATGTTTAAACACCAGAATTTAGACTAATTTATGGCTCAAAATTATGATTTAAAAACAGGAAGAGAGCGTGCTATGTGGTGATTGTACTGAAATTTGTGTTTTATTAAGAGAATATTGGAATAACTAGCCTGTCTTTCAACCAGTTGATTTTCTTTACTGTATTCACATTTGAATGCTACAGTAACCACTTTCCTGGTCTTAGGGTTTTGACTTTGTGTCAAGAAGAGTAGCGGGTATGATCTTCATTAAATGCAGCCTACCTTAAAGTATAATAAGGCTCTGTGTCAGTGATTTCACTTCAAAATCTTCAATTTTTACTTATTTTTTTAAATCTAGATATCTAGTTACATGCACAAAAAGGAGTCTAGTTTCTCAAACGATAACCCAAAAACTGATATTTTGTTTGTTTGGGGTTTTGTGGGGGGGAGGGTTGCCTTCAAACAGTCCCTGATACATCTCTGGAACAACAACAGATGTTCAGAAGTAACCTGCCAAGTTAGTCCTTTGATGTTTTCGTTGTGTTTTCTCTGAAGCTTGAATCATGACCCCAATTAGAGATACGGAGGGACACAAATGTCTGAGTCTTTGTAGTATGAGTTTTTGTAAAATAGTTTGGAGATAGTATTTTACGTGTTTATTTTTTAATGTCTTCCAAAATATGTCCAAGATGTGCTATTTATTAGAGCATCTAACTGTGGATCCAGCTGCTTTACAGCATTTTAAACAGCTTCTTTTTTGTTTATAGGTTTTCAGACATGCAATCTTAACTTGCCTGTCTTACCCTTTTATCCAATCTCTTCCTCCATTTGACTCTTGACGTACAAGCTATGATCTTACCTGCAGTGGGAGAAGTTATAGCTCATAGAAGATTAGCAAGACTTAATAACTTGAATACCTGGATGTCTTGTTCTCTCTGTACTTTAAAAAACCCAGAGACATACTGAGCCATATTTCTCACCCTGTTACACAAAGCTGGTGCCATGCTTCAACCCAGTTATGAGGACAGAAGAAACTGGAAACTATGGCTTGGTACTGTTTGCAGACTGATGCAAAAAACCCCACAGTGGTGGTCTATAGTCTGTCACAGTTCATGTGTAGCCAGCTCAAACCTCTTCAAAACAAAAGTTTTGTCTTAATGAGCTATTGCTTACTCATTATTTTCAGGGTTCTTCAAATTCTTGAGATATTACAACACCTAAGCCAGGGGAGTATTAGGTTTTTCTGCTTTTGTTTGTATAAACACTTGTTACTTTAAAGAGTGTATACTTCCTCCTACCACAACATTTCCAAATTCGAGCATTAAAAATCATAAATATAAAGCAAAAATGTTGACTTTTTGATGTGCCTGCTTCCTTCTGAGCTTTTTAAAATCCATTCTTCATCCTCACAACCTTTGTCATAATTTCAAGGGCTAGAAGCTTGTTTCAGAAAAAAAGAGAAGATTCTTATACAATCCATTGATTTCAGCGCCATGGTCTCTAAGAACACCAATTAATATTCTGAGACTCAATAGGAACTCACAAGAGTTGGCAATCCAATATCTGGCAGCATAACAAGAACAGGAAGAAGAATCTAATGAGAAAAATGAGGCTAAAGACAGGGAGTTAAGAAATTCTAAGTACTTCTCTGCAATATGTTTTCAATCTTTATGGAAGGCTCAGAAGGAAGACGTTCTATATCTGGATTCAAACTTAGTAGAGGTCGAAGCACTTTCAGAGTTTTTACTTCATTAAAAATATATGGAATTTAATTAGGTTTTCAGAGACTGGAAGTCTGAACTTGAAGAAGAGGTGGTAAATTTCAAATATGTTAATACAATTCCAGTGAATAAAATATTTTAAATGAAAAATCTTGAAAAAATTTTGTATGGTCCGTTGGCAACTGCATCTTTGACTAAGACTAATCTGTTTCTTACTAGCAAGGAAAGCTATAGCTTTTATAGCTCTTTTTTTTTTCTTATCTGTCTTGCATCCTTATAAGAGTGGTGGCAGCTTCACTTGAACAGTGGTATGAGAAAGATAATCTTTGTCTTAGAACGCTGCAAAAAAATATGTTAGGCATTAGTTGCTGCATTTCAGGAGAGTAACAACACTCCTATGGTAGGGTAAAGCTTAATTTATTATTGAAATAAAGCTTAATTTAAGAATAGCAAAATCTGTCAAATCTGTAAACTAAATTTCACAGAATAGCCAGGAGCAAGGTAGTACATACACAGCTTTGACTTGAAATGAGGGTAAGAATAAGTGAGGGGAAAAAAGCAACAAGATGACTTTCGTTTTGGTAATGAAATGAACAGAGAAAGCTTTTCAACAAGCCTTGATTTGGTTGTTGTAAGGGGTAAATAAGAAGCAGAATCAGTTGAACAGGAAGGGATAGCTGGAATTGTAAATGTCATTTAAATATTTGAAGAGTAATTTTTTTTTACTAATTAAAAGCCACAGACTGTATTCATTAAATAAGTATAATATCCTCCCTTTTACAGATTGGAAAAACAGGCCTGGAGATTAAATGAGTTGGCCAGGGTTACACCCACATACTAAGTCAGACGCAAAGCCACAATTAGAACTGGAGTACCTCACTGGCAGCCTTCTAAAGAGTTTGGTAAGCCACTCAGCACCTATGGTTATTTTTTCATATCAGTTACACAAAACATTTTAGCTGTTTTCCAAATACAAGGAAAACATGATGCTTAGGACTCATATTCTGAAAAGAAGCTATGAAATATTTAAAAACTAGGGGCTTGATTCTATTTTCAGTTAGTGCTGATACCTCTAATAAAAGCAAATTGCTTAACAATCCATGGTTTTATTAGAGGATGGTGTAATTTGAATCCATTCCTTTAGGATTTCCAGATTGACAGGCTGTAATGTGACAGTGGGACAGTGATTTTTTTTTTTTTTGGTACTTCATCTTGTAAATATACTAGACCTTACTCTGAAGTTTTTACTTAATTCTTACACAGTCAAAATTCGGCATTGATTTCATACTGATTCCGTTAGGCATTGGGAGTAAGGTCTGCAAGGTTAAGCACATGACGTAGGTTGTACTTCCCTTCAACATTACATGTTTCGATACCCCTGACAGTGTTTTAAGGTAACATGCTTTCAACGTTATGATTAGCTGTAGACAGGACCCATCTTTTAAAGAGAAAGAGCAATGCATCTTTTATGTTCACAGTGAGCTATGATTTCTCCATTGTCTACAGACAGCTAGTCAAGTAGTCTATTAATATTGCTTTGATACATATTAATGTTAGAGAAACAACATTTTTGTTGCCAGAGAAAATACATGCTATTTTAAAAATAGAGCAAAAGCAGACTATTTCTGAGGCTTATGGGTATATCAGCCAGTAGGTGTGCCTGGTGTGTTGTAAATGGGGAAGGTGGGAGGACTCGGTCTTGTTATTAGTACATGTAGAAAGACAGGAAGTACTTAGGGAAGGTTTCCCTCTTGTTCTGAGTTCCAGGAAAGTTATTCAGCCAAACACATGAATCACAAAGCAGACTAGAAGGGAGTTTCTGTGTGGCATGAAAATAACAACTGCATTTTAAAGCCTGAAAAGTCAAACAATTTGGTGCTTTTGTTAGGCTGCAGATTTTTCATGGAAAATAGCAACCCTAGGAATATTTGACAATGAAAAGTCTTAGTGCATGAAATGTGAAGTTTATATAAGAGATACCATCTTACTCATCAGCTGCTCTATTTTAAGCCCTGCTCAGCATAGGGAGTTTCATTTTGTGATCTATTTGGACAGCAGCTGGTACATTAGAGTTTTACGTTAACTGACATCTTCACAATCTAAAGGATACTTAACATAATCCTGTAAAATCTATTATCATAGTTGTGCAGTCACTCATACTCCATCTTAGTGTGTTGTCTTTTCCCATGTACATTTGCTGTCCATTTCATGTTAAAAAAACGGTCAGTGTATCAACAGCATTAAAGTTAGTCCACAGTAATGTTTTGCTGTGATGTGATCAAAATATATATATACAGCATATGCCATAAAATAGATGTGCCATTTCAGTGACTGAAAAAGGCAACAAAAAAGAATCCATAGTAACGTATGTTGGGGGTAAATTCGAGCGACTAGCACAAATAACAGAAAAGACAGTATGTGTTAATTAATTATATACAAAGACAAGCTACACACATGATTTAGATTCACTTGGAAATATTTACATCGTGTAAGTATGAAATGGAGTCCAAATTGCAACCTAATTCCAAAATCTAGCAATTATCAAGTAGTTTGCCTATTGCCATAAGGTCCTAGGACTTCATCTATCCTAGTTCAAGCAAAGAGGAAAGTCTTTTTCATCTCTGTGGATTATAAATCCCAGTCAGCTCTAAACAGATGACAAAATAGTCATGACAAGCTAAACACACCTGTTCCTCAAAATGCTTGGGATGAGAAGAAAGGACAAAATATGAGCACTGTTGAGGTATGGCAGGCATTGGACCCTTGTAAACAATATGAAGTGGAGCTACCTGTCAATCCAGCTTGCAATGCTTTTCCCTGTCTTCCCCCATCTTCATAGGCCATCCCTGGGTCCCACCAGCCCTCGAGCCCTGATGTAGTTGCCTGACTTGCACGCTCAGGAGCTACGCGCTAGAGTACGTGAAGAGTGGGAACTGAAGCTGGGAGGTACCAGAATGTCACACTGATGAGTGCAGGTGCTGTAAGAGTAATCTGACTCTTTTCTCAGCAGCAAAACTTGGCTAGGAAAGGTAGAAAGCTACTTTTCTTTGCACATTTTATTTGAGTGAACTGGCATCCATTGTGTTTTGTACATTTAGCTGACCTTGGTTGTTGAAATCTTAAGCACCAATGTCATGCTAAATGGATTCTCACCAGGACTGTTGCTACAATCTCTTGGGTTTTAATGGGAGGGATTTAATGAAGGAAAACAAGGGGACTTTAATCTCCACTTCTTCACCATTAGTGGTAGCCAGGACGTTCTGCATCATATGACTCGGTGCGTTCACACAGTCGTTCAGCTCCACTTTCATGCTGGGCTTGCATCGGCCACTTGTTTCTCCTGCAGTTGCCCAAACAACTGTAGCCCCAGAACAATCTGGACTGACTGATCTTGAAGAGGGAGCCCAGAGTTCCAGCCTGCTTTTTACTGTGTGTAGTATGTGCTTCTGAGTCTGCAAGTCACATGAAAAGAAGTTTGCCGTGAGTCTTAACCTTACTGCATTGCAGTAAATTTGTACTTGAAGCAAAGCTACCACATCTGATACAGGTCCCACCCTTTCCACACCCACTTCAGTGACTTCAGAAATCTGATTATTAATTATGTGCATGTCACTGGGAGTGGCATAAATTTTAACTCTTATTGTATATTGCACTTCTTTGATATCCATCTGATGTTTATATTTCCATATGTGTCCACAAGCCTGAAAATTAGGGCCTTTATAGAATGACGTCTACTGATATAAATTTTTTTTTCAATTCTTTGCGAGCAATTCTTTTTTCTTTTAACTTCTGAAAAAAACACTAGTTCTCAGAAAGCATGAAGAGCAAAAAGGTATTCTTCAACACTGTGGGATCATAAAGAGCATGAAAGTGACCTGTTATACTATTCATCTTAGACATAGCATAGACCTATCCACTCATCCATGAACATGTGTTTGGAGACAAGCAAAGAAGGGAATAGGAGGACTAGTCTGGATAATATTCGTACTGATAATGTTCATACAACAAGACTATCGGTCTTGTTCAAGTTTCTTGAAAGTGTGATAATGCAGCTTGAACATGGAATCAAAGTGAGTGGAGGGAGCATGACTGCAATGTTCATTGTTGCCAGATAAATAAGGGATCAGGAGGCTGCCTCACGGACCCAGGGCAGTGCAGGTGGTACAGTCTAAGCACATGGTTATGGCTTCTTCTGAGTGCTACAGATTTATTGAGGATATGTTAATCAACACATTTTAATAAACAAAGACCTGCCATTTTTAAGTCAAAAAATGCCAGTGGTCAGTTGCACTTCTTGTCCAGTGTTACTTCAATGATTTTCACATAAAGCTAATGAAATTGAAGATACTCTGCATATTCATTTACTATGTTTATTTCCCCCACCATTTCTTTGCTTGCTTGGATGTGTGGGAGGTTCTCTCTATTTATTTAAAAGGTTTGTATCATCTTTAGGTGTCCTATGGATCAACGTATGGACCAGAGATTGAGAAGCAATGCGTGAGATTACAGGGGAGTCTTAACAACTTAATGACAGACAAACTTGCAACGCCCAACAAAATAAAATCCTATTCAGTGGTTCTTCACATGCTCCTCCTGCAGGCTGTCTCGGTCAGAGAGCTGAACCAAGCTGAGTCTGCCTCTGTGTCAAAGCTGGTATGATACCTAGAACTCTTTTCCTTCTATGAAAAGAAATTCTATGCTAGAAGTCTTCTCTGACTTTTTAGGAGAGTAATCATCCTTTTAGGTATGTGGTTTTCTACTGTTATTTTAGACTTGATCTTTTAATTAATTCAAACTGCAAGTTGGAAGTAGCAGCTTGGGGTAGCCAATTATTTTGAATTTCCTTAGGTTTGCTCCCATAATCCTTATGTTGTGTCATACTTAATTATATGGATGGCATAAAGTAGTGTACAGTTTTTCCTACATAATTCTTTTAATTTTGTCTTGGAAAATGCTAAGCCTGTCATAAATAAGACCTATATCATCCCTAGTATAATTTTACTTAAATATAATACAACCACTGAAAGTAGAGTTTCATCAGGCTCCTTTTACTCCAGATTTTAATGGCTGTTCTCTAATGTATTGTTTATGGTTTAATATCAGCTATTGGTTACATGACTACAAAATCTATGAAAAAAAAAAAGAAGATATACTGCATGTATAAATGCCAAGCATGAAAGGATTAGTAAAGGTGGATAAATATATTCATTACAGGATACACTTTGCTGAAATCATGAATTGAATGTCTGCTTTTTAGAAATATGATCTACATCTCATGAAGTCAATTGAGAGACTCCCCTAAGTGATCTTTGGATCAGGTCTTTGGTGAAAGAAGGAAATGTTCTTGTGTGTTTCTTTCAGGTTTTTATGTGTTGTATTGGGAACTGGATGCAAAGGTGTTGTTCGAGCCAAAGACAGTATCTGGAAGTATGCAGATCAAGTTATTAGTGAATCATGAAGTGCAGTCCACAAAAAGAGCTGAAAGATTGCCAGTGCTCCTCGCTTGTCAATGCACAATTAGGCTCCTTTTGTATTTTAGTAGTACAAACCTATTTAGTAAACAAATATTCGCTACCCATGCTAAAAGTTATAGGGCAGTCTCATGCCTGGGACACAGAAGAAGAGAGATCCACAGACTCATGAAGTTACTTCAGACCAAATCCTTTCTTTTCAAAGCAAATTATTTACTTAAACATTTCTGAATCTGGGTCTCTGACCTTTTGTTTATTTGTAGGTAAATACGAATCATATTACTTTGCTTTGGGTATTGCTTCAAAACGTCCTTTTTAATATTTTTAAAGTCTCTCAAGATTCTCCACTGAAATACAAGATAAAAACGCAAATCATCGTCATGCTCTTTTTGTCAGTGTTCTGTTGTGGTACACCTAATTCTTTTTCATGTTATCTTTTTGTTTGTGATATTAGGTACTAGCTTGAGGTTCAGAGGATGAAAGGCTAAAATGCCACAAATAATAATTTAAGATAATCAGTAATTATATTAATTAGCCAACATGAAGGTTTTGCCACTAATGTAAAAAACAGATTTCTATTACTTGGCCTCTGTTCAAACATTTCTACCTATTGCATTTGGTATTTCTCATGAGTATTAAATTAGTGAGTTCCCAAATATGACTCAAAAAAAAAAATTCATCACACACAAAATGAAAATATGAAGTGTAGCCAAGATTCTCTTGGAACACTAGAAGTGCATTCTGCTATAAGTTACATCTCATGTAACCCTATGGAATCCATTTGGATTTTGTAATAAACCATATTTTTGTGTAATACTTCTAATATGTTACTGGTATTGCAGTAATTAATATAGTGCAGTAACTCTCATTAGGAGTTGGTTCTAGTATGCCAGATGCTGTACCAGCAAAATAGATAGAGAGGTGATATTTTTGAAAGTGTTTAAGCAGCATAGGAACCTGTTCCAATTTAAAAAAAAAATTTAGGCACTTGGAAATCGCAATTTTATTGAAAGCCCATAATGCATAGTATTTTATCTGTATAATTCATTTCAAAAACGGAACAATAGGATTTCTTCAAATTTTATCCTGGTTAAAATGTTACAGTTTAAGTATAGGGTTTGGAGATTTCCATAGACATAATAATGAAATTTAAAATAATTAATGTAATTCATGTGCCCTTAACTGAGCATATCTGTGAAGGTATGCAAGGTAGCTCTGAAACTGAAGATTCAAATAAGATGACAAAGAAATTGCAAGAAAACATTGTCCAGACAGTATCTTCATTTTCCATGGCATTAACCTGATCCTAAATTTAAAATTTTATGAAGAATTGAAAAACAGTTGTGGTAAATGGGGAAAACAGATGGTAGTATGGTGAAACAGCAGATCATACATGTGAGAAACAGTGAATGTGTATTTCATTCAGCTAACATAGGCCCAGAAGATCCCTTTATTTTTGGCATACAATTAGTCCTCATCATGTGTTGAGTTATAACTCGGTGTCTGGGATTCCCAGCATCTTGTCTAAGGCATTTTATTAATTTTTTTTTGAAAGTACAACTACCAGTAGAATTGTATTTAAATGATATCTCAACTATTTACAGCCCTGGTCAACACAGTCGTGCTGACAGAAATCTACAATATATTTATGACCTAAGGGTCTGTGCTTTGCTTCCATAGAAAACAAACAGACAAATGGACAAAGAAGATGAGAAAATTATGTTTATCATAAAAGTCTGCAGAATTAATCTATCATTCTTTTCTTGTCCCTGGGAAGGTAAAGCTGACATATCTTACATGCTATGTAGAATCCTAAGGACCTACAGAAAAGAAAGGGCAAACAAGGTTTTCCTTAAGGTTGTTAAGCCTTGTGGATCTGTATGCCTTCTTTGCACTGTTTTAAAGCTTATATACAAGTCTGTGCTGAGCTCATTTTAGGAAGTGTGGTATTGTTGTTTGGATCATCTGGGCATATAAATTAGTGTGCCTCAGAAATACGACAGGCTTGGAGGTGAGCTTGGCCTTCCTGAAGCCGGGAGGGGAACTGGAAGAGAATTCTGATTCTGTAGTTATCACTGTGCTAAAGAAAGGCGAAGAGGGAGGTCTAATCAGTTTGTCTAGTGATGCTAATGATGGAAGAGTGAGAGAGTATCTGTTTGATCATGCTGACACATTTTGGCTCTTTTGAGTCATCGCACACCTGTGTAGTGTAAGTAATGTGTACATATGTTGTATTTTTTTGCTGTGTATATTTGTCATTTTATTTTCCAAGTAGATGTAATTTGTTGAGATGTATTACTGAAAAGATTTTTCTTCTGCTGTTGGTCATAGCTTGCCTATTACAGCAAGGAATATGTTTTCCTTTTTTCCAAAGGTGTCTCTTTTTGAGGATGACTATATTTAAGGATTGTAATTGTGATTGGTTAAACAATGTTTTGTGGGTTTGGCCTGTCACAGAGAAGGCAGTTAAATATGCACATCTTGTTATTATAAGGCAGATAGTTTGGTCAATAAATCATCAGCTGAATGATTGCTTGTCTTGAGTTTTTCTGTGTTTGTTAAATTTGGGGCTTTCTCCAGATGATTAGAAGACATTTTTGATTATGCTTGGTACAGGCTAACTCAGATGTCACTGGCCATTGGTTGCATAATCTCCATAACTACAATCTTAGTCTAAGAAAAACCTTCTTCTTCAATGGGGCCTTTCTTAGTCTTTTCATGCATATTGTTACTGTTTCTATTCACATAATAACCATTTTTACCTCCTTTTGTCTCTGCTTTTAAACTGGTTCAGATGCACTCAGTGCTTTCAAAACAAACCTTTAAAGGCATTTCCCTTTATTTTCAGTGAGAAGCCATAGTAAATGCTATATGCTTTTAAGCATTCAAAAGGCTTTGTGGACTTTGCTTTCTATGTTGTTAATGCAGTTGGTACAGATTCAGCTATCTTTCATGTGTAGCAAATTCATCATATATCTATTTTCTGTCTCTCAGCACCTCTGTTAGTTTGATGTTGGGCTCTGACTAGCTCTTTATATTTCCATGGTTACAAGTAGTCACAAGGGTTCTGTTAACCCCCAAAGGCAGAGTGATTATGTCTTTTTTTGCTATAAGAAGCATAAAATTAACAAATTAGACTATATCTATATGAAAAGATTGTTTTTAACATTACAATAAAAACTTTTAAAGTTAATTTTCATTCACTCAAAAAGTGTTTGAGTCTTTTGCCACCATTATGACTATGTCACAATTTTTGTAAAGATGAGTTTCCTTTCAAAAACCTGGAGGATCTTTTTGTCTTTCCCTTTTAATTTTGATTAAAATTTGCAATAGATTTTGAAGGCAGTGAATTTAGAGGAAACAATGCAGGTTCAGACCTATGCTACAGTTAAATAATCACCGATGAGCGTTAATTATTCATATGTGTACTATTGTTTGTTTTTAAAGATAGAAAAAATGGAGGTAAGAAGCACGCTAACTTGCCAAAGAACATGGATGTAGACACATCCAAATCAGACTAAGAATTTCAGATCTCAAAATGCTGTATTTCTTTCTAACAAAAGACTGACAGGAAGCCCTTTCTGACTTTCAGATCTCATCTCTGGTCAAAGCCTAGATTCTTCCCAATAAATTAAGTGCAGAGGGTTGCACCTTCTATGAGTGGGTAAGAGATGTCATAGACCCTTAATAGGAGAAGGCAGCTGGAAGGAGCAGTGTTTTTCTGAGAGACTTTCTTTTGATAAGATTAAAGCAGTAGCAGGTTTGAGAATTTTTGTAAAGAATAGACTTGTGTACTTGTGATTTGTTATAGTCTCTTGCAATGAAGAGCTCTGAATCAAGGAGAGGTTTCTGGGTCTTCCCTGGACAGAACAGGTAGTGAGTTGCTGAGGGCAGAGAGGTGAGAGGGAGTGATAAAAGAAAGCTGGAGAAAAGTCTCTAATAGGAAGAGAAAATCTTGTGTACTAAAAAGGTTTTGTACAGTGATAGAAGCATTGAGTGGAATTGCAGAAAGTGACCCTGCTAAATGGTGGAACAAAGCTCTGCCAGGGAAAGAGAATAAGACTCTCTGTCATCACCTATATAGAGTTACTGCATCAATGCATACAGCAAAAGCACTAGAATCTTCCTAACTGAAGAGGAGAAAACTCCTCCTTTTCCTTTCTTTCTGGTGGTTTTCTTTTTAGCTGGAGATATTAAAATTGCTGAATTGCCAAATCAGTAGAGGCATAAGCTGCTTCTATGGTAAAATAACTAGTAAAACTGTAAAATAACTGGTTGTTTAAATAGTACAGCCATAGGAGAAAGAAGTGTATTAATGGGGGAAATGGGCCAGAAAGCACGTATCATATGCTATCTATTCATTTAAAAGATAGACAATAGTAATGACACAACATTCTTTATACTCACAGTGTATTATGAATGTTAATGAATGTTCAGAATCCCAGTGGAGTGCATGGGCACACTGGTTATATTCAGATATAATGTATGAGAGATGATAAATGTATCATTACACAATGTATCTAAACAATTCTGAGCAGAAACATAGTCCAAGTACACATATGAACAATTACTGAAAAATGGAACAATAAAACTCTAGCGTGGTAATTGTGCTAGCCACTCCCCATTGGTCAAGAGTGTAACTGCTGCATACTTACAGATGTTAGGTTGTCAGATAACGTGTGCATGTCTTTGACGTTCCAGGTAGCAATGACAATTTCTTACATGTGTGGAACAATAATAGTTATGTATAGCAAATGTCAAGACCATGCTTCCAATCTGACAGTCAGTTCTGGTGTGTTCCCAGGGAGTGGGATTTGTGGACCTGAACCTGCCTGACGAGGTTGTGGCAGGATGCCACAAGTGCCACCAAGCAAAAGAGAGATGATCTAGAAAGGGAGCATAATAGCAGCAAAGAACAGAGTTTGCTGATGTGACTTTTTAGCAGCCTGTTTCAGAGCCACCTGTGATTTTAACAGCTAGTTCTGCTGAACTGGATGCCAAGAAATGGCATCTCTTGGATCTCTGGATTTTCTCTCTGCCAGGTTCAAAGTTCTTACAACTGTGGATGGATTAGCCTGCTCCCAAGAAACATTTGGGTGTTTTTTAACTAAGGGTTACATTTCTTAAAGTTGGTGGCTACTAATCCCTTCATCATAGAGTTTTCTCCTAGTAGTACACTTACAGAGAGATGAAAATGCTCCCCCACTTTTCTGTGACGGTATTTTTATTGAAATCTGAGCAATCTGGTTTAAACTTCTTGTGAATATCTGTAAGAACAGCAGTGCAGGATACTCAGAATGTTCTAGTCAGTAATTGCCTAGATAAAACAGCTAGAAAAGGAAAGTAGTTGGTAGGTGTGTGATTATTTAGCGTGGAATCATTCTGGAATCCTGTAAATTGGCATAATAAACTCAAATTATAATAGAGTATAGTCAGACCAATCTTCTGTCTCCAGAGTGGGAAAATTATATCTCTTTGGAATTTAAATGGAACTTGGAAATTAATTAATTCTAAACTTACTATGCAGGAAATCAGAATACACTGATGTTTGATTAAAATATTCTAATATTTTCTAATATTTCATTACATCAGTGTGAAGTGCTTTAAAATTATTAGTATTGCTCAGTCCTACAGGTGACTGCAGTAGAACTTGTGAGTAGCTTGTGAATCTATATGTATAAACATAATTTTTCCCCCTCAGAGCAGTAGCTTTGCTATTTGCCTGGAAAAAAATATTGGCCTCTACATACGGCAAACAGCATTTTCTAAACACATAATTCTCCAGGAAATGAAAGAGGCAATACCTCTCCTTATTTCCATCATAGCCTATGCTAGCCAAAGTCCTGACAAAGACAAGGTGAAGACTGTTTACTTTAAAAGCAAAGACAGATACTGTTCTTGGGGATGGGAAGTTAGAGCTGATCCTTTTGTGAGTGCTTTGGATGATAGACTTGGAGTTTCTGACTCTGCTCACAGTTTGGGCTAAGTCCCTCTTCAGCATAATTCCTGACCATACTGTAAACATGACTATATGAAGAGCTGTTTAGTTGTTTATCAGCCTTTTACTAGAATATTTACATTTCAAATTGGAAGAATTTTGTTCTGCGGTGCCCACAAGAATATTTGTTTATTCTAACCTGCTTTGATACATGCTATCACTTGTCCAGCTATTCTCAGTGTTCAGAAAGCAAACTTTTTGGGATTTAGGTGTTTATTTTATCGTGACATCTTATTAAGGTTCTAAACTCAGCTGCAACCCTCTGATTGCCATGAGAGGCCAAGACCCAAAGATGATCCCTTTTCAGGGTTGTTTACAGAGGAGCAGGAACAGAAAGTAAGGAAGGAAATGTTTTTTGTTATAGAAAAATTTAAAAAGTAAGAGCTTTCTTGTTATTTGCAATGTTTTTACAAGTTTCCATTATAATTTTTCACTCTGCACAAATATCTTAAAAACACTTAAAGCAGATGACTTTCCATGTTGCTCATATACCTTAGCAGTGCTTACCCTAGAGTTTCACTGTGGCTTTCTTGTTTGCTTGAGTAGTTTCTGTGCTTGCTAGGACTCAGTTGTGCAAAGCAATCTGCAAGACTTCCTTGTTCATGCAGTCTAGTTCTGGTGGTAAACGTGAAAAGGCTATCATGGAAGCCAGGAGGGAGGGTGTTAACAAATTTTATTAATGTTTCTGACTCATGAGGGCCATTTTGATATTTATATGTTTGCATTTTTGGGAGGGTAACAAACCTAGAGTTTATGAATTACATACAAGAATCATCTTGAAGGAAGAGACGTGGGAAGGTGGTATCATAGTGCTGGGATAAAAGAAAATATCAGATGAAGTAAAACTTCAGATTTTTAACTTACCTAAGCAGTAGATACTACTCAGATATCTAAACATGGGGTTGTCTCTCAAAACTCTCTCTCATTAGCTAAGTGTTTATTGAAGTTACACAGAGAAACTTAGATCAGATTAAGAGAAAAAAATATTTAGCAAATATAAAGTAAAGCATTATTGAAGATCTTTCTACAAATAAAGCAATAGCAAAAACAGAACTGCAGTTTACTTTTGTTGCATAAATACATGATTGTGTTTCTCTTGTGTTTAGAAAGATCCCTTTCTATCCCTAAACGCTTAGTGAGTGGTCGATCAGAATCCAGAGGAGTGATTGTAGGACAGTTCAGTGCCTTGTAACCTCCAGCAAATTAGCCTATGGTCAGTCTGATCATTTTGTTGCTGCTGTGCTCAGTTACTTGTTCTATGTATTTGTAATGTCTCTTGCATATGTTGAATAGACCAGGAGGGGGCAGAACTGCATAAGTGTAGTTACTGGCGGGTGACTTACAGGCATCTATATTGTGCGGTTAAATGAAAGTAAGTGGAAAACTGATCTATGAAAAAGATTTTGTGATAATTGGAGTTTAATGTTCACCTAAAATCAATTACTCAGATATTCAGAAACTACTTATATGTATTTTCTACATAGGTCTTTCACTGCTGCTGTGCTATCAACGAACATTTCTGAAGGAAATGCTTTCTGGGTTTTAATATCACTGTTAGGGGAACTCAAGCATTTAACTAGATTATTCAGTGTACACTTGAAACAGAGTTGTCATTTTCACTGTTGAAGGTTACTGTGAATCTAGTTTATTTTTGCCTTTTTTTTTTTTTTGCTTCTAACTGTAGTCTGGTTTCTGTTATGCTTTCTAAAGCAATTAGTTTGGTAGTTATTTTTTTGCCTTTTCAGGTTTAGAATAAAAGGTTTTAAACCAAAGTGCCTATTTTTAATATATAGTAAAATATTGGCCACATTAGCTATAAAACAGATTAAAATCAGAATTTCTCTTGAAAATTTTAATGGAATGGAATGCAACAGTTATTTTTCTTTTCTGTAGAGAACCTGATTTAAAGGCTGTTCACTCAGAGTGATTTAAA
Organism: Mycteria americana; assembly: GCF_035582795.1. Taxonomy (NCBI): domain Eukaryota; kingdom Metazoa; phylum Chordata; class Aves; order Ciconiiformes; family Ciconiidae; genus Mycteria; species Mycteria americana. The sequence goes on from NC_134369.1 coordinate 10,940,752, forward strand.
TCAATCAAGGTACTTTGGGTAAACTGGGCTGTTGATAGAGTGTTTTTTTCAGAACAAAGGCTGAGCTTCTTCCCAAACAGTTTGCAGCTTGAGTAAAGAGAAGGGGCGACAGTCACAGAGCAGGTCTTGGGGCAGAGGGGAATGAGCGGGTGAAGGACAACTGGGGAGACAGTGAGATTCACTGTTTGCTTCGATACAGTTTTTTCTTTATTATCGTAGGCTCTTTCTATCAATAGGGTCTACTGCTTTTCTTCCTGTGAATTAAATTGAGACATATAATCAAAGAATGCTAATATTTATGCTCCAATAAAAATTATTCATGCTAATGCTAAGTAGCTTCTGCTGTGGTAAACCTTATTTTACAAGAAAGCTGCAAGTATTGGTTTTGAGCTTTTTGGTGACTGCTTATTTAAAAAAAATGGCAGGAGTGTGCTTAAGCAAGTTCTTGAGATCTACAGAGTAACATAGTTGGCTTAATATACTAACAAAATGAAATGGCTAAAATGGTGTCATCATAGTCTGGAGGCAGAGTAGGCAGAAGGATTCTGAAGATATTTAAATCACTCACAGTAAAAGCAAAGCAATCTTTTGGAGGCAAATAATACCAATATTATGCTATGTTGTGGAAATGCTATTTTAGGAATTGTAAATAGTCAATGTTGACCTCTGTCTAAACTAAGAGAGAATGATTTGGTTTTTGTTTAGGATTGTGGATCAGGAATACAGTCTTTGATATGAAACACGCTTTGCAGATCATATGGGGGCTGTCTAAGCCTAACAGCTGTCTCTTCAGCAAGCTGGAAGATAGTTTGGTCTACCAGAATCTCTGTTCCAAAAGCGTTGTCAGTTCAGATCCTTGCATCTGGGCTTATTGGACCAGTATTGTCACCTGTATGAGCGATTTTGACAGTATTGCTGTTTTACTAGGTACCATCTACTAATTTGGAATGATATGACTACCATAATTCCTTAAAGTTACTTTTTTTCATGAGCAATAAAAATATTGCTAGCATTGTGACTTATATCCTTCTAATAGCATATGACTTTTCATGGGTTGTGTGACCTCTGTTCTTGAAATTCATACCATAAACTTATATAGTTGTGTAGTATTTTGATACCAACCCCATTACAGTACATTTGTATCTGTGAGATACAAAACCAGCATCTATCTGATGTGAAACAATTAGGATCCTTAATATATCGCAGGCACAGAATGCACATTTTCCCGTAGAACCATGCATCAGGATCCAACTGGTCATTTTAACAGTGTTACTATGTGGGAGGACAAATCTTGAAAATCTGAACTGAGTGTAAACTGATGCCGTTTGTGTTCCTGCATTTGCAAGCCAAACGTTTTGAAAGGGCATCCTCCTTTAGTTCTCAGCATGTGAACTTGGCAACCCAAACCTGACTATTCCTATGCCCACATGCATTTTCACTTCAAATCACTTTAGCAAAAGCATCCAGCTAAAGTTTAAAAATGCTTCTAATATTAACTCTGATCTTTGACAAATTCACCTGTCAAAACTTCCAACTTCCTATTTAACTATTTCAACAGAGAGTTGTATCCTGAAAGCCAAAATAGCACAGTACTAAAATCTGTATATAGGGATCCAAATAAATATAGCATCTTGAGCTAATTTTTAGTTGTTTGAAATGCAAATAAACACAAGCTTTACTCATCAGTGTAAACTTGATGGATGATTCAGATGAACAGATGAAGCCGAGGCTGTAATTCTCTGAAAACATTATTTTGAGAATTGAATCTGATAAATTTTTTTAAAGCCTTTTCTTCTACAGACCTAGGACAGTATTTGCTATTTTTTTGTGTATTCATTGCAAGGATCTTAACATAGATACAAAATGTGTTATTTAACTTTTTGAAGTTAAAAAATTGCTAAAATTAATATTATGAAATCCCAAAAGTGAATGATTATATTTCAGTCGCATTCACTGGATGCTCTTAATACTAGAGTAATATGGTTCCTGTTTTCATGATGTGTGTTTGCATGAAAGAAAGTAAAACATACCATAACTGGCAATTATGAAGGCTTGCATTTCCCCCCTCAGGTAAAATCATGGCTTATTTTGCAAGTCATCTATATAGTGAAACAGTACATAGATTTACAAAAATGGCAGTTTCATGTCAGGTATTATATATAGAAAAATTATTGAGTAATGATTTCTGCTCAGATTTATCCGCTTTCAGAATCTGTAACTCCTTGCGTATGAGGTGCCCCAAACTTCTTAAGTTACTACATAATTATTAGTCGATCTTATCTCATGATAGACATGGTCAATATTATCAGAGTGATAGTAAAAAGGTGAGCAGAGTTGAGCAAAACTTTAGTAAACCTGGAGGAATTGGTGGCTTCCTAGGAGCTTTGGCTTCTTCAGAGAAACAAGATCATTTCTGCTCTTACTGGACCTAAGGCAGCCTCAGAATTATGAGACTACTTTTTCCATAACTAGCTTTCTTACCTTGTTTCTGAGTCTCAAAAATTTGATGACAGTGACAAGTCCTCATTATTTCAGACTAGATGGTCATTATTCGTATCCTGCTTCAGCAGAAGCAGGTTTTCTTTCCTTAACGAGAAAATCACAAGGTACGAGTTTCTCTTTGCTTTTTAGTTTGCCTCCTCCAGCCTGACTATAATTTTAGTAGCATAATAATTAAGTAAAGATATCCCTATGTAAATCTTTTTTTTTTTGGTTCATGACTTCTCATTCAAAATGTTCTTCTAATATAAATTGTTAATGAATGAATAATGTTTGAAGCCATGAATAATTATGGTTGATTTATTCAACTTACTTTCACCTGTAATCTGGCATATTTTATACTATCTGTTTGGAATTTTAAAACCTTATGAACTGCCTCAAGCATTTCCTCTCCTGTTCTCCTTCTCTGTCAGATAAATTGCCATATAAACTAATGAACTTTAGAGAAATTAGCTTGCTGAGACCCCGTTTCTTTCACAGTTCCCAAGATTTGTACTACGATGAATTAGACAATTCATTGGTCTCTCCACCAGGGTAAAAACTTCATTTCTAGCTGCTATCAATGCCCTATCAATGCCTAGCCAATTTTCAATCACTTCTTCAAATTAACTTAACCTGGAAATGCTTCTTGAATGAGTGGAAATTGCAGGGTCTATTCTCAAATACAGTGATTTCATTGTATACCGCATCAAACCTAGTGTATTTTTCTTCTTGAATTTCCATCAGTGACTTCCCAAGAGTTGATTTAAAGATATGAACAATAGACAGTAGTTGGGTTAGTCCTTTGTCATATGAAAAAGTAAATTATTTTCTTCTTTTGGAAGATGAGTGTTTCTATAATAGGACTCCTTATTCTTGTATCTTTAAAACAAATAGAAGAGATGTCCTACTCCTAGAGATTGTTATGATTGCATCTCCCTCTTTTAGAACTTCTAGCATGTTTAAGAAAGATCAGAATTCTACCTGCATATTTCTGCTATTTCTAAAAACAATATTTTGTTTCCTTGGGGTTACAGAACATACTTGTTTTGTTCTGTATCTAAATAAAGGATGTGTATCTACTGTGTCTAGAAAAGTTTCCTCTAAGACCTTTTTTTTTTTGGCTGGCTAGCTTTTACTTGAGTTGAATTTCTGAAACTGTGGAACCTATGTAACTTCGTACTTTGCTTCTTCAAGTCTTACGTTTTTGATATGAAGTGGGAAATGATTTTCATCTTAATTTTGTGGACAGTACTTAGCCTTGCCTTTTAAAAGGCAAGATGCCCTGTTCATTTTCCGACTCGTTAAGAGTTGCAAGGATAAAAATTTTCTAAGAGTTTAAATGAATAAGAAGACCCTTAGGTGCTTCAGAATATCACCTTCTGTCATCCTTTGTTCATGACTATCTGTAATTCTGCCTATTGAAGTACCATCTCACACAACTTCTACTTAGCCACACCTTCTCTCCATTTGAGATCAGATTTTCTGCTTCCCAGGCTGGCATTGTTTTCATCTTGAGATAGTATTCACAGGGTCCATTTTTGAGTGGTAAGGTGCTTAGAGGTTTGCTGTTTTAGGGCAGGTCTGGTTTCAAGTATGTTCAGGAACAAATATAAAGCTTTTGTAGAGAAATCATACTATGATGTTTGTTATGAAACACAAGGAAAGGATCATGTCCAACTGGCAATGCTTTACCAGCTGAAAAAAAAGCAAAGAGGTTTTTGGAGTTTCCAGGTTAATTTGCATTAAGGAGGTGAAGTCCATGATGGAGAATTCTGTTGGTCTGCAGAGGTATAGGAAGGTAGTTCACTCTGTTTTCTTCCTCATTTAGCCTTTGCCTCAGCTTTCTCCATTCTTGCCGACTCCCCCTCTTTCATTGTATGTGCACTCTCCTCTGTTTTGTAGTATTTGTCCATTTCTGGGCAAGTCCCTCAGTTTCCGCTGTGCTAGAGGTTATGGATAGGATAAGATGTCAACCTAAAATGGACCAGTTCTGTTAAGATGCACTTTCTATTATTTGTTGGAAAACAAGGTGAAACTTACGTTGGTCAATTCTACTTTGACATTCTTTCTTCTGCTGTTGCTTCAGCGTGTTCGGGATACTGCGTGAAGCCAGATAACAAAATGGATAATGGCAAAATGAACCTTGCATGAGATAAATGAAAGCTTATAGGGAGAATGTTGCCTTATATGAGATGTTCCTGCTTTAGGGAAATGGATTGGCAGCTTGACTAACCCTGCTGTTTATTCACTGAAGAAGTAACTTATGACTTTGCAATCTGGTTAATGTGCTCAGTTTAGAACAGTATCTAAATACTTGTAAATGAAATGTTGATTTCAATTTTTAAAAACCATGAACTGTTGTTCTTTTTGTAAGCAACAGACAGATGCTAAATCTTTTTGGTTTTAATCTAGTTGTTTCTGTGATTAATATTTATGCTAGCTGTTTACTGGCAGTATGTCTTATTTTGGCCTCTGTCCGCCTGAATACTGGCGAGTTACTTTTGTTTTCAAACACTGTGTAGCAATGCTGAAATCTATCTGTAATTGGCACTATAACATTGTATATTAATTTCTCCAGTGCTGAATATTTTTTTCCCCTCTTTATTTCCTTTTGGTTTTCTCATTTTTGTACTGTTACGTTACAGTGATTAACTTTCTGTTTCCTTTCTTTTTGGATGCACACTGGCTTGTGTGTGTGTACATACACACTGCCTTTACTGGGAAAAAATGATGGCACTTAGAAACTTGTCCAGCTTCACTGTCTTGATGGTAGAGTCTGTTTTCAGACTGGTAAACTGAAATAAAATGTGATCTTTATATTTTACACAGAGGCAGGAACTTAGAATTTAATTTCACGTCTAAGTTGTATGAAATAGTATTGTAGAATTGTATAAAATTGTATAGAAATTTTCTATCCTTCAAATCTAACTTACCTCATTAATGGTGGAGATTTTTGCTCCGAGGTCACTCAATTTGTTCTGAAAATCCCACCTACCAGTATTTGAAGAATTACTAGTTTCATATAACTGCCTTCAAATTGTTCTTCTCTATATTTTAAGATAAGTTCATTGAGGCAATTCTTAATCTTTGAAAGTACAGGCATTCAAACTAAGAGTAAAATGATAGAATCAGATGGTGTTATCATCTGATCGGGGATTGCCAAACCTTACAAATAGTTATATAATATTTTAAAGTCATTTAGATGATTCCCTGTGAATCATACAGTTCGTATTTACTGTAATATTTAAGCATACTATTGAAGGCTATGAAGAAAAGAAAAACTGGAACTCAATTATATAGTATATACACTATATAATATATAAACCATTTATCCATAAATAGGAAATAGCTTTTCTGAATTTAATGTTTTTATAAAGATAAATAATTCCATTAATTTTTTATGATTAAATTTTTATCTGGGTAGTTTAGCATTTTTATTACAATGGACATCTACTTTTAAAAAGAAAAATGTAGTCATTGTTTTTAGTATGGCTTGTGTATCGTATGGATGCTGGATTCCAAAGTGCTGAAGATGTTTCCTTGTCTCCAGTTTTACTCATTCAAATATGGGATGAAAATTAATAACTTTGCTTTCGGCTTTTTGATAATTTTTATTTTGAAAAGTTGATGAATTAAGTATTATTTACATTGTAATTTTTATATTTGGTCTTGAAATATTGTAGCCTGTGATAATCAGAATAATGTGAATTTTTTTAACTCTTTGGGAATGGTCAAGTCTTTCTAGTCTGATGATTGGAAGGAAATCTTTAATTGCTTTTAATAGTTTCTGAATGTAAGCATTTTATATGAAACTTTGTTATGCTGAAGGGTCTACGTTTGCATGTACAATTTTTTAATATTTGATTTTATCTCAAGAAATGTGAATAGCAGCTTCATCGTTGGGTTTGTGCAATCAGCAGTTCCATAGTTGGCCTTTACATTTGACTTTACTGCCAGATGCAGTCCTTTTAAAGGCAGAAAATTTGCTAAGTCTAAAACTTAGTAGTATCATTACTATGAAATAGAGTGCTTTAGTGTCAGGAAAAGAGAATTAGTCAGGTCTTGAATATTGGCACACGTATTCCTGGTTAGTAATATTTACTGAAAAATACTTGTTTGAAATTATTTTAAAACATTTCACTAGAAAGGTATTATTCCAGATACTTTTTTTACAGAAAGTTAAAAATATGAATCATCATAAAATCATTTAGGTTTTTCCATAATAATTATTTATATATCTTACACTTGAAATGTGTTCATATCTTGTTTTCCTCCTCGGTTTACTATCTTTGGTATTTCCAATTTTTTTTTTGTCCTTTTCATTTGAACGTATTTATCAGCTGCTAATATGGTTACTAAATTTTACTGTTTCATCAGATGGGTATAGCTGACATCACAATTAGATGTCCTATTTAGCAAGCACCTATGCAGTATCTTCAGTTTTTCAGTAGTTTACATGTGTGATTATTAAATACACGGTTCTAAAGACAAATGCAGGCTCTGCCACTAGTCTGGAGCTTCTGGTGTGGTCTTATTTCACAAGAACTGGTAGTTTTTTAGGTGACTTCTGTGGGAAGCTTGTCTCAGCAGGCTAACGGTCATAAAAATGAGAGCAGCACAGATCTGCCATTTTGCCCCTGTGAATGGCATAGGGCCCACTGCAGCATCAACTGGGGCGAAACTCCCCTCTGCCCTGCCCGTGCGCTGCCCAGAACTTTGATCTCGAACGTCCTTGAAATTTTTGCAATATGTTTTGCCACATTCTCGGTTATACATGCACACAAGCCTGAAATTAAAAAGCACTGCTTGACTTGTGCTTCAGTTCCAAACATACTTGCTGCAATCAAGGGGTCCCTTTCCCTTTCCCTTTCCCTTTCCCTTTCCCTTTCCCTTTCCCTTTCCCTTTCCCTTTCCCTTTCCCTTTCCCTTCCCCTTTCTTTTTCCCTTTCCCTTTCCCTTTCCCTTTCCCTTTCCCTTTCCCTTTCCCTTTCCCTTTCCCTTTCCCTTTCCCTTTCCCTTTCCCTTTCCCTTTCTTTTCCTCTCTTCCCCTTCCTCTTCCTCTTCTTTTTTTCCTTTTCCTTTTCCTTTTCCTTTTTTCCTTTTCCTTTTCCTTTTTTCCTTTTCCTTCTCCTGTAAGCTAAGAAAAGTCAGTAGGGTTTTCCAGGTACCAGGCATGGCTCAGTGCCACCACATCATTATGCAAATTGAGGGCTTAGAGCAGTCTCGATAAATGGTATGTTATGTACACGTAAATAGTTAACAGTTCTATTTCCTCTTTTTGTTTTTTAGAAGTAACTCCCTTGTGAGCATCCGAGAAATGGCAGGTATCCAGTGTGTTCCTGATACCTTCAAGCAACACTTTCTCTTCAGTCAATTATATCCTTAATTTAATGGCTTCCGACAATAAACTATGTTGGAACCCCTTTCCCAATGAGTAGAAATACATGCTGTTTTTAAAAGTGTTAGGCTATCAGCTGTGCCAAGAAATTCTCTGGCAAACAACTAATTATGTCCACAGATAGAGTCTGACAAAAAATTTGCTTCAAGCCACAAGTCAGAGGCTTAACCATTGTTTGTGTCAAGTTATATTACAGCTTGTGATTTCGGTTAGTTGGGTGGGAATGTGGCTGTGGAGCAGAGTGCTTTGTTTGAGACACAGGCCCCCGCTTTAGCCAGCTTATAGAGCCATACGTAAAATGGCCTCTTTGCTTTCACTTAACAGGATGCCGTTCACCTTTCTGCTCTGCTGAGCACTATTTCATGACTTCACAGCCCAGGAATTAAACCCAACACACAAAGCAGCTTTACCAGTAATTGTCTGCAGATTAAATTAAAAGCCTGTTCTCATACAGTGTATCTGAATTGTATCAGACCCACTTCTCAGTTTACACACTTGTTCCGTCAGTAAGAGGCAGCTACTGAAAAACGTTGCAGTCCTCGGGAGCCTGGCTCTCAGTGATTCGATGAAAGTACTGGGGATTTTGTGTGTTCATCATGAGGTTAATTCTATTGTGTTTTGTAATGAAAAAAATAGCTTAGTCCACTAGTATAACACCAATGTGTTTTATTGATGGCAGCTACTGCCAATAGCTCCGTTTTATGCTGTGACTTCTAAATTCCCACTGTCACAGTGTTTGGTTTGGAATGTTGATTTTATTTTTGAAATGTTGTTTTTAGTTTTGTTCACAATTTTGAGGAATGAGTAAAATTCAGATTTTTTTTTAAATTAGGTAAATTGGCATAAAATAATCTTGACTAGTTTAATTAAGTTGTGCCCTTTTCCTTTCACTTTTGTGCATTACATTTTCATATGTGGAGAGTATAAAGCTATAAATTTCAGGAAGAAAACATTTAAACATAACAAAATTAAAGAGCCAGTTGGTTTCTGCTGAAGTGGATTTATGTATGTATTACTTCTATTTTTATTTTCTCATGATTGTTTACTGTATAACTGCATTGTGCAACTGTTCCAGAAATTCTTGACTCAGAATGTGCTGCAGCCTGCTTTTTACTTGAAAAATTTATCTCACCGCTGACTGTCCAGCTGGTGTAGCTGATGAATAAGAGTTTGGGGCTCCTCATCTTTTTTAAAATTTCACAACCTCTAATTTCTCATTAACAGTATGCTTCATGGTTGCCAAACTTATCCCACCAATCTTTCAAAGACAAGCACATTATCACATCACTCAATATAATCTTTACTTAGTTTCTGTAATGATGTTATATGTGAAAGTCATCTCAAAACTTGAGTTTGAGTATTCGGTAAAGATGCAAAGAGAATATGGACTTAATCTTCACATTTCTTAATGCAGGGGGCCTGGTGAAAAGTTAACCCTAATTCATTCAGCCTCAGTCAGATTTTACAAATGCCCCTGGACTGTGATGGTTTTATTTATGAAAAATGCCAAAGATCACTCCTTTCAGAAGAATAGTGTAGTCTTCAATGACCAGACAACCTTTGGAGTGAGTTGGTTTTTAACATTAAGGTTTTAATTCCTCCAAGTTTCAACATGTTCTTGTGAAACAGTTAATCAATGGGACAACACTGAGTCATTTTAAGAATGGGTCAAGAATTAAGGTACTTTTTTTGAATTGCACACTGCTTTCTAGTCAGAAAAGGAGATAGAATAGAATTTGAAAATTAAATGCAGGTTATTTCTTTTCTACTAATCTTCTTTTTTTTTAATAAAAGGATTAAGCTTTTTTAGTTGCATAGAATATGAAGCTCTACTTGCTGAAGGAAAAAAACTTGGAATTTATTTTCTTTTAAAATTGATTGAAAAGATTTAATGCATATCATGCCAGGAATCTCATGTGCTAGCATTAGAAGGAAGACTTATAGTAAATGAAGTATTTTGTTTACTGCTGTACAGTCATCTTCAGACCACTTTTTTTTGCCTTTGTTTTAACTGATACTTCTGGAAATGACTGGTGAGTAGGTGGGAACACAAGATCCTCTCTGAGGGCCATTGCACTTAAATATTTTGTCAGAAGGACTTTCTTTCATTCCAAAATCATGGCAAATTTTTACAAAATGGTTCTAAAGTGAGAGAATATTGAGGTATCCTTTCCTGAACAAAATGCCAAGATCTATCAGATGAGTATCAACACACTTTAAAGTCATGGCTTTGTCAGAATTTGGAGAGGAAGATTGCCATATAGCACTGGAAGTCTCCATCAGCATAATGGTGAATGTATTTTTGTCAGCAACGCAAGAAGGACTTCGAGAAAGAAAAGGAAACTATGAAGACTATATTTCTACCAGGACTATGACATCAAAGTACTTTCTTAGGAAGCACCTGAGGATGTGTGTCTTGTGTCTGCAGAACCAGCTGCATAGCCTCCTGCCAGTACATCATTTGTATTCTCAGCCTGGCTTTGCCAAAGGTATCTAGTTAGGAAGCTGAAGGTACCAGCAAAATGAGAACCCAGTCTAAAATGTTGTTACCTTAAATGCCGTGCTATCAGGGCAGTATGTACATGTGTTATTCCACGTTAGATGTCTCTTCATTGCCTTTTACTTTTTTTTTTTTTGGTATTGCTAACATGGTAGATTTACTTCTTCCTACTCAATCTCAGTCTGATTCAGCCTTTGTTCTCCATTCCCATGACCAGAACTCTCACTCAGGCCCTTATCATTTCATGTCTTGACAACTCCAGTCATCTTCATTCTAGTCTCAGCAAATACTGGCTTGCAACATGTGTATCTTTTTAAATATTTTTCTTCTTGTTATTTTGATGTTCCATTGTTCCTTCTCTTGTACTGTGGGATTATTTGCTTTAACTTTTTAGACCGCACCTCACCATCTCTTATACACTTGAACTGCTGACTGTATGGCATCTGCAATGCCAGCCTTTATTGCCCTTTTAAGTGTTTCCAACAAGTATCTTTAAATTTCCCCCTATGCTATTTAATGCATGGTATTAACTAAAAATCCTCAGTGCTATTTCATTGTCCTTTCATTCCTTCCTAATTGGGACCTCTAAATTCTACTGCAGTTTGACTATATAATAATAGTAATAACCTATCACAATACTTTACAAAGCATGTGGGAATTCTTGGCTGCTACCAAATGAAGCTCTGGGACTAAATTCGACCAATACTAAAGTCAACATGACTCTTATTAAATACACCGTAGTCATATGCCTTAAGTACAGCTTATCCATTACAATATTACTTGTATTAAAGCTTAGCAGGAGAATGTTGTAACTGAATGTCTCATCCATATCAGTTCATCTAATGTACTTTTCGTGACAGTAAGCTGTTAGTAAGAATGCATTTGGTATTTTTTTGTGTGCTTTAAGAATAACAGGTAAGTTTTTTCAGATATGGCTATGGTCTTTTTCCTTACACATGCCAGCATAGCTTAAGCAACTAATTGCTACTTAGATACCTCAGAGTATCTTTACATTAGATACTCCGAGATCCTCAAAACTGCTGCTTACCAGCAGCTTAAAAACAACAGACACCCCAATTCCCTGAATATTATCTACTTTTTTGGATACCAAGTTAGCTAAAGAGTTTGCCATGCACAGTCAGCTCCTGTGCACCATGCTGACGTGCAGCTTGGCAGCTAAGCCCTTTACGGGTTTTAACACAGTGTTCACCTGTCTCCCTCCCTCCCGGTAGAGTTCTCTCTTCTGGCACAGTGGACGGTGACGTTTGAGGCTGACATGCTGCATGCTCTCCTTGCTCTGGTTGGGTTTTGCTTTGAGTTTTGTAACTGTGAGGAAAAGGTTGAAAGGTTGACTTGGCTCAGGTTCCTGGTGCCAAGAGAGGATTTTCATTTGAGACACAGGTGAAGTAGGCATGGAGCTGGATATGAACTGTCAAGTTATTTTCTCCTATATTTTTTCTTATGACTGGCAGAGGTAGCTTCTTCACTTTACTTTCTGTCCTTGATGATCTCTCTGTAAGGTGCTTCGCTTTGCCCAGGCATTTTGTACAGGTCCTGGGTGCCTGTCTCAGAGTGCTGATTTCCATTACATTGCAGGACACTTACAATTAGGCATTGCAGTGTTGAATGGAACAATACCAAAGTCCCTTTGTGGATTCTGGCATAAATCTCTTCTGAGAATGAGAATTAGGGTCATATTTACAAGGATCTAGAGGTGTCTAATGATGAAAATAGTCAACTAATAGTATTTCCAAAGAAGTATAAGCAGCTTATATTGTTTCTACATAATTTGCTAATTTCACAGTTTTCTAGGTCCCTCTTCCCAGTTTCTGTCTGCCTGTGTTATCCCACAGCTTTGTAAGAGGCAAAATATTTGGGTGATGAGCAAGTGGAAGGGAAACTTATCTACAGTTATCTACTTATGTATCACAGTGGCTTTGAACTACTTAATTACATGTTCATTAGTTCATGTTACAATTGATACCAAGTTAATCCTATTAGTATTTAGTATGTTACACAGCTTTGGAAGTGATAATATGGGAGGCTTCTGGAAGGAAGTAGTTTGTAGCCTTAGATTGCTATGAAAGATTTCTTATTATCTTCATTCCAAGTTGGGAGAAGGAAACCATGGGCGAAGACTCTTAGAGATCATGAAAGAGATTACATTATTACAGAAAACAACAATATTTTTATTAGAAGCAAAGGTACTATAAGCTGCCACAAAATGGTAATGTATAGAACTACTGTAAGTAGATTTCCCATATAGGGCAATGCCAACTTCGTAAGTACTTATTTCTCTTTCTAATCAATGATAGCATGATCCAAGAAACTCTTTCCCAGATGCAGTAAATCTTAGCTTTCACTTCTAATTTAATTTTGAAGAGTGAATTGTATTGAACTTCTCGTAAGCAATTTAGTTGAGATTTCTGTTTAGCCTGGACAAGATAATCATAGAAATTAAGTTTAGAATATCATTGTTAATCACTACATGGCAGAGGACAAGAAAAAATAGAATGTTTAAGTCAGCAAATTTTAATGTGTTTAATTTGCAAATGTGTAACAGTACTGTATGTCAGTGATTTCTGATAACTTCTAATTGTGAAAAAGCCTATAGGAAAGTCATCTGGAATTTAAATATGCAGGTAAGTATCGGACCAAGAATTACTGTAGGATTGTAGGAAAAGTAGAAAGTAAGGAAAACATGGCAATAAAAAATGGTGGGATAAAGGCTGTCTATAAACATTCCCACCTCTGTAATCATTAATAAATGCAGTCTGTGACTAGTCTGCAAAGTTTTTATTGTAGTCTGAGACTATGCAAAACTGCATTAGAAAGTGTTTAGGTATAAATTTAGCATATTTAAAGAAACATTATTTAAAGACTATTTGGGATTGAAAACTACATTTGTAGACAATGTGATAAATGCAAGAGGGATGTCTTGTGAAATGGACCTTTATTAAGCTTGATCATTGCAAAATAAAAATCCAATTAAAGCATTGAAAAGATAAAGGAAGACCATCTGTGAAGGAATTTGCCACAGATCTAATGGTAAGCTAATTTTTCAGATAAATTGGGTACTATACTTTGCAGGGGATGAAGTAGAGAATTTAGAAATCATTTTAGATTGATTTTTTGCCAGGAATATGAAACAATGCTTGTAGGTCAGTTAAACACAAGGTTATAAACACCTTCTTTCTTTCTAGATGGTGACATTGCATTCTACCCTGTTTCTGAAAATGCTTGAAGCAATGTTGTGGGAAATGTATTTCTTACCCTGAGACATCTTACCTGATTTCTAAAAGCCGGCAGTGACCATATGCACTAAACTTCAGAGATGATACTAGTGTGCATGGGATAATGAGTTTCATGTGATGGAGCAGAGGTAGCTTTTGTATTGCTTAACTGAAGACTGTTTTCCACTAAGAAACTGATTCTTTGTTGATTTTGTACTAACAGAGGACGATAAAGTCTGTTTTGTTAATTTTTTCACAGGTAAGTTTTCAGGTTCTTGTAAACAAATTCCTTAACCAACAAGAAAAGATTGTATATGTATAACGTTATAGAGAACTAATTAGGAAACAAGGTGGAGTGGTGCTTAGAGTGTTTCACATGGCCTGGTCAAGGTTAGCATAACAGTGTATCGTCACGACCTGCTTTGTTGCTCTGGCTACACAAATGAGGGTGCTGAGAAAAACTGAGACATTTGCTTAGAGCTTAGCCTAGATCAGATGAAGGTAATAGTATGGTACTGTAGGTGCTTTCTCAACTGCTGAACTTTGCCTATGCAGATTGATAAGTTATGTAAATGAGAGTTTGATTTTTAGATGAGAAACTTCCAAAATTGTCCTATTGGTAAAGGTAGGAGATTTTCTCATTACAGGACCTATCAAAGAATTGTTGATCTTCTGCAATGTAGACCTAATTTATTCAATAGCCAGCTATCTAATATCTAGCAAGTCTTTAACTACTATTACATTATTTAACTACTATTTAAACCCATAAATAGTGGAGAATAGTCTCCACAGAAATCTTTGATTCCGTGTATTTTGCATGAGCAGCTGTGTTCACCATGATCAGGACCAGTAACTCTCCTGAAATGTTATTTAGATCTTGTCTGTCTGGAGGTGATCAGGAAAATTAAAGGTATTAGGGCTACGTGTGTAATTGAAGAACTGTAAATCCCGCCTTTTACTTGCCTTATATCCCCTTCTTTTCAGTAAGCTTCTAAAGATCTTTAACTGCTTAGCTTACATTAATTTTGTGTATTTCTGTAGCAAAGAGCTTGCTGTGTAGTTATATATTCCGTAATAAAGATAAAAGGACTTAAAAAGAACAAGTAGAAGGACCCTGTCATGGGATACAGGAAGATAAAATATATTCTACAGGGAACTTGAGTATGATAATAAACATTGAGATATATGTTTAATCTCTATATATAAAATCAGCACCCTTCTGATCACATCATTCTACTTTTTAATAATGTTAAGCCTACATATATCACATTTTTGTTCTTCTGTAGTGGTAATATTATTTCAAGGGTGGCTCTAAATATATCCCAGTCTTTGTAATTGGCTTCTTTATTTTATCTAAGCTTTTTAGGTATAGTTAAATATGTTTCCTATGATAGTCAAAACTACAGGTGCCACATGCCACGGCAGGACTCATAACTAATCCAGTATTTGCTGGTCAAGTGAAAAAAAATTTAGTATTACTGTAAAGTAAGCTGCTTAAGTACTTTGTTGCATCCATCTGCTCTTTTTTTTTTCTTTTTTTTTCAAAATACAGGCACATCCAGACCACAGCTACTTTTGATCCTGTCAGCTATTGTTCATGTTTAACAGAGAGAGAGATATGTTTCATGAGTAACACTTGAAGCTTGATTTCATTGGCCAAAGTATATCTCTTTATTTTAGTATGGTTTGTTTTGTTTTGAGTTTCTCTTACCTTCTTGATACCATGGCAGTAACTTTAGGCCAACCTATTGCAGAGTGTCTCCGCTCGAGTTAGTGAAATAAAGAGGCAGTGCAGGAGACTCGTTCATTCTGATAAAGCTTGCAGAACTAGTCTCTGAAGCTTTTCCCCCCTCCCCCTATTTTGCTTGAAGCTGGTTTTGGGTATAAAGCCTCAGTTCTGACCTTTGTGAGGAAATAATGAATGGTAGACAGTTGAAGGCCAAATGCCAACCATATTTGTTACCTTTTGCAATACTGCTTAAGTAAATTAAGTTTGCAAGAGCCCTAAAAGAGCACTTAATCCAGAGGTGGCTGTATACAGAAATTGCGCCATCTTTCATAGCAATTTTGGTTTGTGGTTGGCCGATCTATGAGCCACAGTAGTCAAACTGAATCCAAAAGAGTTATTGTGGATTAGGTTAATGCCACCAAGGTCAGAGGCTGGACCTGAAGTAGGTATATGCATCTATCTCTGTTCTTTGTCTTTTAAATTTTTTTCTGTATAAAAGTCTGCTCTAATATATTCACCTATTTTCTGCCTTTTTCCAGTCCTCAGTGATGATAAGAACTATGCAGGCCTTAATACACACTGTGTAATGCACACAGGATTTGTTCTATTCTTAAGATGCCTGATTTATTTTATATCAACCTATTGCCTCTATCTACCAAAGCTCTTACGGGATTCCATAATATAAAAACAGTGGACACTTTGTTGACATTTAATTAGTGTCAGTACTGGATCTATGTAAAACAAAAACTGCACAAAACATCTATTTTGTGCTGTTCATACATAGTTTTGATAGCCCAATGAATCCTTTTCTTTAGGAGCAATTGTCTGAGACAACAAATGAGATATATTTTTCAGTTTGGACACAAGTTCTTAGTCATTGAAGAGGAAATGGAAGGGATTTTCTGATAACTGGTCCTATCAAAAGAGAACTCAAAATACAGGAACTACATTTCTGCACTAATAGAAACTGGTATAAGATCTGGTCTGTCTTATTATAGAAGTCTGTCCGATTTTTTGTCTTGGTCTCAAAGATGCCTAGCTCAAAATTTGATGTCAGTAAGCCTACTGGCATTTTACAAGCAAAGATGATCCCTACCAATTTCAGATAATGCGCTTAAATCTATAGTCCCAAAGAAGGACTTGTTTTTTAATAGTAGTAATCCTTTAATTGACTGGGTGTGGAAACACCACAGGGCCTCTTCTGGGTTCCCTGGTGAGAGGCTTTCTGTGTATAATCTGTTGCAGATGTTTAGAAAAAAATGCTGTTATAAAGCTCAGTAAGTTTTTAATCTTTTCTTTGAATATTTGTAAAGCTATTATGTTCAATACGTTTAATGATACAAATGCACTTTATGCAATGGATATTGAGATGCAGAGTAAGTATTGGATGAAATAAAAGAGTTAAACAGAAGCTAGCAGAAAGTTTTGTCCATTGGGAGAAACAGTGCTTTAGAACTGTATATAAAGAAAATACAAATTATTTTGGAAAGCGGAATAGAAGATAAGAATATAGGCGGCTTCATTTTTATTCACATTTGTCACCTAAGAAGTTCAGAGAAAGTGTAAAGCTGCAGTGTTTTTGTGTC
Source organism: Mycteria americana (assembly GCF_035582795.1). Taxonomy (NCBI): domain Eukaryota; kingdom Metazoa; phylum Chordata; class Aves; order Ciconiiformes; family Ciconiidae; genus Mycteria; species Mycteria americana. The sequence continues at coordinate 10,957,679 of NC_134369.1, forward strand.
TTTTAGACCCTGATAGCTTGTCCTTTCCTTGGGCTCCAAACTAGTTTCAGGTGTCCTGCAAACAAATGTGACATATTTGTAATATTAAAATATTTGGTAATAATATTGTTTGCTATGCTGTCTTTTTGAGCACCTTAGAGTTAAAGTAGTCTAGGAATAACCAGCAACATTTTTTGACACGCAGCAGGTTGAACCAACAGAATAATAAAATTATCCTAGCTATGAAGAGCTGGAAACATTATATTAGCTTAGGAAATCTTATGCAATATCTACCAAGTGTGTGATCATGCTACAGTACATAAAAGTGCACTGAATTGTACCTTATTTAGAATAAAGTACACTAAATACCTTCCTTAGACGTTTTTTGCAATGTAAGATATCTACAGGTAGTGAAAGTATTCTTTCTTCATACTCCTGGAGTTTTAAAGCTCATTTTACATGACAATTATTTATTTCAACTGGAACTTCCATAGCAAGTTTGTAGTAGGACTGGCTAGAGCTAATTTTAAAACTGAAAAGAAGTACTTTAAACACAGAAGAGATTATTGGTAAAATAGGGCAAACATTTAAGAACAAAAGCTACCATCAAAATTTTAACTTTAGTTACTTTTTGTAACTAAATTTCTGCATTTGTAACTAACTTCTGCATTGTAGAAAAATTAAGTAAAAATATTGGTATCTCTTTCTTTCTGTTGATCTTTTCAAATATATTTTAAATAAATAAAATATGGTAATTTCTCTCAATGTAAATCAAGAGAGAGTATATATATTCAAAAGCATCACTTTTCATGCTCCTTACCTCTTCCCTCCTTATTCCTTTTCACTCACTTAGGTCTTTTTTTTCCTAAGCCTCACAATTCTGCATATTTTTTTTTTTCATTTGTCCCATTATGAAGACTATTTTTCCTTTCCAAAGCAAGGAATCATAAAGAATGCCTTAAAGTCCAACCTACTGTAGATGGCTGGCTGAATCATTAAATCATTAAATCCCTAAAATACCTTTTAACAACTGAAATCTTTAACGCAGAATAATTTTAAACTTCTCTGCAGTTTTTTGTTGTGAAATTTGATGATCTTTTTGTCAAATACTATATATAATTTTGCTCTAACACTCTTTTTCTGGAATTAGAAATTAATTCACTGTTTAACATTCCCTATCTGTTCAAGATACTTCTGCCAAGATGAGATATTTTAAGAGAGAATATAATTTCATCCTCAGTTTTATAAACTATACCATTGCAAGTAGGCAAGATTTTTATACTGTAATAAATATGTGAGAGATGCACCTATTTTAGAAGCTATTGATTCTATAGGAATATACTGGGTTTACAAGTCTGATTTGGGGAAAAGCTACAATCATGTCAAAGAACTAGCAGGAAAACCCTTATGTGAATGTTATGTGCATCTTAATTCAATTTCAAACAACATTCTTTCCTAGCTATCACTGAAGTTGGTGTTAGCAAAGACTAACAGCTTGCCATGATGGAAGAAAAGATAAAAATACAATTTATTGCACTGTGTCAATATTCAGTGCTGTAGTAAGCATCTGAGACACATTGAAGGCTGTCCAGGACAGCATTCTGCTTGCAAAATAACTGAAAAATTTGACATGTAGTAATTTGAATCCTGCTTGGGGCTATATTAATGACTTCCTAATTCCTCTAAAAATTATTAAAGATAACAGTAAACAAATTTTAAATGAACCTAAATGCCTAGTTACAGTTTTATTAAAACTAGCACTGGAAGTGGAAGTTCCCTGGTGACATTCAGTGACATAACTGACAATGATGAGGAATTTCATGCTATATTCTCTCTTTACATTTTTGAGAAGTTTGATCTAAATCAATTCTGAATTGATTTAGAATTCAAGCAGAAGACCAGGAGCAGGGTTTTTTTCTGCTGCTCAGTGAACACAAAATTTGTGGACTTCCGTGTTCAGCTTCCTGGTCGGTGGAATGGGAATAGTACCATGCTGGAAATTTTTTTAGAGTTGAAGTTTTTGAGAAGCTTTGAAGATTAAGTACAGAATATTATTATCCATTGGTTTTGAAAACTAATCCATGAGCAAAAAAGGGGAGTAAGACATGCCTGAGGGAGAAAATGCTTCTGTCAGGGGCACACATGGTACAAACTGCTCTTTATGCACAGAGATGGGGTATTATTCTTGATTGTGTCGCAGGGTGGAGTGCAGGACTTAAGAGTTACAAGTGCAGTAGTTTGGTACTTGGGGCCTGGGGAAAATGAAATCCAGGGTAGTGATTGTATTTTGGTTTTATTTTTTGAGTGTATATTACAGAAAAAAAAGCATAGTGGATCTTAAATTTTTATCTCTTCTGTTTCTGTCCCCCAGACTGCTGTTTGTCTCATAGAGGTTTATCTGAACTGGATATACAACTCGTAAGGTGTTGGGCATAGCCCTTCCAAGTTCTCATGTCCCTCAAGTTATACTCTGAGAGCAGTTATTCAATTGCACACTGTCAGGGTACTGACAGACTCTGCCCTAACCAGCCAGTAACCATCTACCTCTGCAATTTTCTTCTGCAACCTCTTTTCGCCATCGCAAGCGTTTAGATGCCTGTGTTTGAAGCCAGCTCTGGTGCGGCATAGCTATGTAACCTTTTGTCAGACTGCTGTGAAACAGTCAAGTTGTGAGAAAGAGCTGTGAGAAGTGGAAGCGACTAAACGGTGAGAAAGAGCTTGTGAGAAGCCTCAGCTGGGGCCTCCAACCTTACACCTCTGCCCACTGACTCGGGAGCTGCATTTAAACTCAGGGCCTTCGCTTCCTGGCTTGGCCTGGCACCTGCCTCATTGCTACAGACTTGTCTGGCTATCGGGACTCTTGCTTGACTCCGTTACCATCACTGGACCTGCTTTGCTGTTCTTGTTTGAGCAGTGGGGAACTGTGTACCGTGTTGGTGAGGTGTCACTGCCCTGCCTGCCATGCCATCACCCTCGCTGCGCCTTCCCCTATGGAGCAAGGGCAACTGGAAATGTGAGATCATCAGGCAGTATTTATTTTGGAGCTGATGAAATACTAGAAACATTTCTGACTGCTTATAACTTTAAACCACTTTGTTTATTTAGGTAGCATGCTAGTTTGCCTATTGTTCTATACGCTGCTTAGGTAGCGTAAGAAGACTCAACATATTCTACTTCTTTCTCATGGCGGAGGAAGAGACAGTCCTGGTCTTCTGCATTTTTGTAAACAAACTGACAAATATACAAATAGTTAGATGGGCTTGTATGTTTTTGTAATTTAAGTAGAAGCCCATCTGAAATACAGGTAGACATAGAAAAGAAAAGTATAAAGCCAAAGGTATGTTCTACCATAGGTTATATAGAAAAAATTAAATTTGGTGTAGAGAGTAGCCATCCCCCTTCTGCCTTAGTGCAGTGATCTCAGAAGTCTAAGTGAACAGGAACTACTACTTTGGATGTTTTTCATTCCTATTGACTGATTTTGGGGGAAATTCCATATAAATCAGCATTTTAATTAAATCGTTAAGGTAAATCTTTCTAATATAAGCATAGCTGATTTAATATAGATGTATATCTTGTGCATGTATTTTCAGATTAATCATAAATTTATTTTCTGAAAGTTGGAATTCTACATGTTGAAACATGAACTGTTGTTTGCATGCCAGAAAAGTGAATTTTTGAACTATGCTGCTTTTTGTAGCTGTTAGAGAAGCAAAGTAAAATGTAGACACAAGCATGTTTATGAATGTACATACTGCTTTGAGGAAATGCCTGTATTAATTTCAAATTGTTTGTGAATTATTTCTGTGATTGGTACTGTGGTTCTACCCTTAAGTACTTAGTTCTTCTGGTCATGTTTTATTATTAAACACTGGAACCTGCAGTAATTAGCCAGACCAATAGTAAAGGTAATTTTATTTTACTGGATGTGTCATTCTGCTCTGTTTAACCTTAAATGGAGTAATGTGGTAGCATAGATTCACTTCACAAGACACACCAGATGTACGACAGGGTCTAGTTTAGCTATTACATTGCCGTTTGTCAGTCTCAGGAAAAGGAAAAGAGAATGCCCATGCTTAACGGAAAAAGGTTGTATCTTATCTTACATTTATCTAAACAAAGTATTATTTGTCCTCTTTCCAATTTTTTGCCTTTGTTTTGATTTGTCTTGTTAATGACTCCAGTTGTACTTTTGCATTTGGTCAATCAACACAGAGGATCTCCTTTTTCATTATGCATAGAAGTTTCTCTTCACCCTAGCTTAGTGAAGCACTGCTTCTCTAGAGTCTCAGTAGCTGTCCTTACCCCCGTCGGCACTGCACACTCATTACCTCTTCTCTAAATCCTTTAACACCTCCACACTATCAGCATCTGATGGTTTTTCTGTTGCTGAGCCTTTTCTGCCGACTAGTCTAATGCTTCAGTCTTAACTCTGCTGACTGTGACTCTTTGACTAACTGCCCTGCTAGGCCTTCAGCTCTAGGTTTCTTCCCAGCTTTGAGTCCCAGTACAGCTCCTGCTTCACATTAATGCAGTGCTTCTGTGTTGACTGGTATATTCCTTTATCGTCTATTCGCCACATTTCACTCCCACTCTGGGCTTGAGTCACAAGGCTGCATTGATTTTCTCACACTTTTTCACTTGCTTTTCTGCTTCCATGCCTCACTGATCCCTCTCCTGCTCCCTTCTTTCTGTCTTAACTTTTCATCTGTCTCTATGTCCATCTGTCTTCCTATCATCAGAAACATATTCTTGCTACTAGCTCCTTGTCCATTGCCAACCAATCTCCCTTATTTCTTTCCCCTCTAAATAATTTCTGGCCAATATGCCATATCCAACCGCCCTTTTTCTTTCCTTCTTTCGTTGATCACATTGACTTGTGCTTCATCTTAAATTATTGAGTTGAAAGGTGAGAAATTTGAAACCAATATGAGACATTATTTTTGAGTAGCACATTGTTCATGGAACATCAGTATGACCTGGATTGTGTTTCCTTTCAGTCAACAATAAATCATCTGCTGATGTGGACAGGAGCAGTTGTATGCTTTCTGTTACTCTAAAGCATGTATTTATATCATCAATTGTTCAGGTGTGGGACTCTTTCTTTGTGTTAGACACAGACAAGCGAGACCTGGTCTGCAGTCCTCCATCTTGAGGACACATCTGCTGTGATGTTTAATAACTTCTAACTGTCATATACTTTATAGTCTGTAAATATTTTCCAAGACATGAATCAACTACCTTTTAAAGAAGATATGGATAGATTACAGACTAGGTGTTGCTATGCCTTCTTGACATTCTGAAAAAACATGTGTAACCAGTAAAACTGCTATGTGTTCCTCTAAATGTTAAGGCAAGATTTATAATTCTGGTCATAAGCTTACATTAAGTTTGAAATACTTCAGAAGAGATAGCAAGTAAAGTAGTTCTACGGACACCTACAAAAAACGCTCAATTTGTGGTCTTGGGTATAATTATTGTTATGTAGGCCATGCAATAAAAACAGCTGATACGCTGTGGCTTACTTGTATGCATATACCTTTTGCAGTACTTTTGTGGCTCATGGCCTTGTTCTAGGATAAGTTCCCAGTGAACCATTCCTTTTCATTTCATAAATGTGTGGTAGCCCAGATTCTATTTTAGAAAAGCAACTTTTTTAAAGGCCCTTTGTCAATGCGGCATGTTGATTTCAGATTACCATTTTCATGTAAAAGTTCGTTAACTACCAGCTCTGCAAACTTGTTCTGGTTCCTTGGAGTCAAGGTTGTGCAACCTTCGGTAGTAAAGACACATCAGACAGAATGTAGGTACCAGTCGCAGAAATTGCTTCACACTGGGTGCAGACTTGGGACACTAATTAACAGTTCTGTTAATGAGACATGAGACAAAGGAGCCATGAAATACATAAGACTAAGTGCATGGAGAGCAGAAGTTTATGGTAGGAAAGTATTATTTTTATAGAAACACTTCTCTGACTACATTTCCATTTTAGTCTTATTAGTTTAATTAAGAGTGGCAAATTTTCCACTTTAAAATATGCCTGACAGAAAATGAGTAGGGATAGGAAGAACCTTACAAAAGGAGAGGGCAGGAGAAAGGCAGAGCAGGTATTCCCTAGCAGATGATTTTTTGTACACACACCATGAGTCAATACCAACAGGGCCTTAAGTCTCCTGAATCCCTCCACTCCTGGTAATTCCACTCCTTAAGTGTGTGGGCAGCAGCAAGTAAGAAGACATTTTCCTGTTGAAGAGGAGGAGAGAAAAATCTGCTGGGCTTTACTCAGAGCCACATTAAAAGAAGGAGAGCTTGCTTCCTCGTGACATTACTTGTCACTGTCTAAGCATGTTATCCTTAGTGTACGCTAAATCATTTGCTTTCCATGCATCATGGCTCTGGAGCATGGGAAATAATATTAAAACTGGTATTACAGTCTTAATGTGTGAGGAGAGTTTCTGACTATTAGCTGAATTGGCATGGATATCTTTTTCTAGCAGAGAGCATTGCTCCATGGTCTAAAAACAGTTAGGAAAAAATAGGATCACAGTTAGGAAAAAAAATAGGATCACAGTTTATGTTTCTCACAGGTTAGTAATAGGTGATGTAGCTTAGCTGCGGGCATTTCATTAGATCAGTGTATTTTGGCAGAAGCTTTTGTGTCTTATATAGACCGTGCTGTATGGGATCGCAGTTACCATGACTTTGGAAAATACCCATAAGTCTTACATATCAACAGACTATTGACACATCTCATTTTATACCTGTCAATGTGCTCAGAAATCAAGTATAGTATTTCCCCAAACATTTCTGGACTGTTGAAGAAGTATAACATCAAATATGTTCAAATAGACCTACTGTTCACATCACAGCTGGTTAGAGAAGGATCCCTGTACATCTGCCATCTGCCGAAGAGGATAATGTGCTTTGTAACTGGCATTTCTTATTCATATTGGAGGCAGCAAACGTTGCAGATAGGGCAGGAAACAGGAACAGGACTCATGGTCTGATCCTGACTCTGATGGTGTTTTGTGCAACCCTGGGAAAATGGCTTAAGCCGTCTGGCCTACTGGCTTCTTATGTTGTGTAATCAGAACCATTTTGTACTGTTTTGTCATTTTCTGGTGCAAAAAAAAGCTACATGTCTGTCTTTAAAACATGCTGTGATGAAAAGCTACCTATGAACTAAAATAATGCTCTTGTAGAAAAATTCAGCTGCATCTTTGAAACTTTAACATAAAGCGAGCTTCACTTATGATAAGGGAAGAAGGGGATCTTGATGATATTCCTGCTTATCCTTTAGTTCCGATCATAATTAACAACAAAGTTGACTGTGATCCTCAGCCTGGTTTACGGTCAGTCAGTATCGCTGAGCTCTATAAGCTAGCAGAGAGCGAAACAAAACTTTGGTCACTGCCTTTTAAGCGGACTCTAATAACCGTTTTAACTGTCCTTCTTCCCTCAAACGGCAATGCTTTCCCACAGAAATTTGCAGAGAGCAGAGAATTGCTTTATACTAGTTAGTATTTAGACTGCAGTTCAAGGCTTTGAGATTTTTCATCTAGCACTGATGATATCTCTTTGCAGCTCATTAAGCTCTGTAGCCCAAATGAAAGACGCCAAAGGAGTTGTCTGTGAAGCAAAAGCACACTTGCTGCTTGCTGTGGTGTTATGGTGCGCTTAGTGCGTGTGGTTATCTTGAATGATAACGTATTCGGCCGTGAGAAGAAAATATCTCTGTGGAGATAGCGGAGAGAGGGTTTTTTACTGTCAACTCATGTCACCCTTCTTTTTGTAGCTTATTGTCTGTTGATGAATTTTAAAGAAGCCCTTAAGGATTTGGCACAGAATAAAAGCATTATGCTAGCTTCTCAAGTCAGACTATCCTTTCACCTTACTGCACACCCAAAGCTGGTTTGTGTTGCTTGTTTTTCTCTCAGCTGGACTGAAGAAGGAACTTGCATAAAGAAGAGTGAACTGGAAATTGTTAGTATCGTTCTGAGAGTCCCTTTTTTCCGACATTCTGATTTAAGATATTTCTGTGAAAGTCTCTTCACCCATGACGGTAACCAAGATTATGCAATTGGTGCCACAAGCAGCTTAAGTGGTTATCCAGCATTGTAGTACCTCATGCAGACTGATCTTCAGCAGCAATCAGTTTGTTCTGATAAAATTAGGCGTACCTATGATGAATAGCATGCGGGCTGGATGGAGCTACTACTTTCAGTCTCAGTATTGCTGAAGATTTCTTGTCAAACTGACAGTGCTCTGCCTTTTTTCCATGTACCATGTTTAATAAGTACATTATCTGTACAAGAGGGTACTGTTATTCGAAAATCAGAAGTTGATTTATATTGTTAACTTACAAGAGAAAATTTTGCATTTATTTTTCACCTGTCTTTTAAGTTCTGATATAGCAAAGGCTGTTTCCCTTCAGTATATAATCCTGCAAGTACCTAAGGCCTGCCTGATTCGCTTTTCCACAGCCAGTAATTTTACTGTCACTAATTATGCTCCATTTTTATCAGAAAAGCTAGTGTAAGAGATATTCACTAACCATTTAACAACCATAGCAGATTTACAGTAGCTGTAGTTTTGGTAGTGGTATTAATACATTTTCATGTTTTTATTATACATTAAATCCTTGATAGCTGCCTTTGATAGTTCTGGCATAGAGTATTATGTGGTAGAGATGGGTAAGAACACCTGCAGCAAGGAGAATGAATGAGAAGTGGAATTCCTACTTAGAACAGGCACCTTGTACTGTACAGGCTTTAACACTTCTATTACCAAAGACTTCTGATCTTTAGTGCAGACAATCCAGTAGCCAGACAACTCAGTAGCACCATTTCTACTGTTCTTCCCAATCTCCCCTCCCAGCTCTGGGCCCTTACAACTCCCTGGCAGAGGTCAGGGCAAGCCCCTCTCTTGCTCCCCCACCTGAGGCTGATAATGACAACTGATACTCAATGCAAAGCAGGTGGGCATCCAGGTGAAGCTTCTCCTCCTTCAGCCCAGGTGGAAATTTGGGCTAGTGTCTTTCTATGCAGTAGCTGACCTCCGCTGTTAGCTGTACTAGAAATACAGACGTTTACTGGACTTTACAGAGACAACATCAGAGCAGAGCTCTTCAAGTAAGGACAAATTTACTGTGCCCTTTTCTTTAGTTAGTAGGTAAAGAATGCAGCTGGAAACAACCAAAAGTGGTAGGATTTTACTTTTTCTAAGTATGCGTGGATAAGCAGATACTTTTTGTATCTTAACTATGTATATTCAATTCTTCAGGGTTGTTTAATGTTCTCAGTTCTGTCTGCCCTTGAGAAGACCTGAAGGTATTCAACGTCTCTGGGAAATGCTGAGGCATTTTAGAGCTGGTCCTTAATATCAGTGTTGGTGTATCTCACTTTGCTCTATTAAAATAGCCTTCTTATTGCTGGTAGCTTAAGTACAACAGTGTTAACTGTTAATGGATAGGTTGGTCTCTTCAGGTCTATCTGTATTAGATACTCTTTTGAAGAATTACTTGCACTATGTTAAAATAAGGAATGGGCCAGAAAATGAAACGGTTTATGAGAGACCAGTTGCTGATGTGTAGCAAAGTTGTGGTTGTTCAGGTAAATTTTAAAACAGCCTGTGGGCTCTAATGAGTTCAAAACAGACTCTAAAAGCTGCTGTGTGGGAAATGGTAGTGCTAAAAATTTTATATGGGGTAATGAGTCCTGACTTTGTTTCAGAGATTTCTGCAGAGTTTTGTTCATATGTCATTGAAGTATAAATCTCTGGAGACTTTACCTGTGTAGATTGTTATACCCCTTCAATCTCTTCAGCTTCCTGTACGTGTAGTAACTTCCTATTAGCATTTTTGATATTTCTCTTTACAGTGGTAGCTAGAATCTGGGGGCATTTTTGTGTTGGTGTTACAGCTTTGCTTCATAACCAATAGCCTTACTGCTAGGCTTTGAAAACAGCACGGTTTTCCGGAGGGCTGACCTCCTCTTGTACCACATCCACATAAAGCTCTCTACTTTGCATTTAGAGACCTACTTACAACTGGGAAGGCCTGAACTGCTGGTTTACTTGATCTTGTTCTAATGTAGTGCAGGGGTTATGTTGGTAGAAAAACTGCAGTGATGTGGCTGTGATTCAAATCTAGGTTGTGTGATCTATAACTGGCACCTAGTTTTGTGGAAGGGGAAAGAAAGGGGAAAGGTTGAAACTCTGAGGGCTATCTGGGTTTGTCTTCACCTGACTGAAACAACGAATGTATTTTGATTCATTCTTACTCCTTGAGCAATATTATGTCCCCAAACTTCTTTCAAGCACAGAAAGATTCTCCAGTATGAACAAGCTCTGGGAAAATTTTTCCAGTAGTCTTTGGTACAAGACTTGACTGATGGTGAAGTTTACCAAATTACCAGTACTCTACAAATCCTCTTGGAACATGACAATTGTCACTTTTAACATCACATAAATGTTGAGTATGTTCACCAGGGTTTACCATCTCTCCCTCCTCCTCTTCCCTGTTTGAGTAGGGGAGGAGCAAAGAAAATTGCCATTAGCTATTGAGGAGGAGGAATAAAGTAGAATTCCTGCTCTTGATCCTGCAGCAGCTGCTGGTAGCAGGGAGTGAAAAAAAGGTGGTGGCTCTGGGGCTGGGCTGGCTGTTGTTTCCCAGGGAAGCAAAGCTTTGTGTATTCCATAGGACACACACAAATAGTACATTTACCCAGTCCTCCCATGTCACTTGAAACTGGAGAAGTCTACGGAGTATCTCAAATCCCTGACATTTAAAAAAACAAAGCAAGACCCCAAGCCTATCTTCCTTGAAACTCCATCCATAATGAATTGTCTTATATTTTGTTGTGTGTAGCTTTGGTGTTTTTTTTTTTTAAGGGGCAGTAAAGCTAAAAAATTTTTCTCCTACTACACATTTTTCATGTGATGGGATTTAACATGAAATTCTGGTTTGTTTTACCCTTTGATAGCCCGTCTGAGTGATTTATAAAAACTTTTACAGAGGCACCACCATCTTTGATGCTTTGTTAGGAAGCCAAATCCCTCCAGGTGGCTTAGACAGATGCTAGCACCTTGACTACGCCCTAGTTTGTATACTGTTTTAATAGTTACTAATTACCTATTCAATGTCATTACTGTGTGTCTGGTTTTGGCACAAAATTACAGAGCAAGTTACAACAGTCACGCAGAAAGATCACTGTGTATTCTGCCAACAGTAGAAAATAAGAATTGTTAGGGTGCTTGCAAGGTATGTTGAGAAGTTAGTGTGTGTACTTAGCTCTTAGAACGTGTGTTTATTTTGGACTTTCTCATTCTTTATGATTTGTTCCTTGACTGGAATTGAAGAACCTGAACAATTACTTCTTTTTAAGTGCTAGAGAGCAGATCTACTTTGGCGAAACAGCATATTTTTTACAGTTTGGGATCACTCGGCGAACAAAATGAAATCTCAGGCGCTCTTCAGAAATCTGTGAATTTTCAAAAGGTGTAGTGCTGAATATTGTTCCAAGATGAAAGTTATTAAGGCAAAAAAAAAAACCCCAAACCCAGTCACTTACATTGTTAGAAAATATTCTCTGTAGTAAAGTAAGTCTTATTTTACTGTGGAAGAAAATAATCCTTAACAAGAGAGAAAGGAGAATAAGATTTTTTTTTTTTTTCCCCTTTTCATTTATCCACCCTGACCCTGCTGTGTATGTGAGACCCATCTTATAGCAGGGGTTTTAAACCCTGTTAATTCCCGTGTTCGTACCCCTTTCTGAAAAGTGTTTCCTAGTGAACATCCTGTAGAGGGAGATGGTTTCAGCAGGGCTAATTATTTGGGGCAGAGCACCATGTTAGGGCAGATGCTTCTAGTTTTAGCACTACCTCATTTGACACTGCCCTGTGGGTATGTGCCAGTGCTGCACTGCACAGGGTAACCACACATGAAATACCTTTCATTGCAGATGAGCAGAACTCCTGATCTGATTCATTGTATGTCTACAGCGAGAAGTTTTCCTGGCATAACTAAGATGATTAGTGGTGTGATTTGTTTTGGAAACATTGCTATGCTGATAACAGACTATTTTATTTCTATAAAATGCAACAGTGGAAACACTAAGAGGGTTTTGGCTGACTTAGTTAAACAGGAAAAAAAAAATTATAGTGAGAAGTCAACCAAACCCCCTCTAGTAAGATCTTATCTAGAGTGGAATACTTAATTTTTCCATTTAAATTGCTGTTTAGTTTTCAGAGTTCACTTCCACATGAAAGATGCAATTAATAATTACCAAAGCTATTGTCTGGACTGTCTTTGAGGCAGAAATCCTTGTGCTTGCATTTATCAACTCATAGCCAATTCACATTTTGAAATGTAGCTTTTATGTCTGTGCGATCTAGTGACTCTAATTCCTCTGCGCTTCTTGGTTTACAAATAATCCGTGGAAGAATAACAGTAGTGCTCAGTGTGAAAGAGTAAAGGAATTGAGCCCATCATCTAGAAAAGAAAGCACAGGTTCTGGATCACAGGACTTGAACCCAGCCCTTTCCCTTTACTGCTGCCAGTGGGGAGCAATATGCCTCAGTCAGCTCTCAAAGCTGGAGGAAGCTTTCCCATATAAAGATTTGTCTGTCATCCATCACGCTATTCATTTCTAAAAACCTGTTGCTTCTTATTTCTCGTTGCTGCTTTGTCTGAATTTTCAACTGAAAAATAGTTAAAAGCTTGCAAAAACAGAGAGAGAGATTTTGTGTTACTGCTACTGTCGGTATCTGACAGTACGTTTACACGCAGGCTTGATTTGAGATACAGCCTGCCGTAAGTTTGGGGTCGGGTTTTTGTGGCGGCGAGTGCAGATTAGAAGTTTGTTGCTTATTCCCACAAATGCATTGCTTTTTCCCTCCCCATCTTTCCTTCCCTCCACCTGTTTTCTGAATCTGCCTTGTAAGCTGAACTAGTGTAATTATCCTCTGGCAAGTGCAAGCTGTGGTGCCCTGTGAGGGAGGGAGTGGAGAACTTCAGCTGGAGGTTGTGGTGCAAAAAGGTGTGGGAGACGGCAGGGTGCTCTAAGCTGGCTCCTCCACCTGCAAGGAGGCGTGTGGAGCTGTACCTTGCAGAATTAATTGCCGGGATAGCCCAATCCTGTGTCTTAACCATCACATCGCAGAGATTTATTTGAATTCTTGTGTCCTCAGTGGTGATCCTGTGTGTATCATTAGTGCTTCTGGAAATGTAGCTCTTTTCTTTTTGCACGGGGAAAAAAAAATCAAAGCTACCTTATGGTTTTTTTCACAATGAATTGTGTGGAAAGTTTGTCTCCTCGTAAGTTCATTGGGGAAATTATGTGGGAGGTCAAGTAACAACAATGTTTAGCCTTAGGCTTACGGTCCTTTTAAATATGAAAGGAAGAATTTTTTTTATTTGTGGGTGAGAAAGGGCAGCAGCCAAATAGGAGCCTAGGGTAACTCTGCAGTGAAAGTGTATCCTCGGGGGGTCAGCACTGCCAAGAACACAGGTTACGCTGTTCTCTATTGTGCTTATTTTTGGACAGTATCTTCTGATTTATGGACTAGCATTCGCTATAGGGCTAAATCAGAATGGAAAGTTAAAGCATTCTGAAATGGGAACATATGAAATTCAACAAAACAACAAAGTGTACTGACTTTGTTTAAAAAAAAAAAAAGTATTTCTTCTTTTTGGCCTCTCTTAGAATAAAGTTGTCTGCTTAAAATTTCATTTAAAGCTTTATATGTTTATAATTATTGTTGAAGCAGTGTCCATTTCTTGGCTAAATTAAGGCCATGCAGATGTACTTAGAACGCTCCCTGGCTTTAATGGAATTAGGAATTGAAAGTACTTGGAGTTGGTATGTTTGCTGTTTTCCAGTTAAGGAAGCTGGCAAATGATGTTACAAATTTTTGGAAGAATTGTGGTTTTACAGACAATGAAAGCAGTAGTTAGAGCAACACAATTTCTAGATAGTATTGCTGAGAACATAATTACGATTGGTTTTCTGTTGTCTAACTGATAAGTAATACGAAAACCTCAAATTATAATCATAGGATGATACAACAAACAGCCCTGAAGTCTGACATTTGCAAGATCAAAAAGGCTATGTGAGATCTTGCATATTTTCTGTTTAAAGAAACAGTTCCATGACGCAGTAGCTGTAGCCACTGTACCATCCAGGCAAACAAATCTTACAAAGAAACTCTCTGGTTTAGGAGTAACAGTTTGCAATACAAGCTCTGAAAATCCAACAGAGATGAGCATTTGTTTAAAATTTTGGCATTTGGAGATTATTAATTCCTATAATAATCTTACTTATTTTTATAGAGTGCTTTATTTTTTTTAAGTTATATTTACATCACCAGAAAGCCCTGTAAGTGTCTTGCAATTATTCTGTATGCTAAGATGTCCGGGAGGTTTTAATAAACAAAATCAACTGGCTTTGCTTTGCGTTAAAATGTTCCTTTCTAGTGTATTTCTTCATACAGGGTTATTTGCAATTTTTCTTGTACAAGATTTGCTTTTTATTTTGATAACTGGAAGTTAGAAGTGCTCTGAGAATTGAAATAAGATTTTTTCATTTAAAGAATATATACCTACTGAGTACATTTGTGTTACTTCTATTATTATAGAAGAGAGGAAAAAAGTTCCCATTTGCCTTCTGTCCATGTTTGTTTAATCAAGATAATAATAGGTTCTAGGATTTTTATTTCTGAAGTCACATGAGAAACTAAGAGAAAGGACTGCTGTCTTTTAAGTTGTAATGCTTGCAAACACTAAGAAGTGTTTATCCTGACCTATCCATGAATAAAAATTAATTTCAATTTTACATGTAACTGTAAAAGTAAAAACAAACAAACAAAAAAAAAGCTTGAAAATGGTGGGAGGATTGTTATGTGCATGTAGAAACCCTGGAAAATAGGGGAGCCCTGCCAGGTATTTGAGTTTCCCAGGTTACAAGCTGAGGGAAGTGTGTTTGGCTTTTGTTAATGTCTGTTATTTTTTTTTAAAAAAAAGAGTATTTATGCCTATAAAGCTTCTGAGATACTCTGATAGATAAAATCAAAGGTCTAAGGCAGCACAGAGTAGCATAATCTTAATTTTTTTTTAAGTGTAGTGTTTAGCTAATTTGTCTGCTTTTCAGTTCATGATGGAAGATGTGAGTGATAGACAAGTGAATGAGGGGTATTATCATCAGAACAGAAATGTGCAAACATTTAGGCTGAATCCTGGTATCGAAAGAAGGTAATTTAACCCCTTTTGGAACATGGATTTCTAACATTTTTATTTTGGCTACTCGAAGTCTGAGATAGTTTCTGCTGAGAAACCACACAGGTGAATCT
The DNA here is from genome assembly GCF_035582795.1 of Mycteria americana. Classification (NCBI taxonomy): domain Eukaryota; kingdom Metazoa; phylum Chordata; class Aves; order Ciconiiformes; family Ciconiidae; genus Mycteria; species Mycteria americana. The sequence goes on from NC_134369.1 coordinate 10,973,003, forward strand.
TTAAGAAGATTACAATCTCCCCTTTATTAGTTACTCCTAAGGTATTATTTCTTAAGAATTTGAAGCATAGTAGGGCATGACTCTCTAACAGATGGTAGATTTAATTTTTAAAAATACCAAAACCTTCCCCTATTGTTCACATATTTTGTCTAGGCAAACCTTCTACCTACTAGCATATTAAAGTGTCTGCAGGAGGTGTTTTTGTAAAAAATCAGTCACATATCTGTACTTGCTTACCCTCTTGTTGATTACTCCATTTTGTAAAATGGGCATGTCCCCAAGAAATGAAAAGCCTGGACAAACGGTCACAAGAGCACTTGTATGTCTTCACCCGCACTAGCTCAAAAACTGCAGATTCTCTTGTGGTTGGCACCTGGTACAAATGGATTGCTTGTGAGAGCAGAGGGATGCCCACAATGCCAGAAAATTCAAATGATAGCAAGGATATCTGACTTTCATTAATAGTTATTGCTTTTGTGTGAAGAAGTTGTTTGGAGCTACTGACTTCTCTTTGATTAGAATGGAACAGACAAGTTCAGCTCTCTGAAATTTTGTTTGTCGCTGTTCTCGGTTTGCTTTGCAAATGTCCGCGTCGCTGTGCACTCTTAAAATTAAATTAAAATGCTATAGTATCAAATGGTGATTAGTTTTAGAGTGAGGTATGCATATTGGCAAGGAGCCAGGATATTGCAGGAGGTGAGACAATAGGCAGATGAAATACTCTTCTCCAACAAACCAAAGGGAAGGTGAACTGACAGTGAAACTTCTTCAATCTTCTTGGCCAAGTAGAAAAAAAAAAATACACAAGACTACAACAGAAGAAAAGGCTATAAAAAACATAATTTCTGAGACTTTGCTAATTTTAAGGGAGTGATTTCTCAGTTGCATGGTGATGGAAGTGCTAATTCTTTGTAGAAGCCTCTCCTAATAATCTTAAGATAGTTGGGCATCCTGCTGGCCACTAAGTTGTTTGACTAGGATAATTTTTGAAAGAGAGAAAACTTAGTCCTTTGTGTAAGATTAGATACCCATAAAGGTAAAATAACTGCTTGAGACCTACAGACAGAAATTGACACAAATCTCTTTTAAAAAAAAAAAAAAAAAAAAAAAAAACACCAAACCAAACCCAAACCCACAATCCCTATCTTGTTGCAACATGAAGGTGATACATCACCTCTGAGAATAGGTGGGAAGTTAATACGTATAAGATATGTGAGCAGTTTTTCTTCCTGAAAGTCTTTCATAAACCAAGTGTTTTCATGCAGCCTGTAGAAAAGTAATTTACATATTTATTTGGTCTTTTACAATATTACAAAACAACTTTATTCTGGTTTCCTCTACCATTGTTTATATCTCCTCACTGCTTCTTGGGAATGGTAGTGATTATGTGAAGCTGAGTCCACCTCCAGATCTAGTTTTGAAACTCTCTTGTAATTTTGGCCAAATGGCTTGTGGCTGTTGTGCACACTGAAGCTGTTAAGACTAGCAGTGATCAAGCTGCAATGCAGTTGCTCTGTAACTGTCTGTGCCAGCTTCCCAACTTGCTGACATCTGTTATCATATAGATAGTATTTTCAAAAAGATTTGAACAAAGTACAGACATTAATTGAACAACAAGTTGGCTTTCATCTAACATCACTGAGACTTCTCTTACCCAGAAGGAACCTCAGTGTGATGGAACAGAACCACGGTATCTTTTAAACTTAATTTTGGGGGTTTAATGCTGCTTTTTTTATTAAGTAACTTATACTGATTGGAGGATGGGAGAAAGAGGCATAATGACCATTAAAACACTGTGGAATGGTGAGCGACAACAGAACAGGCAAAGGTCTTTTCAGCATCAGGAGTGGTCTGGAGCCAAGAGAGGACACGTGCTTGCAGCCTGAGACTATAGGCTGGTCATACATATTTAGCTTTCCATAAACTGGGCAAATGAGGCCTCTTGAGATATTAGGTTTAAGTAGTCCCAAATAATCATGAAAACTACTTCAGAAACAGAAATTCTGAGTTCTTCTGTGGTGTAATGTTGATTCAAAGGAAGATAGGTAATGTTAGAGATTCAGAGGAAGGTTACGTTAGGTAAGGTTACAAAGGAAGGTTACACAGCTAACGTTAGAGATCCTGCCTTTATTCAGTGTTTCAACCAGTTTCAATATAACAGTTTCTTAGATTTGACACTTATTTTATATGTTACTGAGGCCTCTTTCCATCTAGAATTCCTAGTTTACATACACGTAGACCTCGGTTTACAGTTAATTTGATGTAGTGTGTCCCCCATCACGACTGTATGCCAACATCTGCTTGTCCCCTTAGCAATACCTCTATGAAGCATACAACCAGAATGTAGACTATAATGCAGTAGTGAAAACTCACAGCCGATGATGTATGTGTTTTTAGTAGGGAAAGGGTTAATTCATGACAGGAATGCATTTTTAATTTTAAGGAATAAATAAAGGAAACTGTTGGGTCTTAACAGCTGGCCAAGAGTACTCAGAAAGGCTTGCAAGCTTCTACAGCAATTAATCCAGATCAAGAGAGGATTAACTTTGAAGTTTAAAATATCCTCCATGCCTGAGGAGGGACCGGTTTAAAGTGCTCAAGAATGGGGTAGATAGCTGATTTGTAAGAGTGGGAGTTAATTTATGGATATGAAATCTGCTTTTTGACTTTGCAGTCTGGACTTTCAGATCTTAATCTTCTGTAGTAGATCAGTAGCCTGGGTGAATATGGAGTGAAAGACATCATAGATCATCTTAGATTAATATAGACTGCAAGAAATATAAATTACTTGACCTGCTATATTCATTGCCAGAGCCAGGAGTTTGAGTTTTCCAACTTTTGGTAATCAAGATTTCTAAGTAGACCAACAGTAAATTTGAAAAACTTAAAATTTTTTTGGTGTTCTTTTATGATTTTACTCTATTTTAGCTTAAAAAATAGGTTGATTTTTTTAAAGGAACTTTTGGGAGGAGGGGGCATGTTATAATGAGCAGAATGTCCTGCTCATTATAGAGTAAATCTTGGAAACTAACCTGCAAGTGTATTAGTAAATTTCATGCCAATTTCTGAAGACTTTCATTTTTCTGGAAATAAAATTACAGTAAGGTTTTCTGGTTTTAATAAAAAAGCTCATTGAGATGATAATGCGTATTGTCACATTAACCAGAGTGAGTGACCAGTCACGTGGAAAAGATGATAGTTTTTTATTTGACCCGTCTGAGCTTTGAAAATTATAGTGAGATTTTCACATTTTGAGCAGGAAGTCTTCCTGTTATGGCTTTGCATTTTGATGGGAATATTTTGTTTTCAATCCTTGCCAGTGTTGTAAGAGGCTCTTTGACTTTTCTATGATTATTTGCTGTCTTAAAACAATGAAATGCCTACTGCTTTCTTCATTCTTTTCACTGTCCTCCTTCCTCCCCACAAAAGCAGAAAGTGAAGCTATTAAGAACAGCCATCCTGTAAGCAGAGGGAACTAAATCCTCTGACAGCTTTCCCCTGCAGACTGAAAGTCTCTCAATCTTTGTCTTCCCACACAAACTTCAGGTGTCTTTTTTGACATGAACATATCCTTTTGTAAAACTCTTTCGTGCACCTTGATGAAATTAAGCCCACTGTTGTCTGTAATGCCAAGAGCCTCTAATGACCACAGAAAATTGAGGAAAGGTAGTTTGGAGAAAACACTTGAGCTAACGTGTCTGTACTCTGTTTTATTAATACTTACCGTGTGATCTCAGATTAGGGGGCACGATAGCATGTTTCTAGTATGAATACTTCTCAACCTGTACAACAAAGTACTGCAACAGAGTTGAAAATGTTTTAAACATCTCTTCACCAACAGCCATGGATGTATCATTACATTAAGCACTGACAACTTTGGTATGTTGGAAGGGGAATGGGGAAGGCATTTAACTTCAGATAACGTGGAAGGGTGTGGGAGATGGGAAGGCAGATGGAGGTGTGATCATCGCAGCCACTTCCAATGAAGATCTCTGTGTCATCAAACTATGTTCCAAACAAAGTAACAAGAACACCAACAAAACAGGATGCTAGCTTTGCATGTCAAGCTGGAGAGAAAGGTGAGGAAGAAGAGGTTCATCCTGCACAAAAGGACAGAGAGGGTAATTGGTTCAGAAGAATCCTCATGGATGGAGCTAGATAGCCAAGAGCTTAGGCTAAACAAGATCCTGGAGGAACACAGGATCTTACTGTAAAATATAATCTAATATTGCTTTTTCTTGTTTCATTTTCCTTTTTGTAGGTTGTCATTTGGAGTTTAACATTTTGCTGTGTTAAACTTGGACTTAAATTTCTTGTTTGAGCATCTCTCTTATCAAGTGTGATCTTGGGTGAAGTTAATGGGATTTTTGTTACTGTTGCCCGAGTCTAGACTTACCTTTACATATATGTCATGACGTGCTTTAGAATCTGGTCTCCTCATTTTTCAAGGTGTTTCTGCTTAGAACATGCCAAGTCTCCTGCATAGCATGAGGATGCAGCTACCTGTGTCTGCAAAGCAGAGCACGGGAAAGGAGGAGCTGATGTGTATTGTACCTCTTTCTTATGCTGACTTGCAATGCAGGTAGGTCGCACATCCAGGTCAACAATTACAACATACTCCTGGAAAGCGTAGAACAAAACCAATGGTAGTTACTTCAGAGGCAATGAATCTATGTATCCTAACGTGTGGTTGTAGGCAAGTGGAAATGAATGCAAACCGTAACGAATTTAGGAATTTCACACTTAAGGGAGGGTTAGAGAAGTGAGAGTCTTCAGAGCTGGAATTCCTCTGCAGCCCTGCTCAGCCGGGGAAGTTAGGATGTAGGCTGAGCTCAGGATGGGTCTGCTGCTCAGTGTATTCTTGCAGCTGGACTCGCCTTTCTGTGCTTCAGTCTAGGTTTAGGGTTAGGGAGGCAAGGTCTTCTGAGCAGGATTTCCAGTGGAGTCCTGCTCCACCTGGAGAGCAGGGATGGGGGCTTGGCTCAGGATGAGGCTGCAGGTCAACACATCTTTGGAGCTAGACAAGCACTGTGCTCTGCTTTGGGATAAGGTCGAGGGCTTTCAGAGATGGAATTGCATTGGAGTCTTGCCCAGTCCGGAGAGCTGAAGGTGCAGTGTGGAGTTCAAGGGCTGATATTGCTGAAAATCTCACCATAGGGAAAATCTTCCTGTATGTGAATGCCCTGCTGTAAGAGAATGAGCAAGCAGTTCATGCTCCTGGCAAGATCCAAATCCACGCTTGGAGAGTTATTGTTGTTTCTCATTTTAAAGGTATTTTCTTTTCAAATCTGCAAAATAAGATGAATAGAAGATTTTATGCAACTCCAGGATATATTTTTTAATGTCAACTGTTAGTGTGTTGAGTGATATATCTTTATCACCTACTTAAGCCTGAAATTCTGCATTTACTTTTCATGTTATTTATTTTGGAAAACATAGTAAAGTGCTCTTCTCTCACTAGTTTAAATAAAGGAGAACAACTTGGTATTTGTAATTATCAAACTGACTGACTTAGAGCGGAATAGCAATTCATTCAGCATAAGCCAAAACCCGGAGATTTCAAAAAAAGTCAGCATAACCATGTAACGAGAGAAACTATGCGAATTCATGAATGCAAACCTTTTTTAAAAGAAAATTCTGCAAAACTTGGCCTGTATTGTGTTTTAGCCCCTGGCTGGTTTAATTTATCTGGTACATACTCAACTCTGACACTAGCTGATCACATTACTCAAAAAAGGGGGGGGGAAGTGTATCATCTCTGCACCACTGTTTTTATATACATACCCCTTCTGTGTCATAGAACAATATGCTGACTGATGGTACTTAGTCACCTGTTATGTCTTGATTCTGTGCTTTGATCTAAAATTTATTTTGCCCTTCTTGGCAGCTGAGCTGTTTCTTAAGCCATTGATAAAACCTGCTTAATAAGCACTTACAAAGACATTGAGGTCACCAGAAACAGACGGCATTGGTGAAATCATGACGTGATGCCTATAAACCCAAAAGAAGCCTTGTATTCAAGGCTTCAAGCAAAATGCTTTTTTTGAGAAATAAGTAACAAGCAGTTTTATTCTTGCTTTGCATAGTTAAGTCTGATGCTTCCTTGTATTTGTTTCAAATGTATCGGTAAGGAGAGGACAGTTCAAATACCTGCTTTCTTATGAGGAATTTGTATCTTGCCGTGCTAGAAGCTTCCTTTTCTGTGTGTTAAAACTATTTGAAACATTATTTGATCTTCCTTAATTATGTGTGTAAATATAATTTTGTTGTCATGAAGCAGCTTTAAGAGAGCCATTACCTTGTCTTAGGGTGGCTTGCTGTGACTAAACAGAGCCGACAGTTTGCCACGAGAAGTGTAGGTAGCTAAAACGTGGAGCTGCTTTTGTTTTGTTTTGTTCGGGCTTTTTCTTGGGTTTTTGTTTGGTTTTGTTGCGGTTTTCTGCAAAAGGTAAAGCTTTCTGGTGTTTTAGTTTGAGGGTCCTGTTGCTCATTAAATTCCTTTGGTAATGACGGTGTGACTAATGAGAACCAGTTACAGTAATCTTAGTATATAAACCTTGGCAGAGGTGAGTTGTAAATTTTTGATATCTTGAGGACTTTATTGCATTAGCATTATAGCAAAATCAGGTCTTTCCTACTAAGCTGCATGACCATCTCTGGCCAGCTCGTGCTGTCCCCAAGCCTCCCCAAGAGGGTCTCACAGTACAGTTTCACTTGCCATCAGTTGGCTGGCAAGTCCCTTCATCCAATTATCAAGGCATATTTTGTCAGCATGTAAGCAGTGTCTTCTGCCAGCTTTGGGAGCTTTCCAGTCTTGGAGAGCTGCAAGGCTGCAGTGTAGGAAAACTGACTTTTGTTTGGCGTTCTCTTTGCCTGGACAGCTTGCTTGATGTCCTGGGAAGGAGCATTGGAGAGAGCCTAGGTAATGAATTTAAACTAGGTGGGTAAAACTAAGTGACACGATACCATAAGAGATTGTCTCCTCTTAAATGAGCCATCCTCAAAGAAAATACTGAAGTTTCCCCATGAAAGCTATTAGATTGCCTACAGGGGAATTATGTTTATTTTAATGCAAGAAATACGAATTAATGGAGAAGATGATTGGGGACAGAATTCTGGAATATTTAATTCTGAATCTGGCCATAATAACGCATTGAGTGTTGCTGCTTAGATTCTCATTGAGTTGTGTTCAGAATAGGTCTCTGTCTTTTAAACTAAAGTGACAAAGAAGTTAGTACTTATTTTTCTTTATTGCCCCTGTGATGGTTCACTTGAAAATAGGAGCAAAATATTGTTATAAATTTTGCCCTACATGATTATGTAAGTGAAGTACTTATAAGTACCTAGGTTCCTGTAATTTTTTTTTATAAAGCAGAATCTATTAAAATTCCTGAGCAGATGTTAAAAATATGAGTTCAAACTTTAAAATTAAAAAAAAAAAAAGTACCTTTTCGCTCTTTCTTTCTTTTTGGTTTGGCACAGGAAAGGCTGATTTTAAAATATAGGCTAGAGGACTACTAGTTAAACTGTAAAATACTGAGAAGCATGTTAAGGCATGACACTGTTGCACAGTTAACGATCATTTTTTTTGGCTTGTTGCCTCTAGAGATGTACTAAAAAGGGGAGGAGAGGGGGGTGAAGCACGCAATTTAGAGCTTACACTTAAATAAATACAGATAGGTTTAAAAAAGAAAAACAAACAAACAAAAAAACCCCCCAAAACACAACAAACGCAACCCTCCAGAAACTCCCTAACCCCTGGAAATCCGTAACAAAAATGCTCCCAAAACACAAAATACTGTTCTGCATCAGATATTTTTGCCTGCCAGGCTTGGGGACATGTAAACTGCCAGACACGCCATCTGTCACGCAGCCATTTCGGTGTTCGGCACTGCCGGGAACGTTTGCACAGCTCGGAGAGGGTACAGCAAGGGGTGGATAAATGCGAGCGTGCAATAATGCTTACTTGAAACTTTACTGTTTCACAACATCTCTCTGTTCATCGTGCGATACCGCCCGTGCCCGCTCTACTTCCTGTTGCTGGTAGCGCAACACTAAATTTTGCTCCCCCCCCAGCTTAGGTTGCAAAATTAAATTTTGTCTATCTTAACACGAGTCAGTTCCAGGTGTAGCAGAATACACCTCAGCTCAGCTTTGATATTGCAATTCAATTTGATATTGTAATTCAATGTCCATGAAGTTAACGTCCTCATTTAATAGCTGCTGTAGAAAGACTCCCCAGTGAGCCAATCCTCAGTTCACAGGCAAGGAATTGCAGATTTTCAGGGCTTCAGATGAAGCCAACTATGCAGTAGTTTTACATGAAGGATCTTAACGAGACGATGCAGTGGTAAATAAAGCAATCAATGCAGTACTTCTATATTACCTAAAAATGGTTTTCTTGATGATGTTCTCACATTTATGGAGTTTTAAATGTTTTAGTTTTAATCTTTTGTAAATAATAAGTTGCCATGGTTGATGTTCTGACATCTAAAAAAGATGGAGAAGATTAGAGACTGTGGTATGAATTAGATTATTAGCTAAATGTTATTGTGAGCATTTTTACAGTTTGACAGTGAAGTTATCATCTTGGATTGCACCACTGGCAGTCCTCTCGGGTGACTGAGCCAAGTCATTTTCCCAGAGTGTCTGCAGACTTAAAAATAAAGTATCTTGTCTACTACCATCTTCTGATTAGAAAATATTGTTTTACAGCTGTAAAGAAAAAGAAAATGTTTAAAACTCAGTTTGGGAACACATGTTCACCTGGAGAGGATACTAGGATAAATTCAATAGCTGTGGATTTGCCATATATTTAGGACTATGGCCATGAAAACTTGAAGTAGTATTCCTGGTTTGGTGTTTGTTTTGGTTTGGTTTTTATTCCCTGTCTATAAGCAGATTTTAATAAAAGCTTTTGTTTGTGGGGTTATTTTTCTCTTTACAACAATAATGATAAACACGCCACGCTAACAGGAAAACTGGTTGCGATGCGCATGCTGAAGAGGGAGGCCTAGGCCAGGAGTCAAACATTCCACATCAGAGTCCGCAAGATTAAAGCGTTTGTAGTTTAGCATTTTACACAGTTTTTATTGGAGTCTGTCCAGATATTTGCATGCAAAGAATTATTGCTCAATGACAAATTGTGTTGATACAATCTAGTATGTTGGGAAATTTCCACTCTAGTATGGTCGTGTGCCAAGTACGATAACTTTTGGGAATAGTAAAATAAATGACGTATTTTGGCCTCAAAAGATAAGTGGACAGCAACAGCAATTTTCTGCAATTTTGGAAACATCACAGTTTTTCTGTATCCCTAATCGGAGGCAATTAGCATTTTTGCTAGTTTGCGCGAAGATTGTAATACAAAAAGCTGAAACCATAAACCATCATTCGGCGTCTGTAAAATCCTCCTCCTCCTAGGAAGAGGAGTCTCTGCGTATATGCGTACTTGGGCTATCTATACTCCAAAGCGCGATTCTGTAAATGTGGTGCTAAGTAGCACTTTCTCCCTAAGCAGTCCAGGTACCGTTGTGAAATTTACTTTGTGGGTGTTGGCTGCAAAATTGGGGTCTGGCTGCATGGCAAGTCCAGTGTAAAAGCTAAGGACTGGGTTCTGTCACCACATTCATCATCTCTATGCTGGAACCAGTTTCTTTTCAGAGCAGGGACTGTTTTTTCCTTAATGTTCAAGAACAACTGTGTGTGTAGTGCTGTGTTAGCTGCAAACTGAGTAACGCCTGGTTTAGATGGTATTTCCAAAAGTATTCTAGCACATTGTTGTAATGATATTTAGAGCTGCACTGAATCAGAATAGTTTATTTGATAAGTAACTAGAGCCAGCGTTAGTTCACAAGGGAAAATGATACCTGTTACACAGGAGCTAGTGTGCTCTGGTAGCTAACAGATTCCATTTTAAATCTGCTCTTCTCCCCTTTATCTTGTATACGTTCTACTGTATAAATACTATTTTGGGGTTTGTTACTGGACGCTTGTTTCTCAGTCTCATTCACCTCCAGAGCTCTATGCGGCAGAGCTCCGCTTCTAATCATGACAAGGCGACGGAAACTTTTTGGGGACAGTAACGCACTCCTGCAGGAAGCGCAGCGTGTCTGGTAGCGCAGAGAGATTACTTCATAAAGCCTCATCTAAACCTTTGGGCAAGCTGCGGTACCCTAAGGAACAATCTTATGCTGAAGTGGATGCGTAGAAATGTTCTGCTTTAGAAAGCCTGAGCTTGCCAGGTTAATGGGTATTTGACAAAAATGTTTGAAGGAATGCGGTTCTGAGGCAAAGACTGGTGCAAACGTATTTTAAGCACAGTGGATGCTGGATCGGGCCTCTTCGCTGAAGTCCTTCCTGCTTCTGAGGGTTTTCGGGCAAGGCTGGTGTTCCACTGCACACGCTGTGGACAGCGAGACCTGCAAGAAATTACTGTGTTCTGGATTTTAGAACCAGGTACTGAAAATCAGATGTGCAAGATCAGTCAGGAAGTTTTTGCATGGCGAGCTTAAGAGCTCTTCAGTGAGGTCGCCTCGGAGGTAGTAGCGGTCGGCTTCCTACGGTTCCTCTCCAACTGCCTTTGCAGCAGAACCTGTGTAGAAGAAACTAAGCCTGAAAGAAATGTGTGAAAATGAAATATTTGTTGTACATAAGTAGCATTTATGATCTAAAGCAAAATTGCCTTTTTGATCATATAAACGTTTCGATGACATAAAATGCTAGTTTTTACGCTGACTGACTAAGGGAGAAGGGGTCTTGCGCTTTTCAAATAAAGTTTTGAGGCTGAAAATTCAGTTTGCTTAAATAGCTGGGTATGCAATATCTGGAATTTCAGTATTAACTTCAATGGGGACCTTTCAGAAAATGTAATTCACTTGTACTCTTTGTAAATGTGTTTTATTTGGCAGTAAAACAATTGTAGGAATAAGGATTAGTTTGTGTGTTTTGTGAAGAGATTACACTTACCATTTATTGCATTTCATGTTTATGTTGGAATACCGCTGACGTTACGAAGTAAGTCGAAAAGGCTTAACTTTTAAAATGACAGTTGAAGTCTTAACGCTGAAAGCTCTTTGATGATTAGAAGAAATGTTTTCGCTTGAGGAAGAGTGATATGGGAAAAGAAAAAAGTGCTAGTGGGATTCAGGTCGCTGTCAACATTTTAATTGCACAGCTCACAGTTTTTAGTCACTGTATTTAAGTCTTGCTTTGTGCATAGCTTTTATGTACTTCTGTTACATTATTTTGTAGTTGTTACCTACCGACCACTGGGCAATGTCACACTAATGTAAGAAATAATAATGTTAGTATTACATAAAAAGAGCAGGGGGTGCGGGGTTTATTTTGCTTTTGGTTTGGTGTTTTTTGTTTGTGTTGGTTTTCTGTTTGGTTTTTTTTTAGACACAGTGAAGGTAGATTTCAAGGTAGATTCTTAGTAGTTGGCAGGCATATGGTTATAAACGTGTTGTCAAGTCCTCTGTAAACTCCTGCTTCGCCTATTCTGTTCCTGTGGGATGAGTTTTATTTTGTGTACCAGTTCGAATGGCGATATCTCTGTATGTGATTGGTCCCGTGGTTGCATTTGTTGACATAAAATACTGGCTCACATGCCTTGTGAGGAAAAGATACGTGTCTTTGGTTTCAAGGGCTAGCTCTGTTTGTGTGGAGCTGGTGATAACACTTATTTTTGAACCTGTTCAACAGCTTTCACCACCAGCATACAGGTAGATTCTCTACTTGGCATGAAGCACTTCAGCTGTTGTAAGAATCCCAGAAACAACTAACAGAAAACTAATTTATCCATCTCTTAGGACACTGTTTTTAAGCATAGGTAATGTATATAAACATATATATACACACAGTTGTCAATCCTGCCTGCTTCATGTCTTACAGTTCTGAAAGGCTGGAAATACCCACCTTTAAACCCAGTAAATACATTGCTATTATAAGTAACGAACACAGTTTTAGTAGCTTACTAACAGTTCAACGTAGTTTATTTGCATACTGAATTCCACAAACAATTTTATCTATTTATAAGCAGGATGTAAAGATGCTGTTGCAGAAATCTATCCAAAAGTGATGGAAACCGGTCAAAATTTGGAAGAAAGGGACAATAATGATGTTTTACTTCCTTTAGTAGCTTAAAGAAGTCAGTCAGTCCTGTCATTGCGATGACATGGGCACAGACAACTTTGATTTTCACAGACTAGCTGGGGTTGCTTGTAGCACAATGCATTTTCTGATTCATACTGTCCTTTGAACTGTGTATTTCTTTCTTTCTTCATTTTCATTGCCTTTTTTCCTGTTTCTTCATTTTTAATGTCTTTCCTCCAACTCTTTCTGCCCATTTCTTTCTCCCCAACTCTTCTTCTAACTTTTCCCTCCCCTGTTTCTAATTTCATGTACAAGAAGTGTTGCTAGGGTAACGTAGAATTCCCAGAAAACAAGGGCCGATTTCTATCAGAGAATCTATTTCCTGCAAAATAATTAAAGCAAATTTTAGAACTTTTAATATAAGGAGATAGAGTATACCATTCGAGTCACAAGTACCAGAAGATCAGTTCAGGAGATCAGGACCTCTCTAATCTAGTCTTCTTTTGTGATATCTCGGTGTGTGTATGATGTGAAAGGGCTTCCTCTGCTTAAGCAAAGCAGTTGTGTAGAGAAGGAAACCGCTTTGCCGTAGCAAAAGCGTTGTGGTCCTGCTGCTTTGCCTGTGCCAGGGCCTTGGAAAGCTAGCTGCTGCTGTGAGGGGCTCCGCATATAGGCAGAGGCAGCCACTGCTGGGGAGGCAGAGCCACCCCAAAAGCCATGCTTGGTGCCCAGCCCTTCCCATCCTTGTGCCTCTTCAGTTGGCTCATCGTTGCTCTCAATTCCCTTTCCTCTTCCCGTTCCTGCCGGAAGACCGGGCTGGCCTTGGTCCCACATTCTCATGCAGGCTTGCTTCTGCTGCAGAGAAGCCCTGAGATGATTCTTTTTATGTGTTGGTTGCTCAGCGGTTTATGTGAAATGAGTTACTGACCTTTCTGCTTCCTTAGAGGCAGCGATTACTTCACAGCTGACGTTACATGGTGTAAATAACATAGCTGAGAGCTGTAGGAACTGAATGAGTGAGCAGGAAAACTGAGTGAGCTTTCAGTTCAGCCCAGGGTGACGCAGCCAGTGTGTGGAACAGTTCTTTTGCCTTTCCTTCTCTTCAGTGCTAAGCAGAGGAGTTCTGCTGCTGGGGTGAGCAGCCCCATACCTTGTTCTCCAGAGCATGCAGTCAATACCAGTATGATGAAATACAACATACAACCTCCTTGGTCTATAGATGGCATCATATAGTACTGCCGCCAGTAAGGATATCTCTATGTGATACTATTTCATAGACTTTGTTGCAGGATATTTCAATAAGAGGGATAATAATTGGTTTGGGCTGACTGTTTTAGATATCTATTTTTCTTATGGACTGAATGACCAGCTACAACTTCCTGTCATTGCCTGTAGTTTCCCTTGGACTTATGCAAGCTCTTTTCAATTAGCCTGCTTTCTGAAGAGTTTTCAGGAAACAAATCTGTTTATATGCATGTATCTGTACACAAGGAAAAGAACAAGTCCGATTTATGAGGAACTAAAAACCAAAAAATCTTCCACACGCTTAGAATAAAATGACAGCAACAACCCAACATTTTGCGTAGTGCAAAACACTGCTGCTGCCATTTGCTACCATCCATGGAAGGGTGCTGAAGGCGGTACATAAACTAAATTTGGTTATTTTTTCAATAGTAGATCTCAGTATTTTTCTTGGCAATCGTACTCATCCTCCTCTTTCGGATCATCTTTTTTTGTCTTCCGACAAATATCTTTGCTGCTTCAATACACAGTTACTTATTTAGTGGGCTCTCCTAATAGGAGTTAGCATTTCTTGCTACAGAAGTTGGTAACACTATTAAAACTTCCCTCAGTTACTCGCTCTTATGAAAAAGTGTTGCTCTTTTTCTTCCTACTATGAGGTTTTTCAATGATTCATTTCTCTTTGGAAGTATTATTGGGTTTGATCTCATACTTAATTTGCTCTGCGTTTCTCATAAGCTCGCAGTGTGCCGAGAGCTTCCTGGCTTCAGAAATGTGCCGGTGTTAGTTTTGCATTTGAACTGGTTGCTGTTTACAAGCCAGATGCTAACAGAGGTGGCTACTGGAGCCTCGCTGTTGTCTTTTTGCAAAGACCGTTGATTTTTATGGCGGTGTTTACGGATATAGTGATAGCAGGCCTATTTGTGTGCACGGCAGAGGTTATGCAAGTGCTACAGGACAAGACCTTCATGGAGTTATAAGGCCTTTTGAGAAAGCTTGCAGCTCCTTTCAGGCCTTGACAAAGCTGCTCACCTGTGAAAGCTTTACCAGTAGAAACTTGTTGGAAGGAAAGCAGATCCAGGTGGCTATTGTGTAAATGTGGAGAGACCTTGTCTGAAAGGTTGTTAAAGGGAGAGAAAATTAGAAGAGGGAAAGTAGATGTTTTAGCTTGTCCTCAGTTTTAGGGCTGTTTATATTTATGTGAGAGAGTTGTCTGTGAGAAATTGAATACTGAGATAATTTCACACTTGTGACTAAATGAATTTAATTAAAGTTATTTATTGCTCTTTCTCCCTGCTCCCACAAACACTTACTCAGTATCTTTATGTGGCTGTTAAACGGTCATTAGAGTAGAAAAGAAAGCGTATGTTTTATTCCCCTGACTGTTGGGGGGAAAAAAAAAAGGCTAGAATTAATAAAATTCCAGGTTTCAGATGTGCTGCAAACCACTGGGGACATGTAAGCGAACGCTGACGGGGAAATGGCTTCACCTTGTAACTGTCTGTTGGCTAGACTTGTTTTTCACTTCATTTTCATCACGGATGTTTAGAAGAAACTTTTCTTATTACTGCATCTTTTTAGGATTTGTTGGAGAGACGATATGTACTTTCTTGTAGATTTTATTTTTTTAAAGAACTACTTAATTTCATCCCCCAGTAAGATTCTCTTCCACCTGGGTGATCTTAGTTTCATTTTGAGCAAAATATGGGTTGCTACTTCGACCTATTCAAGGCAGGGTCTGTGCGCGCATATCACATCACCCACAAATACCCACATCAGTCTTAAGGCAGAATATCAGGCCTTACTTTCCAGAATCTCAGGATTAGAAGATGATACTCCTTCAGTCCCAGGCACAAAGCTGAAATGATTTCAGAATTTCCATTACATCTGTATTGTTGACAATTATTTTTCTCCCTGCAATATGGAGAGTTTGGATATGAAGTCTTCATGCCTAAAAAAAATTTTTGGTGAATTTTGCATTTATTTGATTTTGAGGGAACAAAAATTCATAAGTCAATGAAAAAAGTATAAGAAATAATTTTTATAATAGATTTCTAAATACATTAAAAGGTATGAACAAGTTGATTTACCTGGTTTGGGCTTTATATAGTGAACTAATAGTGAGAGAACACCTGAAAGTTTACTTTGTTCTTTTTTTCAGAAGTATACATTCTGAAAGCAAAGTTCAGTCAATATCGTTCAGTAGCAAAGTAGCTTTGCCTTTTTGACAAGTACAGGTCCCTCCTCTTCATGGGTCGTGGAGCAGGCTTTTTGTGGACAATCTTCAGACAGCTGTGGGCTGTAAATGCCAGGTTACCATTCTCTGATTTGAGTTAAAACAGAGGCTTCCTTTCAGACATCTAGTCTCACTTTTTATTCCTGCTTATCTTGCATGTTTTATATAGGGCGGGTGGTTGGGAAAAGGAGAAACAGCTTAAAGGGTGCTCAGTATCTATTGAATTAAAAAAATTACCCTTATCATTTAGATGAGTACAATTAAAGCATGTTACCCTGCTTAGATTTCGGCTGGTTTGGGTTGAGCTGTGCAATGCGTAGCTGCAATTGTGCTGAACTGTAGATATAACGTTCCCTGAGAATTCCAGTTTCAGGTCAATAACCTTGCCTCTGTACAGTATATAAGAGTTTCAATGCATGCTATTTCATTAGTCCTTGGTAAGCTGAAATCAATATGGGTTCTTGCACTTTTAAGCAATATACTGTATAAGAAACCATGCAAGGCAATCTCTTGTGGGGGGGGTCTTTTTTGTTGTCACTTGAACTATACGTAACAAGAACCACAGGAAAAAACCCAGTTCTTCAAAGAACGTATTCACTGAAGTGCTCAGTGTGATTCAGCATTGCCTTGAAGGCCACAGCAAAAAATACCTTCAAACTACAGGGGAAGGAGGGAGGTACACAGAAGCATGATTGTACCCAGTCATTTGAGGCAAATGTCAACAGCTTCACGCTACACAAGTCGGATATTTATGTCATCATGCTTATATTAGAGAAAAATAAGTGTTTTCTTGCAGGATGAGAATGTATACAAAGTATAGAAGGATTAAATCACTAGCTAGATTTACTATTAAAAAGTAAATATAGCAAGTACAACAAGATGAAGCACTACTTGCACTATCTTATTGTTTGTATCCCACGGACAAAAGTAATTCTATCTGTTGATGTTAAAATGAATTATGTAATTTGATTTATAGAAGCAAAATTAATTTAAACAAAAATACCTGCTCTTTATTGAACACTTCCAAAACCTTGTGTTTTGAGGAGGTGAACAGTAGTTAACAGCAAGTAGAAAAGAGTGCTCTTTTACCGGATAATTCTATTTCAGCCTTGCACTAGGAAACTTGGACACTGTCACTTGAGCAGAGAGAGAAGATAGTTTTTATAGCTCTGAAAGGGCATCTTACTAGGGTAGTAACTACTACAACTTTTTTTTTTTTTATGAGAGTGATTTTGAATCCTTTTTGTTTGTTGTATTCCCAGCTATATTCATGCTATGCCCTTTGGATGGTTACTCTCCAACAGACAAATGTATGGCTTCCATGTCTGAAGCAACTGTGAATTTTTGGCAACAGAGCTGTTTTTCTTGTCTCAAGTGAATGAGTTATATTCAAACAAATGGCGTGCCTTTAAAGATAGGTGGTGTGAAGTAGTGCTCTATAAATTTGCTTGCTTCTGGGTAACTGGTGACTTCCTATGTAAGGCATGGAGTCATGGGAGAGCTGTCCTTGCAAATGCATTCTTGTGCACTGGGCCATGTAGGTTTTGGGTGTCTCCGCAGCAGTAATTTCAGTAAACGTGCATGTGTTCTGAACGTGGATCCGGTGTTCTAAAAGAGGATATGAAAAAAGCCTGCTCCCAATTTCTTTGCACTGGAGTAAATATCAAAAGGGACTTAAAGAAAAGAGAAGGGAATGCTAATGTGAGTCTGCAGGTGCAACACTTCAGATTGTATCTGTGATTCCCTATCTAAGGTCACTGTCCTATTGCTGCAACTTTTTTCTATTCATTAATGTCCTGAGAAAATGCTTTTCCAGAGTTCAGATCAAATCTGGAATAGGCATTAAATTTTCTTTCAGTCAGTAAAAAGTCACTTGGTATTTCAAAACTTATTCTGGGAGTTTAGGGAATAAAAAATTTCCTTTGAATTTGCAGATTTTCTTTTGTGAAATATTGGAAGGCAATCTGTGGAAGCTGATACTGTCCTGGTTGGAAGAGCCCAATGATTTTTCTTGTGCTAGGGCTTTGGCTTGTTCCCAGAAATGTTTTTCTATTTCTCACATATGGAAATATTTTGATCTACTCTCCTTATATATTTTTAAGATGAAGTTGGTTCACCATCATCTTTTTCCCTGGAGGTCACAGATAGTCTAGGTGGTTTCTTAGAAAAAAAATTTAGTTCTTCTCAAATAGTAAATTATATCTGTATAGACATTCAGATCATGCTTTCTGGTGTTTGCCAGTGTGTGGGAAACTATGGGATCCATACACTGACAACCGAGAAAATTGTACCCCATGTTTGATTTTTGGAAAGTGGAGAATGAATGGCTTCATTTCCCTTGTGAAACTTGTCAGTTCTGTAATGTAAGTGCTTTCCCTAAGTTACTCATTCTACTTTGAGAAGAAGGATCAAGTAGGGACTTGAAAGGAGATTCAAATGGGACTTCAGTGACAAAAGCACCTCCCATCAGCATAAACAAACACAACTTTTGGTAATAAGGTAATCAATATGACAGGCAAATGCAATGAATTGCAAATGCAATTGATCATAAAGTATAAACTTAAGTCAATCGTTTCTACTCAGACTTTGAATAACTTATCAGAAAGTCCTTCCGTATTTTTTATATTTAGGTTATTTCATTTGTGAAAGTGAGATGTATGAATTACTAATGTGTTCTTTAAGAAAGATAATTTTTTTCCATCATGATTCCAATCTCAGTGGTTTGAAAGCAATCAAGATTATTGTGTTGCTCACATCATACTCTTCCTCTATGTACTTCTCTGGGTTTAGAATTTCTCGCTATTTTCTCTGTTTAGTATTCCTAAATATTAAGTGTTTTTCCCAAACTGATTGCTGTAATGCAATCTGAAATATTATTTTCTATATTGGAATTATATAAAATAGGAAATATATGTTTTCCAAGTGATTGCAATGAAATTGGTCCTTTCATTGTGCTCAGCAAACATCAGAATGATTTTCCCTGCAGTCTTGAACACAGAAGCTATAAAATCATAAATTCTCATAGCAATCCATTTACTGTTAATATTCTTCTTCTGTACAGCTATATTTTGAAGAAAACTTTCCTATTAGGTGGTAATGGAAAAAAACCCCCAACGAGTTCAAAATCAGCTGAAGTGTATTTAGAGACACTTCAGCTGAGTGTCTCTCAGTGATTTAGAGTCAGTTTCTAGAAAGAAAATATTAAATTTTGGACAGGTTGGAAAATTAAAGGCAATGTGTGTGTATGGTGCATCTTTTGGTTATTTGTTTGGCTTTTTTTCCCTCATTCATCACAGACTCTGGATCTGAGCATTAGTTATGTTTATCCTTTAATCCTACTGTCTGGGTTGGTTTACGTAAGATTTGTTATATAGCCAGGGTGGGTAGTTAAATTAAAAACAAAACTGACCCTCAGTCAGTGCAAGACTACCTAAGAACAGATTACTTTACATAGACAAGTTAAATTTATTCTCAATTCATTATGTAAGAGTTGGGCTCCACATTTCCTGAGTCAACATGAGACGGAAATTACGGCCAGTTGTATCTGCCTTTTTGCATTTAGCTGTCTAATGTATGAACACCAAAACAAGGAGGAAGAGCAGCTATGTACTTTTTCTATAAGTATTACCTTAAGATAGAAACTCACTTAATGACCACGTTTCATTGTTCAATTAATTAAAACACTATTATAATTGAATGTGCTTACTACTGGCTGTGTACAAATTTCACCCAGTAGGATTTTTGTTGGTGCCTGGTAACCTTTACTTTATAGAAAATAATTAATAGATACCAGAAGCATAGGGCTTGGGTGAATGAACATGAAAACCATAACATTGTGAGTGCTCCCACCTTTTTTTGGACACGAAACCCCAATTTTAATAGGTATAAATTATATTAGGGATTGAATGTACTTACCTTTAAAATAATTGTTGATATTGCAGCTTGTTCTGTTAGGGCACTGCAGTTTGAGGCTGGGTTCCTGGTGCTTTTCGGCATGTTTTTTTCCTTTTTTTGATGAATGTGCTGAAGTAGACTGGAAATAACCAGATTGTCTACTTGTTTGGACAGTGACTGAAGCAATAGTTGTGGAAATCACAGATGTTTTTACTCATTGTGCATTTTATATTCTCATATATAGGGCAAGTATAGAAAAATTGTGGTGGGCTTGTCCTGATGTGCTGCTAGGAGCTACAGATTAAATTTATCCTGGTTTAAAAGACCTACATGAGGTTTATTCATCTTTAAAATCCCACTTAAATCCTGTTTTCACGTCTTAAGTAGGTTTTAAATGTCTAGTATAGGCCCTTTGTAGAGAGGGGAGATCCTATAGGTTACTAGAAACACTATTTTGGAATTTCATCAAGCCATATGTAACAAGATTTCAGGGCCACTGATGGACTAACCTTTTGTGAAATTCTAACTCTATATTCTTTGAGTAAATATTGTTTCCACTTCATCAAAAAAACCAAAGGAACTCAAATGATTAAGTGGCCTAGCTTAGGGTCTTAGACAATGGATATTGCCAGCTCTGTATATTCTCTGACTACTCCCTAGGGCTCCCTACAGATTTATTTCCTTTTAAAATGTTTTGTTTCATTTTAAAATAATGTTTGGGGAGGTTTTTTGTTCTTTGGGTTTTTTTTATTGCTGCTTGTGAAACACCCATGCGAGCAAAAGGCGAAGTTAAAAAACGTTGTCGGAGAAATGCTGAAATCAAAGTTATACAAAGTAACTTGTGTAAGGGGAAAACAAAACCAAACCTCCAAAAAACAAACAAAACAAAAAAAACCCCACACACACACCCCAAAAAAAACCCCACCCCGGCACTGAGGAATCCCCCTGCCCCAGCTCACGTGCTTTGATGCTTCTATCATTGATTGCATATTCATATAGTTGTTCATGAAAAATATAGGTGTAATAATTGCAAACTGACATTTCCAACTTTAACAGTGTTGCAAAGAGGTTAAAAATCCTAGTGATGACTGTGTAAATCTGAGAGCAAAAATTTAGTGGAGTCCTACAGTTGTTCTGGGCTGTGGTATTAGTCGTATAGAGGAGACGTAAGCTTATCCTGCAAATATGTTTTCATTAAAGTCATGTTTCTTTGCTCTGAGTGCAGCAGGTTTATGGGGTGATGTGGGTGTGTGGTCCTGTGGTTAGAACAGGAGAATACAAGTACGACAGGAACTCTGACTCTGCACCAGCTCTGCCATTAACTCTCGGTGCGATCCCGGGCAAACCACGAAACCTCTGCAGTTCATTTTGCCCATTCATACTGGATAAAATGCTGATTTCAGAATGGGCCAAGAACTAATTAGCAGACATTTGATTTGCTTGAGATTCTCGGAGAAGAGATGCTATGGAAGTTTAAAAAAATACACATAATTATTCACCTAGACTACAAAGTTTTGCTAATATCCCAGCACAGCTATGCAGTGAAAGATACTGCATTCTCTCGCTGTGTCAAGAGTAGGCGGTTTTGGCTTTCCAAGGGCCAGAGTACTGTTTAATTTACGGTTTTAAAACATGAAATACTAAGTCACACATCCGTGCAGTGTATTACTATTATTTTAAACTATACTTAGGATAATATTGAGTATTTTTTGTCAGCTCACAGTTGGTTTATTACAAAGTCTAAATCTAATTCATTGCTGTCACAAACTTTTTAAGGTGTGGTATGAGTGCAGGTTTTACTTAATTTCCCCCCTTAGGCAAAATATTTATGTTACTTAATTATGTGTAGTAATTTTCTATCTTTTTGCTCATCATCTTGGGAGCACTAACAAACAAATCAGGACATATGTTTGTCAGAAGCAGCATGGACTGACAGAAGAAGAACAAATCAGTGGGTGGGGACGTGCAGGAAATGTTCTTTTGAGGTTTTGTATTCAGAGGGATTTGAATTGCGAGACTGACTTTCTGCACCTGAAATCATTGCTGAAGTGATGAATCAAGCTTGAGGCATAATTTAAGGGAGGGTAGTTTTAACGCAATGCAACAGGCCTATTAGGAAAATTAGGATTTGGGGATCTCCAAAATTAAAAAAAAAAAACAACTGTTGGAATAGGTGGGATATTTTTTTTCCATGAAGCATTCCGCTGAAGTGGAAAAAAATATATTTAACCAAATGGTCATTTAGACATTACTTTGGTCAAAGCATAAAATAAGAGGAAGGCAAAGTCATTACATCAGCAGAGAGTGGATTAAATTTATTTGGTCTTTGCTAAATACAAACGTTGTCTGCATGGGGAAAGGGTTGCTGATACAGATTATTGAAACGTGATTGTAAAACATGTATTCTCCACGATCGCCTCTGTTTGCTAGTTAATGAGAAAAGTGTGTTGCTGATTGTCTTATTAAATCGGGCTCTAAATAATTAAAGTTTTAAATTCACAGGAAGTCTAGCTTCTGTATGGGCTACCATTTGTAATATCTATGTTTGCACCATGTGTAGCAATTGAAAGCAATTTGGATTTAGAAGGATTGCACTCCATTACCTCTGTGACAACAGGAACCTACAGCTTCAATTAGTGGTCAAGCCACTACAGGAGGCGTAGTACATTATTGTGAGTAAACACAGGATAAAGTGTACTGTGTTTTGCCTTGAGGAGCTTAAAACTGAAAGATGGACTGACAAACCATGGGCAAGATAACAAGGTGCTGCAGGCAGTAGGTTGGTATAAAATGCAGATATGTTTGCAAGAATAAAATTGTTTTATTTTCTGTTTTGCTTTATCTTTTCAAGGGCAGTTGTTCTACTGATGCTCAGGACCACTCTGTTGGCACCAGGACATTCCCAACCAGGACAAGAAGAGGAAGATGAGAGCAGGCACATCAGGAAAAGCAAATTTTGAGAGAGGTGAGCATTTTGTGAGCTCTTGTTGCCTGACACGGATGGCAGGGTCTTTTGCAGTGCCCCATCTAAATTAGTTAGACCAATATCAGTTCCTCAAAAGATCTGACAGCAGCTATAGGGTAAGAAGGAGATTTGTGATTATCCAGACTTACTTGTCCAAAACTAATAATTTGAAACCAACTTGACTTTCCCTGGGAAAACGTAGCAGGTGGCATGGATAACAAAGATCCGGCCAATACCATGTAAGGCTTTTCATAGCATCTTGCATGCCTGTCAAGCAGCATCTCATTTGTCATGTGGACTTGCTGAGATGATTCTGAAATGCATATCCTAGTCAGGTGGTAAAGCATATTCAAGAAATTGCTGTCAATGATCCTCTATCAAATGTGAAAGTTGTTTTAATGGCATTTATGCAGGATTTGCACTTTGGGGTCGAGTACAATTCCATGCTTTCCTTGCTGATAGGGATGGTAGAATAGAAAGGGTGTGTATTGCATTGGCAGGTGACATTATGCCACAACCAATCTGAAAAATGGCAATAGCTTTGAAAACTATGTAGTAAAATAATATTGGACAATTAAGAAAGTGTCAAATTATGCACTTAGGAATAGTTAGATGGTCATTCTGTAGGAAAAAATGCGTTAAAAATTGCTAGGGCTTCTGGTCGATTGTGATGCAAATAGTGGTCAACAGGATTTTTTGTAAAAATGACAAATGGGGATGTTTAAGTAGATGCATCACTTGTAGCAGATGTAAAGTAATCCTCCACTCCATTAAATGCTCTTACAGTTTCATCTGAACTACTGTTTTCCGTTGTTAGCCTGAAGTGGCTAAAACAGTAGCAAGTTAAACATTAGGAGAGGTTTTATTAACTCTAAGAGTAGTGTGGTACTGGAATGATTGCTGGGTTGTGGACCTTCCACTGGAGATCTTCAGGAACTTGTTAGATCTTCATTAGTTAGGTGTGAGTTGACTGCACCTGAAAAGAAAGGGCGGGGGCAGCCCAATTTAAATCTTAAACCTCTTTCAGCCCTGTTTTCTGCAATTCTGTATATCATTCATATACACATATGCAAAACCCCTGCTTTTGAGTTCTCTTATTATCCATTGTGCGTGCTTAGCCCAGAGATTTGTGACTTCAGTGGGACGTAAAGTGAGAATTCTGCATGCGTTGCCAGAAGGCGCTGCTGTTTTGACGCTTCCATTCAGTAACATTGCCTGAGAATCTTTCAAAGAATGGAATAACTACATGCCTTGGACAGCATATAAATTTACTGACTCTGCATTTTACAAGCTGGATGTGTTTAATACATGGCTCGGTTCATTATGGTACACCAAGTTCACTTATAGGTTCTGTTACATCTAAGAACTTGCTAAGAGGCTCCTCCATGGCTCCAGTCCGTTGACAATCACAGCTTTGCTAGGGTGTGATGTTTGTTTGGGAGAAGTTGAAAGTGAACCAAAATCAAGTCTAAAGTCGTGATTTTCTTAATACAGTAAAATATATTCCAGATAACTAAGATTTACTACATTTTGAGGAGGGGATAGTTTTGTGTCCAATTCCTGTGGAAAGGGAAAGGAAGTTCTCAAACCTTTTTGCAATCTCAAGTGTAAATTTCCAGGTATTTGAACAAATATAGTCAAATAAGTAGTAGCTTTAAACCGTAATTTCATGCCTCCTGGATCATCCACATCATCCTGGAAAAGGTATGTAATTTCAAAGACCTACTTAAACAGTGGGAAGCTTTTGAGATATTTTCACATGATATCTCTAAAGTCAACCAAGAAACTCAAGCAAAGATCTTTGCAGAGAAAGAATACAAAGAAGGCCAAAATGTGAAAAACTGGTTGGATGATAGCTGAACTGCGTCTCTAGAGCTCTGGCTTGTGCCAGTGAAAGGCAACTGCCAAGAAATTGTGTTTAACAAGAAGCCAAAAATTCTTCTCTAGTTGTGTGTCAGGCTTTTAGGTGGAGTTACATGAACCAGTTTGTCATTGGGTCCCTACTGTATTCTCTCAACCTTCTCTATAATCCAGGCTATGAATTACAGATTTTTTTTTATAGCCGTTGTTTCAAAGAACTGCTTATCCCCTAATAATTACCTGCAAGCATGCTGATACATATTGAGTTCTAAAAAAAAAAAAAAAAGTGCATAGATATGACCTGAAGAAAGCAGACCGTTGGACTGCTTTCATTCAGGTTACATAAGGTAATATTTTGTTGCATTATGTCAATTGTTAGGAAGCTTAGGATGACACCATTTCCTAGGGTTTAAATGATTAATTAGAAGCTTGGGTTGAGATATAAAATTAAATACTTGTACCAGTATGGTCAGCTTTAATTTTGCTAACTGAAACTGTAATGGACTGCTGTATAAGTCCAGACATTCCCACCTCTAGCAAAAGTGGAAATGCAACTGCTATGCAGCTCTTCAGCGAGAGGTGAAACAAAACCTAATTGCTTAAATAATGCTTAAGTTATATTTGCAAAATATTTCTAAACCACTGGACTGTTCCCTTTTCATTTTCATTACAAGATTGGAAGATTGAGTGAGGTTTTTTTGTTCCTCTTATCCCTTTACTTTTATAATATCTAATACATATTTAAAATGTCGAATTTAATCATCTGTGTTATCACCATTGAAACTGTGGTAGAACTGAGTAAACGAACATACTGTGAACAAAACCGACTTTTGACCCAAATTGTCGTTAGCTGTGTTTCCTTGATGTTAACAAAAATAAATTAAACTTGCAGATAGGCTAAATATTCCTTCCTGGTTCAGAATTCAAAGACTTTCCTATTGTTGCCCTAAAATATATAGATAAAAGCACCTCCAAACTGATTTCACCCTCCTTTAGTCCTGGGTCTAGCATGAGCTTGGTAGTATGTTGGGTCAGTGTTCTGTCAGTGCTCCCTTATAGCCTGTAATGGTTCCTGGGATGTCTGGCACGTATAGATGGCGATGGCAGGGGGAACTATCACAGCTGTCGTTCCCCTCTGCTGCCTAACTGCAGTTTGTGGTCTCATAATAGAAAGGGACGCTTGTGTGGGGCTGGAAATCTAGGCCTGAGAGTATTCTTGCTTGTGACTGAATTTAGAATGTTCTCCCACTAGATTACGGGACACTGTAGAGCTGTGCAGGGCCATGGGGTCCTGCGGTTATACTCGGTACGGTGCAGTGGTAGCCTCAATTTCCAGTATAGAAAGCCAAAGAAAAGCCAAGCAGGGGAAAAATCAATGAAGAATCCTTTCATAGTTTATTGAGGCCTATAAAGAGTGCAAAACACAGAAGCCTTATGTCACTTCCTGTGTGATTGGTTTTTTCCCATTAGAAATTAATGAAAGTTGACAGGCATATTTGAGTTACTTCTATCTTTTTTTCATTTGGCCAGCAAAAACTTCTAGATCCAGGAATGTAACTTTCAAAGCAAGTATTTTACTGATTTATTTCTTAATTATTTTTTAAATATGCAAAATGTGATGGTTCTGGTCACAGGTTTTAGGGGTGACCTATCCAAGCAAAACTTCGGACAGGTGAATAAGCACGTTTTATGAATATGTACATGGAGAGCAGCAGTGAGGAGCTGGATAAAAGAAACAGTTTTGAGAATAAGCAAGTCTGAAGCCACAAAAGTCATAGCTACGCTGGTGAAGTAATAGTTTACCTCCCTGAGGACATTACCTTATCCTGAGAGAGGATTGTGTGCTGCTAATGAGGGCTGTAAGGGGAACATCCTTTATGGGAGGTGAGGCTTGGCAGAGCTCTGAAGCAAAATCTCTGATGTTGGGACCTCTGTTATACCATTTGCTCTGCATCTCTGGTGGGCTTTCTTCTACCCTGCTTTGAGCCCTGACACTGATAGTGCAATTTGGATGTTGTATGTCCCATCCCTGTGCTTGGATGCGTTGGGGCATTGGAACAACATGCTTCTCCCCTACAAAAGTGGGCACTGGTGGTGGTGGTGAATCTTCCAGAATAGTTTTCTATGACACAAACAAAGCTCCCTTTTCCTGCCTAGTATTTTAAGTGAAACACAACGCTGGATGGGGGCAGGCAGGTATTCTGGTCACACTGAGGAAGGACAGCATGACAGCTTGAAAAGCACCACCATTCAGTCTTTTTTTTTTTTTTTTTTTCCCCCCCCCGCCACCCGCACACCCCCAGCAATGAAGGCACCCAACTAAAGTTTTTTTTTTTACAATTATTAGTATTTTTCAGTGCTAAAAGCTAACTTGAGATTCCAGGCAGGTGTAATTCAAATACGTTATTAAACCACGCTAGAATATCTGTTACAGAGTGCACCACTGCACAGTTTAAATAACCGCTGAGGTAACACACCAGAAAGTCTACACTGCAGAAATACTGGTAATTTTTCAGCTAGTAGTAGTTAATTTGGCTGAATAGTTTTTACCAAACTGCCCCAGAGAAATTATCATTAACAATTAAAATAACAATACTTCATGCTAGCAAAGACATTTTCAAATATCAAGAAGTTACTTAACTATCAATTATGCTTCATTAAGTTATTCTTGATGAATTCATCAGCTGAATTAAGCTCCATTAAGTGATTCTTGCAGTATCGTTCAGAAATGTTATAATTATTTCTCTTTTAAATACAGGGAAACTGAGGTAGACAATTCAGGTGGTTTGCTAATGGCCATGTACAGCACTTACTCTATAACCAAAATTGAAGGGTAGGTTCCCAGAGCTTCTCTTCTGGTATTAAAACCACTAGCCTTGATTTGATACCTGTTTTAAAAAAAAAAAAAAAACCCACCACACACCACAACAAACAGACAAAAACCAAACACACCACCATCACCACCCCTTTTCCCCTCAAAACAAAACAAAAAAACCTTTCCATCTTGTTTTACAAAATCTTCAATTTGACTGTACTGGCTACCCAAACAATGTCTGAAAATGATTCAATTTAAATAAATATATTTTAGAAAGGGCTTTGATACCTGATAGAAATTAAAACAAGGAACTCTTGTTTTTCAGACCAAGTTTTGTTAGTCATGGTTCTGCCATTCGTAGGCTCTATGCTGTAAGTATGTTTTACAACTGTTTCTTAGGCTGGAAATGCAACATCTTTCCTGTCAGGAACTTTTCTGTAAAGTATGCATTTTGACCTTTCACAATTCATCACAGTAATGCATCCAATTTATTTGAAGATTTTTAAGATCCCAGTGGCTAGATAAAAGCACCCACCACATTTTAGTTGAATGACCTGCAGAACTGGTAGTATAAAATAGCTAAGAAATAGCGTCCTAAATTGGATTTCCCCTACCCCCCCTTTCAGATTTTCAACTCGCTGTAAAAAGTGGCAGGACTGAACTTGTGCAAACAGGCTGATGTCTTTCTGAGCGTGGCTGAGAAGCCCAGGAAAAAGGATGAATAAAGTGCTTCTCTAGCCCTTGCACAACTGCATCAGACCCATTGGTATGGGCTTCCCCGGTCCCTGAGCAAATGGAGGCAGAGGAGCAAAGCTGGGACTCTCCCACGGCTCAGCCAACAGTGTTAGTATTGCCTTCTGTACATGACTTTCTCTGCCTTCAAGCACAAAGAAATGTACTCCTTGCCGAGGCTGTATTTAAAAGCATAATTTAACCCGTAAATGAAGGCTGATTCTGTCCTTATCTAGTGACTAATATCGTTCTCTGGAGCAGGGGAAGGAAGCAGCCTTTCAAAGCCAAGTCATTTCGTCTCAAACTTTATTAAAAGGGTATAGGAATCAGATTCTTACTGTCGTCTAGTTATCATGCCTTAGAGGACACCACAATTGCAAGCAAGCGACGCTAGCTCATGGTATGTTGGTGGGTTTCACTGCTGCTGTTTAGTTGAACTATGACAGGCTGCAGCGAGTGCAGAGAACAGGTACCTTAGTACATATAACAAATTATTACACATATAATTATTACTTTGTATAGAAGACAAATATTGAATGCTGTTTAGAAAATAATAATAATAATCTATAAGATTATTTTGTGGTGGAGGGCACATGGATGAATATGAGGGTTGGACCTTACTTTACTTTATGACTAAGCAAAGACCGTGGTGGTGGTGGTCAGATAATACATAACCGTGCTAGTCATGACTTCATTTTGAAGAGCAGAAAAACAGTAGTTGATTATTTACTTAGAGGAAACTTTCTTAAATTCTTAATCTATTGCATATCTGATAATGTAATGTGTTGCACTAATTCTGCCCTTCTACAATACATAGGTAGGTTAGACACTGCAACTATCTATCGGCTGCGTCCCTTTCTTTCCTGAGATGACTCGAGTTCTCTTTTGACAGAGTAATGGCTTCCTCTCTAGTGTGTCCCAAGTTAGTTACGGTTTTCTTTACAAGGATTCCATCACTGAGTATATTCCACTGCTTGCTGTAACAGGTTGTGTGCCGAATGCCTCTAAACTGGTGATTTATGGAGTAGCCCTTGCAGGGGCAGCACGTACAGCCCCCTCTGCCTCCATGTGAAGGGGCAGCGGTGCTCCACCCTTCCCTTTCTTCTCATGGCCAGTGCTGCCAGCTGAATCTTCCCGTGTTGCCTGAAGCTGAAGTTGTTCTTGCTCCAGTTGTTTATATGTAAATAACTTATACACTTTGTTAATTAATGGAGTTGGTGTAAGGGGGGAAAAAACAAAACTTGTTTTCTTCTAAGTGGGAAGGAATTTTATTTTTCTTGGAGCCCTAGGGTGTTTTATTTGATACTCTCCAGTGTTGACATCTCCAGATTTTGAACACTGCCCTTCTTGCCAGGATGTTTTGCTTCAACACTGATGAAGGTAAAGTATATCTGGAAAAGTGTATCGCTTTGAAAAAAGCTATTTGAAAGAAAATGAAATATTTGCAGGCTTTGTAGGCAGATTGCTGGATTGGTGGAAGGTCTTGATTGCTGAGGCCCCCACCGCAAAACATATGCCCCATATTTGAAAGATGAGGTTTTTAATAAGGAGAATCTCATGTGTGCTTACTCTGAGAAGAGGTGTGAATCTCCTTTCTAACGGGGTGCTTTGGCTGTTAGGTACTGCACCTCCTAAGCAAGCTTTGAGTATGAAAGTTGGTAGTTCATAAGACTGGTGAGCACAGGTATGAAAGTTGGTAGTTCATAAGACTGGTGAGCACAGGGTGGGAAATCCAAGAAATCAACCTACAAGCTCCCAAATGCTGAATCAACAGCTAAGCTTCCCACAGCCCCCTCAACTGTCAGTAGCAGTAATTCCTTCAGGTACAGCTCATGGTGGGGTGACTGGTGTCACAGCAGGACCAGACTGCGGCCACCCTAGTGTCTGTCCGTCCCCAGGCTGTGGTCTCTGCGACCACCCCTACAGCCGTGTCTCCTCCTGTGTTTGGATCCCAGCAGGTACATGTATTCTGTTAAGTGGTGCATCTTGAGATTTTTCATCTTTTATTTCATTCTGTGCTCAAACAGGATCAGTATGGCTGGAAGCTGAGGGACTCGGATCCTAGGTCTAAGCATCTGTGTGGGGCTTGATGACCTTGATGTGGTCATCAAGGTCATGACCATCTGTGTGGGGCTTGATGACCTAATATGTACCTGCTATGGTCCTAATAGAGATGCTTCTCGCTCTCTCACATCTTTGTCAGTGCTTGTTTTCAATGACGGGAAGGACAAGCTGAAGTACTACAGAAAACCACATAAATTACTAGTATCCTTCTGTGTGAAGATATTCCAAATGTAAAGCTTTTATATTAATATGGTTCCTTTAAACCTTGTAAAAAGGCATTTAGCAGACCTCAGATCCTCTGACTTGTATAGCTAAGAATGAAAACAGAATACTAAAGATATGAGGTGTTTCCTCACATCTGATATCAAACATTATAATTATTATTGCAGGAAGTAAAAAGCCAAGATGGATGCAAGTTTCCTATTTGAAAGGAGCAAAATGTTTCCAGACACAAGTGGCAAGGCTTTACAGTGCCTTAAGGATTCTGGGATAATGCTCTATGCTCGAGGAAGCATAATGTGCTCCTAGAAAGGCAATGTGAACCTCAGCAACAGAGCCATCAGGACCAAGCCAGGAATATTGAAATCAATAAGGGATTCATTTGGGGGGGGGGGGGGGGGGAGCAAACTGCACTTGTTCAGTCAAACCACTGCTTTAGTTGTCTAGTATTTTGAAGTAGCCTAAAGAACTGCAGATTATTAATTGGCTGTGTTTTTGTTCACTGTGCTTCCACAGCATCTGACACTTGATCTTCAAGGGCTGTTGGATGTCAAGTGCTCTGATGTTAGGTGAAATCATACTGCTTTCATCTTTTATATTTCCACCATATACAGGGATCCCTCTTACAAGACTGTATGGTTTAAATGACTTGAGTATGCTTCAACTAGAAGCTGTGAAAGATGTTTCATAAGCTTCAAGAAGAGGGTGCTTTGCTTCCAAGTGACAAAATGGGTTTGGTTCACTGACCTTTCCTTGTCACCAGAAACCGGACAGCTGAATGTTAAAATGAAGTTTCAATTGGTTTCCCTAGCATCCTTTCCTTGAGTCAATGATGTATCAAATCAATGGTGTTGAGCTATATTTCTGTGAACAGAGAAGCTGCTAGAGGACTGTGGAGAAAACTTGGCAGAGGTCCTAGTTTCTTTCCATTCTCTTTCTATTTTAGAAGACATTAAGCAGCTGGTGTTTTCCATCTGACTAAAACTAGGCTTTTACACATACCTTTACAGTGTAATTTGGACTTTATGAAAATGGAATGAATTATTGTTGGCATGATTCTGGTTTCTGCTGTTAAAGCCAGGCTTGCAGGACCAAACTGAATCAAAACAACTTTTCTTTTAAATAGCTGCTTGAAAGTCCAGGTTATGAAGCGGCATGTGGTATCGTTTAAGTGTCTCAGAAATACTTGGAGATGTTGCAAGAGCTGATTCAGATGCCCTTAAGTCTGACAGGTTGAGTTTGCTCTGTTGGAGGCCTTGAAGAGCTGTCAGTCCTTTAAGTCTGACTGGATTGACTTGGAAGGCTGTGAAGATCATCCTTGAAAGGAAAATAAGCAAAAATCTATTGTGGTTGAACTCTAAGGATGAATTGCTTCAACAGATCTAGTTACAAATGCATGTTCCTTCTTCCTCCATTACTTTTGAAGATTGTAGGTCTGAGCAGTTGCAGACTAAGAGCAAAGCCTGTATTTTTCTCCTGAATGGCTGTGGGCATTTTTTATGGTTCATGTATTACAGCTGAGCTGTATTTTATTAATGATTTGAGAGTAAGGTCGGAGGATGCCACTTGCACAGAACTGTAACTTACCTAGTCATCAGTACATGTTTTATGAATAGGAATTCTTTCAATGCCTTAATTCCTAAGAAGCCGCAAATAGTAAGGGCGGGATAATAAATGATGTCTGCTCAAAGTTTGCTTTTAGTTGAATGTATACTGAAAGAAGTAAACTGAAGAGGGATTATCAAGCACTGACTGTTGTGGTCTTAAAACATGCTAAAAGCAGAAGTGTGTGACACTTAAAAACCCTGATTCAGAAGAACAGGAAGGCTTTGCAGCTGGTTACACAGTGGGATGTTGCTCTGTGCCCTCTGTTTAAGCATTAGGTGCCCACTTACAAAATAACGTGGCTAGGCTTCTGCCCCTGTGAGCGTGCAGGCTTTGTTATCTTATTACACGACTTTTAAGGAAACAAAAGGCGAAAGAATGTGTGAAAGCCTCCTCGGGCATCCCTAATGACCTTTTGTAGCTTCACAACTTTTCAAGGCCAGGCAAACAAAGGCCTCCGCTCCCGCTGCTGTGCCTGCGCTCAGCCCGGGAGCCCTGCGGGGCGGCCGGCCGGCCCGGGCGCTGCCGAGGGCTCAAGCGCCGGAACCGCCAGCCCGCAAAACCTGGTCGCCATCCTCTCTGCAGGATGCACACGTATGGGTGTGTTGGACACAAGGCTTTGGCACACTTGAAACTGTTTTAATTAAGTTTAAAAAAAAAAACCCCAACCTATAAATATTATCTACGTGTTTTTAAAAGCATATTCTAGGCGTTCGAATTAAAGGTATTTTGCATATTTTTGTGTGTGGTGTATTCCACACACACACACACCCCCCACCTTAATGTTGCTAGTATTTTTCATAAGCGTCTAAGGAAGGCAGAAAAGTTTTGGTGTCTGTAAAGTATCTCACAAAAGCTAGCACTTCCTAGCGTTGGTCTAGTAGATGGGAGCAGGAAAAAGAAAATGCTTGTCGTCTTTGTCTAAACTGAATGAAGTACAAAAGTAAGCGATGAGAGTATGGAAAATGGAGGGGGGTTTTAAAGTTTTTTCATTTTAATAAACCCATGTTAATGGTATCGGAAACATTGAAAAATTTATTATATAGCTAAGGTTCTGATCTGATTCTATTCACAGAATAACGTGTTCTGAGCGAGAAGACTCAGAACATAATTTTCACCACTTTGTTTGCTTCTGTGTCTTGGAAAATAATTGCCACTAATTTCAGGAAAGAGCTACCAACTTCAGTTTCTTCTCTTTCTCACATAAAAATAAATGTAAGGATAGTTTTGTGGACTTGTGGAAAATATGTATCTGGCCAGATCCTGCATTTCCAGTTCAAGATTTTGGAGGCAGTTTTGTCTGCATAAGGACTGGAGAATTTTGATCGGTGTTTAAAGAACAGCTATAAAAAACCCAAAACTAATTCTCCTACTTGCGTACAAAGCTTATGTGCACTGATTTGTTCTCTTTTCTCCAAGTAGTTCATCTGTTTAAATATCTTTCCAGAAACTGAGGCATTTGATACTTAATATGTTATTAACTGTACTTCTCTTAAGTGCAAATGTATTTATATGACTCTCTCATGCAAAAAAGATAGAAATTAGAATTAGATAGGTAGTGATTGTTTTGATTAAGTGCTTTGAGTCAATTCTAGTGAAGATACTACAATAATTTTTGGGGTGTTTTTAAACTAAGAATGGAAGACCAGACCCTGGCCTTAGCTCTAAAGAGGAAGAAAACATGTATTCATAACTGCATTCAATGTGTATAGTTTACATGAACGGTAATTATGGCATGCGTCTATGAAAAATCCATTCCTTTATACCTGAGAAGTCCTCTCCATCCAAAGCATTCCCATTCTTCACCTCTTTGAATTATGTTAAGAACAGGCATCCTTATGCTATGAGTTGTATTTGATTAGAGACCTGATGTGTGACCTCTGTCACCACTTTGGATTTTTTTTTTTTAAATTACAGTAGAGAAAACACAGTATGACCTGAAAAACTTTGTAAATTAGACAATCCTTCTCTGTTTCAGTCAGATGAAATGAATTAATATATCCTTCATATTCTAAGAGGTATGAGTCAATTTTAAAATAACTCACTTTTTTTTTTTTAAACTTTGGCTATTAATGTAATTTCAAATCTGTCCCTCTTAAAACTAGGATCAATATCCCACTGTAAAGTTTGGCTTGGGATTGTTTATTGCCTGGCAGTACAAGCGCAATGTAGCATCAAAACATCTTTGTTATCAGCAGAAATTGGCATAGTTATGGCAACCCAGGCAGGACCTAGCAATACGCCTGCACTTCTTGTTTCTCCTTTATAGAAAAGTGCTGTGCTTGTTAGCTGGGTGGTATTTGTTGTACTAGGAGTGTCAGATGGAGACTATGTATATCTTAAAAGCAATCTCTTCAAGTAGGTTGTTAGTTCATCACCACCATGGTATTCATGTACTGTTAGAACGATAAAAGCTAACCCATCCTCACTCCTACGTACTGCCTTCAGAGCATTTTGTCTTGCAGCTTCTTAGAAGTTATTGTAAGTACATGCATCTGAGCGGGAGGGGTCACCAAAGGAAATCCATTTTTGGTCTCTCCCAGTTCTTCAGCTTCAGGGTTTCAGGTAGTCACTGTCTCCTCAGGAGGTAAATGGGATCTGTTCCTTTTGGAGCATCTGCAGTCAGTGCAACCCGAGATGCTGCTGGGCGAAGACTCTAGGTACCTCCCTGTCCCACTGCTTCCAGTAACAAAAAGGGGAGGAATTATCTGACACTGGCAGAATCTGCTGTGATGTTGTGCTGGGAGGAACTGAGAAGAATCATTAGTCATTATTTTAATGACCTTTGGGCAGAAATGCATTTGATGTTCATCTGTGAACAGGACACAAGATGTACTGAGGAGTGTCTTGGAGCAGTATATCCACATGACATTACAGATACTAACATACCATAATATATTCTGAAATATAAATGGTACTGCTGTGAGGTAACTATTATCCTCTAGGTACATGAGTGCACAGAGGAACAAATCGGAAATTAACCCCCTTTCTTCAAGCTGGCTGTGTGGTTGATGCCAACTTTTTTTTTTCCATGAAGTAGGGGAGCAGATGATGCTGTATCTGCTGCTGTTCTCCCTCCACAAGCAAGCACAGGCAGAGTGAGGGGGGGAATTGCCTTCATAGGTTAGCCATGTTGGACAGAAGGCAGGTTGCAAGTAGATATACTGTGGGGAAAAAAGTACATTCTATTCTTTCGACTATAAAATCCTGTTCCTCTGAAGCTCAGTTCATTTCCTTAGCTCTTCCTTCAATGATAGGGCTGTAGGCCCTTAGCTACTGTAGAGTTGTAGGTAGGAATATATTTACTCGCATAGCTGCTCTTTGCAGTGTTACCATGAAAACAACTCCCTAAAATATGAAAGGCTTAAAAGACCTGCATGAGGTTTTATGAGTTTATCTTCGTTCTGATGTGTCATTCATAATGACCGGTTTTAACACTGGTATATTGAGCTTCAAACATTCTCTTCCATAGACTACATGAGGAAAAGGTAAGTACAATAGCACCTATTGGTTTATCTTGCTATTAGTTCATATTTTTTCTGTGTCTGACTTTGAAGTGTTTGCAGCAGAGATATTTTTTTTTTCAATCTCTTCCAATCACCACTGATAAGTTATGAAGGCTACAGCCAGTAACCCTCTGTTATAATTGAAAGAATCTCTGTGCCAATTCATTATTAATCTGCATGCAAAGATGTGAAACAACTTCCCTTCAGTGCTTGATTTCCCCAAATTATACAATGTGAAACTAACAGCCCAGTTACCTGCAGAGGCGAAATGAATGTATTATTCCACTACAGAAACATTGATTAGAGTCTGAAGCATGTTTTTTAAACTAATGTTTGCTTGCAGACGATCAGTTGTGACATGTTGTGACCTTCCTTAGGTAGAGTCAACAAGTACTTCATACTACTGTTTATTAAATCCTCACTGGTCTACAACAAATGTGCCATTCATTCTCTTCAGTTAGTCATGGCTAGCCTGACAGTGGAGGGCTTTCACCCCTGTTTGTATGGCCATCCCTTGTACGTGACTGCTAAACAATGGTGCACCAACTGCAGTAAATGATGTGATCAATTCATAGGCTCGGAGCCACCAACAAATATATCAATTTTAGCAAATATGCTAATGAACTCTTAACCTGTTAGTGAAGTTGCTGCAAACACCAGACCTAACTCCTAGCTTCTCTTACTTACGTTAAAGAAGGTTCTTTAATGTGTAAAAATAACTGTAGTTATTACTAAGGATGCATAAATTATATAGTTAATGCTGTTAGTGTCTAAAATTCAGTTTCCTGTTTCACACTGACCTTTTGATACATCTCTGTATCCATGTGTGCTATTTAATGCTCTGTTGAGCAATAATACAAATAATTCAGCAGTAGCATCCAGAGCCTATTCATAGTTCACTGAAACCAGGCATTTCCTGGCTTGTTTTTCTTACCAGTTGTATGCGGTGCTTTCAAGTGCTAGATTACACCTACTGCCATTTGTATTCGAGTGATACCTAAGGGAACACCAAACTTAGTAAACGTGGAAGAAAAATTTCAGAACAATAGCAATTAAAACACTTTATTAGTTCATTTTCAGTTCTTGATGTGTTTGCACATGTTTCTTGGTGTTCTTGCTTATTGCCTTTTTCCATGCTCCTCCAGATTCATAACGTTTATTTCATACAGAACCAGTAAGATTAAAATATCAAAATCGGCCACTATTTCTGGTTTTATTACTATTTCTCAGGAGCTGATCAATAAACAAAAGAAATATTTATCAATTTTCTTTACAGCTGTTGACATTCAAAGAATATTAATATCTAGAGAAAATACTAGTTCTTTAAGTATTTAAGCAAAATGCTTGGGACCAGTCTGTGAAAACATCTCTCAGCAATTAAAATGAGTCATGACCTAATTAAATTATTTCCTACTTCATTTCACACAGTCATGACGATCATGACATCTCTGACTGTGACATCTCCATCACTATTTCCATTTAACCTCAGCCAAGAATTTGGGACGTTTGTCATAAAGGAATAGCTAAAGCAGACGTTATCTATGTGATCCTTACCACCCTCAGGTCCACCAGTGTCACATTCCCGGTATGCCCAGCGGCACTCGATGTAAAGTGGATCTCTCATAACAATTAGGACTGCACAGGAACAGTATACATACTGTGGT
Source organism: Mycteria americana (assembly GCF_035582795.1). NCBI lineage: Eukaryota > Metazoa > Chordata > Aves > Ciconiiformes > Ciconiidae > Mycteria > Mycteria americana. Next base: position 11,009,901 of record NC_134369.1, read on the forward strand.
CTTACAAAGACCCCTTTCACTGGACTGTAATATTGTATGTTTCACTATGCCCAAAGGGTTAAAAGTAGCTGTTTTCTACCCCAATAATAAATAATATTTTTTTTAACATGAAATTTCTTATAGCTCCATTTTAGCATGAAAGTTCTTAAAAATAAAAACCACCAAACACTGTCAAGCTGGTTTTTGTTTTGTTTTTCAAATAGTATATTTTTATCAGACTTGGGAAAAATAACAGAATGAATGTTTCAGAATTTGCATTCATGCTTTGCATATAACAGGCTTTTTGTTTCTTGCGTGTAACTTGGCTTTCTCTCTCTTATTCATTCTTTTTGTTTTTCCCAGTTTCTTTTATTGCAGTTACAGCCATTTGTCACCTGCTTATTTCCAGAATCTGCAGAAATTCTAGGCCAAAATGTTAGCTATCACTTTTTTCCTAACGTCTATGTATTGTACAAGCATTTAGTCCTGTATATCCATTTTTCTCACACTCAGGGTGAAAAGAAGTTTTTTGCTTTCTGCTGGATGCGGTAGTACTAAAATGCTTCAGTTGAAGGGTATAGGGTTGAATGTTGTCCTGGTGCTCTGGGCACCCCATGGGGAGAGACTATGCAGTGCTCCAGGAATTCATCTTGGGAGATTTTTGGAGTCTTGAGCTGAAATTTGGGGATGATCTTGGAGGATGTTTCGCTGGGTTCTGGTCACCTGCCTTTTTCATTATTTCTTTTTGGGGGCTGACAAACAACACACCTTAAGAGTATCTTTTTTTTTTTTTTGTCTGACAGTGTACCATGTGTTCAATGTTTTTCCTTAAATTATGAAACTCTCTCCCCTCTCCCTGCTTTAGATTGTTGGGGACTTGTTTGACTCTTTCCCTCCAATCACACAGTTTGAGCACTGTGCTGTTGTACCAGAGTATCAGCTTGCTTGCAGCGTTTTTCTAGAAGAAAGTAAAAATTATACTAGTGAAGCTAACTTTCTGTTTGCGAGGATATTTTTTTCTTAATAAAGAGTGCTTTTATTGGGAGAACATTGATTTCACATACCTGCTGGTGCTGCAGATGTGAACACCTAGAATAAAGGTGGGGGTTTTTTAACTGGCCTGGAAATGATTTTGTGGGAAGGTATCCAATTCCTGGGTGTGAAGGGGTTCATTCAGTACAAAGAAGAAATTTGTGGTGGTGTTTTTCTATAACCATAGAAAAACTGAGTAATTAGGGGAAACCTATGGATCCAGTAAGGAATCTGGGACACTGTCTGCTGGTCTCAAATTATCTCAGCAGACACTCATCTCTGTTCTTCATTCTGTTCTCCCTATTGACAGCTCCCTGCTTCTTCAAGAAACTACATTATGATTGGATTCCGTTAACTTCTTGCATTCTCTACTTCTTACAAGGTTTGTCTTTTCCCTGCAAGCATCTTAAATAGATGAAAAATATGATGATAAGCAGGAGATACTGTTTGAAAGTGATCTGACGTGAACAGATTTAAAATACTGCACATCAGTGTGTTTGTGTCAACGACTTCTGAGGGCTTACAAATAAGCATTTTTGTGACAACGATGTAACTGCAAATCAATGATGTAAATGCATCCTCTGGCCTCAGAGGAGAGCTTATATGTAGAATGCTTTGGTCTTGTCCCTTCAGAATATCCTGCACCTTTTCCCCTGACATTTTGGTTGCATGGTGTTTATATGGCAAGGCTTGCAAAAACAAGGAGTGGTGCAACAGGGAGCACGGATGACTCTCTGCATGCAGGCTGCTGTGCATCTGTACGTGGATGCAAATTCTTCTCCCCTTCTGAAAGGGAGCTTGGTGCTTAGGAGTGTTTTGAAAGACTTGCTTTATATTTTGGAAACCCTCACATACAATTTGCTGTGTTTTGAAGAAGTAGGTATGTTAAATCTGGATGTGTAATATCTAAAACGCTTGTAATTAATGCTGAATGATATAATTAATCAAAGCAGTTTGAAAGCAAGATAAAATCAAGCACACTATGACAAAACATTGATTTCTAGATGAGAGAGTTATTTCACGCTCCTAGTTTCGTAAGCTTTTAAAATGGAGCTGGGGAAGGGGGAGGAATTGTCTGTTAAGCTTCAGATCTCTTCTAGAAGTAATTTTTTCAAGCAGGCCTGAACTACTCTGCTTTTGAATGCTAACTACTGGAAGTTGATCTTCATTATACTGCTCCTTTATTATACAGATTGTTCTAGGAATTGAATGTCAACTTAGTGTCCTGTGCAAGACTTTTCTGTGTCTCTGTACCTGTTTTATTGTAGCAGTTGAAAGGATGGTTGTCTGTTTAAAATCCTTTCCACTGCTCCTCTATTCAGAATGATCTTGTCCTTCTGCCATGTCAGATGGTAAGATTAGAGTTCCCGGCCATTACCAAATGAAAGGTATTCAGACAAGTTGTGGACAGTCGTCAAACAGAGGAACAATGAAATATCTGTTCCCTGGGTGGGAGCAAAGGGGTTCATCCTCTTTCTTTTGTCAACTGGTGGAACACACTAAGCTCTTGCAATTCAGATTTTCTGTTTTCTCCCTTGTTACTAATCTTTTAAGTACAGCAAGAAAGAAGCTTGCTAGAGAGTTCATCTACTGACCGTGTCATTCTAAGACTGACTAATAAATCTTTTGAGCCTGTTAACATATTTGTTTATGAGCATTAAAAAAAGTATTAAAAGGTATAAAAAAACCCCTTCGAATTTCCAGCATACAAATCCTTGAAAGGAAAGGCACTGAAGCTACTGCAAGAAATTGGGTTATGTTGAGAATGAGGTTTATGTTATTCAAAATGTGATTTTTTTTTTAAATCTTTTTGTATTCTTATGGGCCTGAACCTGTACTCAGTAAAAACAATGATATTTTTGCCATTGACTTCAGTGGGAACAGGTTAGTACTAGTAAATATTAGAACAGTTATGTAGGTTTCATGGTATTACTAAACTAAAAGAAGTTCAGCGAGTGAAATATATTTCTGAAGTTTTCAAAAGCTTAAAAAATTAAAAATTAATAATATCTCAAAATGCGTATGTTTTATTATGGTTGTTAAGCAGAGCTAAAGGATAAGCACTGAATCCATTAGTGGCACTTAATCCTTCACCAGAATTTTTCAATACAAAACAAATGGGAGAAAAGAAATGTAGTCTATCCAAATGAAAGTTTTTTTCTATTTAAAACGGAACACTGTCTTGTCCTGAGCAGTTTTTGAGCTTCCTCATTGCAGTCATATCGCTTAAATAGATTATGGCTAATGTAACACTGAATTTACATTAATTAGCTGCCTTAATTTTACATTCAGCAAAGCTTATTGGCACAGAATAATCAGCCTGTGCAATTCAGTGCCCTCAGAGGTGCTCCCAGCAGCCTCTCAGTAACCTGAGAGATGCTTTTCTTTTCCCCCTGCAGGACCTATGTAAGCCTTAATGCAATTGGGCTCAGGGCCCTCAGAGGAGCGGAGCTCCAAGTTTCTTTAGCATGTGGGGAAACCTCTTCTAGCACCTCGGTTCAGAGGTGGCATGTGAGGCACTCGGGGCTCTTGTCTTTCAATCTATCAGTCTTACAAATATTTGGTTTCATGCTCCGACAGCTTAGTGTTCGTGTATTTTATCTTCACCGACTCGGTGAGGTTTTCTGAAGTGCTGTTTCCTTTCCATAGAGGGGAACCGAGGCACAGAAAGGGCCCGTGAGGTGAGCTGCAGAATCCCGAGGGCAGCTCCTCGGGTGGAGTGGGGTGCGTAGGGGACCTGGAGCGCAGCGGAAGGGGCCACCCCGCTGATCCGTCGGTGTGCGCAGCCCTGGAGAGAGCCATTAGGAAGCGCGGTGCGAGGGGTGTGTGTAAAACCACACCTCAGGGCGTGTGAGTGGGAGAGGAGGAGTAGTCCCAGCTTTGAAGTCTCATCCAGAAAGCAGGTTACCCAGGTTTAGGTCCCTCCTTTGCCTAAGGGGATCCAAACCCACTGCTCCCACCTCCTTTTGGAGCTCCTTAATCTTTGGGCTATGGGCTGCTCTTGGGTGGCAGTTACCTCCACCCTTCCTACTGAAGCTGTGCCCACCCAAGGTCCTCGTAAAAGCACCCTGACCTTTCCCTCCTCCCATACCTTCAGCGAGTACCAGAAGCTGCCTTGTGCACCCGCTCCTTGTTGTAGGCTGCCCGTATCCCACTGTAATGGAGGCGGTGGTTAAAGTTGGCCTGAGCAAGCCGGGTGCCAGCCTGTGCTTAAAGGCCTCCCTGAGGAGATGTCATGGCAGCTTGGCACATACACTTTGGAAAAAAATCTGTTTACTAGCAGCACAATAGCAGAGGGGGTCCTTCAAGCATCTTTTTTGCATTGAAAAGGATGTGAAACAAACCGAACTTCCCCTCTCCCCCGCGAAGTTTCAAAAGATTAAACGTTTGTTGGGCAGCATCTATGAAAGTCTTCTGACTTTTGGCATGTTTATACATATATAGATGTGGCTTTGATTACTGTGCGTTCCTTATTTTTTCAAGTGGAACCCTAGAATCTGAGGCTAATTAATGCCAGTATGAGAAAGAAAAGCCATCTAGGACTTTGTTGTCCTGATCACAAAGATAATGTTGGTCTTAATACTGAATGCTTTGCATGGGACACCGGATGAAAACTGATGCCATTACAAATTGCTAAACCATGACATTTCGCATCTATACATAATGTTACAGCTGTTCTGGCTGATATTATGCACTTCTCAAGCTTTTCATCTGGAGATCTAAGAGTGCTATACAAACAGTAATTTATTTGAACTTTCCTATGTCCTGAGCAATTCCAAATTGCAGCTTTCTAAGAAATAAGAACAAAGTATATTTTCTCTAGCAAGGACTTTGGACATCCAACCTTGATGATACCCTAGCAAAGTTCTAGGTTATTTTTGTTCATATTGAAAGAATTAAATATACAAAATAATTACATAGTTAGGGGAAGGGCTTTTCTTCCTTCACAACCATCCTCTTAAAAGCAGAAGTTAGCAGTTAATTGTGGAATACTCTGTCTGATTTGTATCGGCAAGAGCCATGTATTTTTCATACGAGTTGCATCTAATTCACTACTGAGCCTATAAGCATGTATCCCAGCCTCTTCCCCAAGGTTGTGGAGGTGGAGAGTAACACAATAAATTGCTTAATAAAAGAGGTTGTTATGCCTTCCGAGCCCTTCTTGCTGTTATTTCTCTCAACTCCTAGGAACTACCGTATAAAACTCAGGGATGTTTTGCATAGTCCTATGAGCACAGCCTGTTTTCATGACTAGAGCTCATACATCTATAGCACAGATGCAAATGTTCAAAATGAAAATACGTTTTGATCGTAAGATCAAAGTGTGTCTGGTGTAGAGCAACTACAGTAGCTGGTATGCTAACTTACTGTCACGTACATCTCGCCTAATGGCCAAAGACTGATCCCCTTCGTATGCTCAGGGAGGGGAAAGGCAGGGCTTGTTTTTATAGAAAACGGTGTAGGGAAGGGAGAGGCTTCTCCTTCTTGCTTCTTCCTTAGAGCTGAGTTTATTGATACTCTCAAGTGTGAAAAAGGGATGTAAAGATTTCTTGAAATGAATTGCTAAAAATATATTAGGCTAGACTACTGTGAAAAGACTGTAACCCACACAGCTGGCTTGCACATCTACCTGTTTTTTCAACTCTCTGTTTTTCACGGGTTGCAAAATAGTGCACCCCAAAGACAGTAATTCAAACTGTGTTAGGTGGAGGAAGGAAGCCAGTTCCAGAGTCCGGGATATATCCAGCCTCTAGCCACTTTTGTTTAAGCTACCTAAATATTTAATTTTAAGCTACTGTGTTGAAATCAAACCAAGTTAGAATTATAGATCGGTTTTATGGACCATAAATTCTGCCTCGGATATATCCTAGAGATTGATTTGGAATAGTGCCAGGAACAGCACTTTGCTATTGAGTTCTTTTTTTAGGTGAATCTTCATGATTGTTTTAAGAGCTGCCACCTTTGTATCATGTGTTATAGTAAGCCACCGTTGTTCATCATATGAAAGAAAAGTTCATGGTTTTACAGTACAGGAGGAAAAAAATTAATTTTTTGGCTAATAACATAATCTGAACATCTGGAATCATTAGAAGATTCAATAATACTCCCAAGCCTTGCTTTTCCCAAGGTGGTGTATTTGAGAAATGCTCACCAAGACATAATATATCATTCTCATAGTTTCCTGTGGTTTCTTTCTCAGCCCCTGTAGGAACGAAGTTGTGAGACTAAGCTGCAGACAGCACTACTCCAGGTCTGTAGCTCAATTAAGTGCCTGGTAAATTGCTCAGTTGCACGGTTCTGTTCCTGGTTTAACGGCAACAAAGTGGAGCTAAAAAGCATCTGAATGAGTAATTAATGTACTCCTATAAATGTGGAATCTCCTAGGGAGAGTCTCTATTCAGAAGAAATATTGGGCCCAAATATCATTATGGGGCTTGCACTGTTGCACTGTGCTGTTCCAAGGCCTTGAATGCCTGAAGAAACACGGTGTTTTGGTCAAAGGAGTTCCCTCCTACTGCTCACCTTCCCCCAGGAGCTGGCTGCTTGCCTCCTCGCCCCTGCTCCCAGTCTCCTGAGGTCACTGGCACCCAGTGGAGTTTGAGCAAGAGGTGTCCTGAGGGGGCTGGTGCCTTGTACGAAGGTCTGAAAAAGCAGGGGGCAAAGGGAGAAAGCAAACATAAGTAGCAGGGAGAGAGAATGCAGATGAATGCAACTGTGTAGAGAAGATGCAGCCACGTGAAGACAGCAGATGTTATCACTGCTGGCATGGATACTGGCTGAGCGGATTGAGTTGTTAAGTATAGATCATATCTTGTAGCAATTCTCATGACTCCTAAAACACATCAAAATTGCCTGCAACACAGTGGATGATTTATATAAAAGATTAATATATTTTGTTTGCCTAATAAGGTCCCTTGCCAAGATGCTGCAGCTCCTCTATGTCTTCCTTTGGCTTCCCTACTGCAACAAGATGAGGAGGGTAACTGTCATTGTAACATACTCGGGATGAAACGGTTGGCCTGTTCGGCTGCTCCATGCTGGGAGGGGAGGCAAAGTCCTTGGGCAAGCTGTGTCGGATGCTACTTAGCAGCAGCTCTCTCTTGTCAGAAAAGCCAGGACTTTTTTCAAGCACTGGGACAATTAGCTGATGAGGTGCCTAATAAGGAAGGAATATTTTGAAACGTGTTAAAACCGCCGCTGCAAATCCCACTCTGTAGTGCTCCTTTTCCACGTTTCTTGCCTTGAATGCTGTCGTGCAGTTGCATGGGAAGAGAGCAGTAAGTGCCAGTGTCAGCTGTTGGCTACTTCTTGCTTTGTTGCTGTTCCAACCCATTTCTTCTCTCACGGCTTTTCTTCAGAGCAGTAGGGCTTCTGCTTGCTTCCCAGAAAAAAAGTTATTTCTCCACTCAACCTCAGTTCTTCTCTCAGCCAGAGGGAATGAAACACAGTCTGGATTCGGGCATGTCTGCAGTATAGTTTCGCCTTGAGTTAATTGTTTGCTGTTTAGAAAGGCTAGTCTGGACACTCCCTGAATGTTTGTTTTCAGGCTATAAATGTTTGCAGCTGATGCTGAAGATGAGGATGTATGAATTTTCTGTATATACAAAATTGACTAGATTTTTGTATGTGAACGTGGTCATATGGTCTTGCCTCTTTTAACTTGCTGACATAAAGTTTTGGCAGTTTTTTCTTCCGTGAAATATTGACTGGGCTAAGAGAGGGTTTTTTTAAATGATTCTAGCAATCAGTTTTGGCTAGAAGTCCACCCAACAGTAATGACTAAGATTCTTCTCTTCCCTTTGCCAAATGACAGAAAAAAAGGGAGATTGATATCAATGCCTTACATTTGTGTATAAGTGGATTTCTTCCCTCTAGATTGCTTTTACCAGCATAAGATTAATGTTAAGGCTTTCTGTAAACATCTGCTTTCATGCAATTTTGCTCCATAAACATCTCAAAACTATCAATGTAACACATCTTAGGGATCTGTGTGTGCATCTCTCCTTCCCACTTTTATGCAGTGTAGTAAAGTCAGGACAAGAATGATGTCAGAGGAAAAAAAATGGCACACTACATGGCATGATTCTCCAAAGTCAGATTACTGTTCAAGTTTGCTCTGTGTGGATGCATCTTTTCTCACAGTCATGAATATTAAACTTCTTGAAGTCTATGGAGTTATGGGTTCTAGCTCTTTTGCTGGGTAGACTTATAGCAGAAAATAATAAATACGTAATACTTATTCACTCCCTTGGCCAGTATTTGAAGTATGAACCTCAGATATGAGTTTGGTCTAGCTTGTATTACCGTTACTGATGTATTATTTTTATCTGGCAAACCCACGCTTGATTACTTTACGCCAGTAGGAGAAGACTGGGCTGGACAGCAGAACAACGACCTGTATTAGCCTGCTGAATCGGTATTCGTGGGTCCACTAGCAGTGGATCTGTGAGTTAGTGTCGGGAGCCTGTGAACTCCGGCGGTAGCCCAGCTTGCACGCTCTGCCCCGCAAAGTGGGGCTGTCATGGGGATCTGTTAGTGATCTCGCTTATTCAAGGTGCCGAAGCGATTCTGTTATCAGCGCTGATATTCTGTAATGTTAATTACAGTAGCCTAAAACTCTTGCAATCCTGAATGCAAGATTGCAGTGCTGAGGTTTCTTCCTTGATCAAAGGCATTGATAGGTTTCCAAAGCTAGGGAACCAGGGACTGAGTGTTCCTGTGCAGTGGTGTTTCTTCCAGCTGCCTTTGGGTATGTCTCATATTCTTAGCATCCTGGTGTGGTAGCAGAGCTAAGCTTATGCCTTTAGTAGTCACAGCTCTTGACTTGGGTTTCATTCTGTGAAAGTAAAATGGATGTAGGAGCACTTCTTAGAAAGAAGTCAGGAGCTGGGACAATTGGATGTTTTTTTCTATTCTGCAAATTTGACATCAGCTGAGCATTAGCTAAGTCAGGCATCTGGATTTGTGGAAACCTAGGCTTTCACAATAAACCTTTGTGATTGTCTTGCTCACGACCTGGTCAGATCTGGCACTGAGATGTGTATGCTCAACAAGGAGAATACTACAGTGTTATGAATGTGAGCTTTTAAAAAACAGTTCAGTGGGACAGTGCTGACTTATTCACTTCCTACCCATGTATTACTATGACATAGAAAAGCTGGGCTTAGGAAAGATCTTAAATATTTCCATGTTTGTCCTGTCTGTATTTTAATACGAACTGGACGCAATTCTTCAGAAGTGTGAGAAAGTCATCAGTGGTAACTGCAGACAGGTTTCAAAGTATGAAATTGCTAAAATTCTCTATGTAAAACTTTTCTCCTGGTCTTCCAGGAGAAAAATTATATATATATAGTTTTTTATATATAAATAATGTAATATACTTCCCTTCTTATTAGTTTACAACTTTAAGTAGCAAAGGCATAACATTTGAATTATGTAGCACAGCTACAATTTTCAAAAAGAGTCTAAGTGATTCTGAACACATGATTTTCGAAAGCAACAACATTTTGGAGGACAGGTCTCACTGGTAGTCAAAGACACAGAAACCTGTACCTCTTCTGAAAGCGGGACTTGGGTTCCCAAGTTGAGAGGTGGCTTTCGGTGTCTTATCCACACCCTCTCTCCCCTCAGCAAATCTCGCAAAGGAAGCCCCTGTGGGCATACTCTGGGGTGGAGATGATGTTTGATTTGAAGTCAATGACTGTCAGTCCTGCCAGACTGGTTGGCTTGTGCTAATCCTTTTTCAGAAACAGGGCCAAGCTTAGGCATGATGCTCCAAATGACGTGATGTTTGCTTAGCATCAAGAAAGATGTTTGAATGCAGTCGCTTGGGGACTACTATTCTATTATTTTTTGAAGTGAGTAATTGCTTCAGAGTGGGGGGTATAGAGGATAATGCTATTTGCTGAAAAGAAAGTCAGGCATGGGTGTGCCCAAGTGACAAGTGAGCAACAGACTTCTCAAACAGCATTGGAGAATGTCTCCTTGTAGGCTTATATTTGTTTATGGATAGACTGCGCTCAGATGTGAATGTATGACACTCATGAATGTCATGGGAATTTTAATGTTTGTACCTTGAGCTGGAATTTGGCCCCTACTACTCCTTGTGAAACATGCAATGGATTGTTCAGCTGCATTTCATACCCTTAAGGATTAAAAAAAAAAAAAAAAAAAACCAACAAAAAAACCCCACACCCCCTCACACACACACACACCCCCTCACACACACACACACACACACACCACCCCCCCCCACCAAAAAAACCAAAACAACTCACCAAAACCTGCACAGACAAAAACATATTTTTGGCCAACGTTAATGTACTAAAAGTTCTTTATATTCGAATGCTGAATGTAGTTGGATCTTTTAGCTTTTGCACTTGTACATGTTTAGGCTTGATTTTCCAGTGAACATAATAATAGATTATTTAATTAAGAGTCATTTAAACTGAAGACTGATTACACACTGCTTACAAACATTCCACACTGAAATTAAGTTAATTTTTCTCCTTAGTAATTTGAATTTGTACTTGTCCTTCATTGACATACTTTTCATCTACTGATGTCTAAATGATACTCATACTTTAAATATGGGATCAGGAAGAAAAATTAAATCAACCTTAGTCATCTTGCATTTAAGTAGCTTATGAACAGGAGCTCTGAATTTTTGCAAACATTACGCTATTGAAAGAATTTATTGGGAATTGTGAGGTACTTTCGAAGCCTCTTTCTTCCATTTGAAGTGTATGTTAACATGCAAAGAGTTTCTTTACTTCTCTAGAAGTCTTGACTACCTGTCAACTTTAAAGCAAAGGATAGAAATAAGGTCTTTTTTCATTATGTGATATCTTCTCATGACTGAGCAGGATTTTAGTTATTTTGTTCAATAATTGACTACATCATGATTAATATGTATAGATAGACTAATGAGCATGTTCAGTTAATCAACATTTAAATAAATTTATTGTACTTGCAGTTAATTTTTAAGAAAGATTTTGCAAGACTCTAATCCTTTTTAGCTAGTGTCTCTGACTGCTGTAAGAGGAGACACAATCCAAAACACAAAGCCGCAGGAAAAGGGCATATGCATGTCATATACTAAATATATATAAAGCCATATGAAATGTTGAGCCATATGAAATGTTGAAAGCAAGTTCCAATTGTACCACTTTCTCATGTCTTCCATTATTTGCATTTTTCCATCTAGTAAGTAACTATTCAGGGCCTGCTCTCATTAAAGCTCATAATTCAATATCTAAAATCCTTGCAGACTTAGACACTAGGTTTGGTACTTTCCATTCTTGTCTTTGATATTCATTAGAGATTTGAATAAAAATGGAAATTATTCAGGTTAATCATATATTGTGTATCATGGCTGCCTTCCCACATACAAGCTTTTGGTGAGGGACCAAACTGTTTGGAAGTTGTAGAGCACTAATCATAGTGGGTTCCTAGACAACAGAACCAGCCATAATGTTCATTTGTATTCTATAATAACTAGGGCTTTCATCTAGACAGATCAAAAGATTCATGATAAAATATTTGAGTTGTTCCTTTTGAGCCCTAGCAAAAGACGCAATCTCTCTTAGTACTGAATATTTGTCTAATAAAGCCTGTTGTGGTAATACAGATCTCCATAGCAGTGCCCTTCAGTAACTTAAAAATACTCTGGTTTTTTTTAAGTAAAGCTGAGAACTTCAGGACTGAGCTCAGTTCAAATGCCTGTCCTGGCAATAGTCTGTCTGAAGGAAATAGTCTTCTCTTAGGTGCCATAGCCACTGATACTGATTCTGATACTCCACCTGAAATTGCCAGGTATGGGTCATGGAAAAGGAGAAACTTTCATGTTGGCAGCCACGTCCCAGGAAGAACAGCAATAGCTAGAGAGCTCATCTGAGAGGAAGGCTTCGGAGTGATACCTGCCCACTGGGTGAACCACCTTTGGCAGGGTCAGTCTTCACAAAGTTATTTTGCTTTTGCTGGACTGGCAAATTAGAATACAACAGCCTTGCCTGAACTTTCCCAACCAACTCTGTTCTCCACTGTACATCCTGTGAAAAGTAATTTGCTTTTCATTGAGGCATGTTTTAGTGCACTGATTTGGCTGTTTTGATGTACAATGTGAGTATCCCAATTTCTGATGCCCTGTGATAGGTATCTCAAACGTTAGGTCAAACTTCTGTTTGTGTTTCCATGGAGCTACTGAAAAATTGTTGGTGTCACTAGTTCAAGTGACAAAGTTTGGACTTCCGTGATCAACAAATCTGAGATAACTCTCCAGGCTCATGATTTTGAGTAGTGTATAATATAAATATGTAACAGTACTACATAGAGAAAAAGACGAATGATAGAGCTGAGGCCCTAAGTGAAACACAAGCATCTTTTTTTTTTACTGTAGTTCTAAAACTACAGATTTGCTAAGTATATATTGCTAACAATATTGAAAAAATTTAGTTGGAAAATTTACTCATGGACAGATCTTCACAGTGTGTGTGGTTCTCCCTGTTGCGAAAAGAAATACAGTTGTCCAGGGGATGGAGAATGAAACACATTTATAGAAATAGCAGCTATTTCTGCTACTAACATGTAAATGAATCAAAAATCTTCCTCAAACCATAAATTATCAGAATACAAAATTATAGGCTTGAGACTATTAAGAAATGTGGTTATGAAATGTAGTATAGTACAATGCTCTCCTAATACTCTTTGACCTCCTGTATTTCTTCAATAGCTTGAATAAGTCTCCACGAGTTAGCTGGTATATGGTTCCCGTGGCAGTAAGGGGTGGAGATGAATTTATACGTCGTCTATACCTTGTACCACATCACAGGCTGGAAGTGTGGGTCTAGCAGAGAGGAAAATGGATTGGGAATTGGGAGAGTTGGCTTCTGTTCCCATCTTTGTTACTAACCTGCTACGCACCCAATTCAAGTCACTGCAGCTCCTGTGCCTGTCATCTCAATGATGTCTGGCTGGTCTGTCTGTACTGTGATCTCATCACAGCAAGGGCTGCCTTGTCCTGTGGCTTTTAAAAATATATAGTATAATAACTTCCTATCTTGTGTGGTCCTTTTGCTATACAAATGCTAATAAGAATGATATTTCGCTCTAGCTGAAAATGTTGTACAAATTAATCACTGGGTTAACTGGGTACATCTTCAGGGTTTCTAACTGGTCTCCTTTTACAAGCAGATTCTGATATTCTGGGCAAAACAGTGGAGCTTGTGTCCTTTTGCATAAGCTGGTTGTCTGGTTACCCGTCTTTGAACTAGGAAAACATCAGTTCTTCAGTTTTATAAGTAAAAGAAATCCCAGAATACTGGTGTGAAAGCTACTCAGCTGGAATGACTGTGACTTGGCAGTTACAAGCCTTGAGTTGAAAGTGTGTGGCAGACGACTTCTGAACAGGCAGGTATCTCTCAACCTTGTTATTTGCAAAGATGAAGCCCAATTGCTAATGACTGGAGGAAAAGAAAAAGGCTTGGAAATTTTGTGGGGAAAAATATTGGAAGGAGGGGGCAATGAGAGAGAAGGTAAGAGTGAAATATATGTTCTATAAAGGTAAACTATTCCTTTAGGCATACTAAAGCCATAGGAGTTGATAATTATGGAAGTGGTTATGAAGGTGAAATGCAGAAAGGAGTGTAAGTACAGGTCCAATTAATATTGTCAAAACATGGTAATTGTGTTCATTAACTAGATTAAGTGATCTACATATGAATCACTCCAGTGACACGTGACGAGAGACTTTAAACAACTGAAATTTAATTCTGGCTCAGTTGGCTTGTTTTACACGAACTAGTTTGCAAAACATACTTAGAAATGCCATTGCACATGCTTTGCAAGCTGGCTTGTGTAAACTGGAGTAATAGGTCTGAATTTGCTTTTACCTTAAGCTTGCCTATTAAATTAAGCCAAACACCCTGTTTACTTTGTGCCACTGTTTTCGGCAAATCACGTAGGTAAACACTTAGAGCAATATGACAACATCCTGGATCATAAAACAGCAGCTAAGGCTTAAGGTTCTAGGAAAGAAGTGTATTGGGGAGAAACTCTGATGATATAAACTATGTATCATCTAGGGAAACGCTCATTCCTCCATATTTACCAAGTATGAGTTAAAAGTGACGGGGGAAAAAAACAATTTGAGAGTGACGTTTCATCTTCGAATTCTCAGCATGCTAGCCTATTGCAAATTCTGCAGTCACTGGCCTTCAGAGCTGAGTTAACAAAACCTCAGGGAAATCACAAGAATTTCCCTGATCTCTCTCCTGTCCCCTCGGCTACAGTGCTGACAGGCTGTGCAGACGCTGCGGCAGGGGCTCCTGCCCCTCCCGGGCTGCTGTTTGCCAGGTGGCTGCAGTGAAGCAGGCTGAAGCGCAAGATGCGCAGCGGTTATCGCAGGCTGAGTTTCCTCCCTTGTTACAATGCAGGGCTTGACTCGCGCTGCCTGCTACTTTCCTGTTGTCCAGGCTTCTTGCTGGTTTTTGTCCTTTCTTGTTCGTTCCCTTCAGCTGCCTCCTCTCCGGTTTGGGTTTCTTGGGCTCGGTTCCGTTCTCTGCTGACACGGTTTCATTCTCCACGCTCTTGTCCCTGTCCATCCACAATTCATTTAGGCAGTGCAAAGGCAGGAAAATTTTCCTTCCCCACCAGAAGAGAAAGCAGCAAGGTCCATGCTCGTTACTACCCTGACTGGTTTATAAATCCCTCTAAGCCAGAATGCCGTTTTCTTACCTAACTGTACACCTGAGCAGAGGATACTGTTTCTAAAAATCCACACCCTGAAGTCAGTAAATATGGAAGAATTAATTCAAAATAATCAGATTATCACGATATTCTATTTCACTTTGGAATCACCTGCTGAAGATCATTAGTTACCCCTGTCAGGGCTAAGAGTAAGTAATTTACAGTATACTGGCTTCAAACCTGCCTCTTTGAGTATTAGCCTGGGAAAGACATTTCTAATCAGCTCACTTCTGTGGATGGCACACAGCTGTACGTACTGTTCTGTACAGTATACAGATACAGGACACCTGGAGCTGTGCTATATCTTCCTTTGAAGGATGGCAAAATTTGAGTGCCTGACCCTCTATTATCTGGTCAGAGTAATATTTTTTTGAGACCAAGCGGGGAAAGTAGGAGACATGGAAAATGTGCAGGGACAGGATTATAAAAAAGATGACAATCCTGGCTTTAAGCTTTTAACCTACTGGTGATTCATGAGTCAGCCGGCCATTCTGAAAAGGAAACCTGTAGTAAAATTATGGAGAGACCTTACTGTGAGAAAGTGAAGAACAACTGTGAAAGAAAGGGAAGCACAAAAAAGCTACAAGTTTGCAGTTGAAAGCAAATCATTTGCTTCTATGCTAGTGGTAGGAAGAACAAGCACCAACGTTTTCAAAAGGTGATCCAAAGGTCTCCATTTCCAAAATCACTTTTTGTCTGTTCTTAAGATATGTCTATCAAGTGGAGATTCAGTGGAAGGCAGGAAAAAAAAATTATTAGGCTACACTGATAATTAAATGCATAAACTAATAGCCTGATTACATGTAGAAAAATACACTGTAAGAGATTAAAACAAGGGGATTACATTAAATTGAAACAGGGATTAAATATTTTTCCTAAAGGCTTTTAAAACATTTTCCAAAGATCTGCTTGTGAGCACAATTTGACTGATGAAAAGTATTTCTTTTAGAGATAATAGACTAAATAATCACATAATTAAGCCATGTGAAGTGCAGTGCTAGTAAGCTGATGATAGTATGTTTCAGATATGTAAGAGCTCTTTCTGAGTCACAGATTTTTTTGCTGGGCTTTTCTCCTCTCCCTCCCCAGTAAACTCTATAAAATCCCAAGACTGACTTAGCAGGATTGTGTTCTGAGGTCACCCTGCAGTGGTTTCACTGAGCTATTAAATGGGAAAGATGATTTGAAACCATTTAGAAACGGGATGCACACGCACTTCAATGTTAGAGAAACTGAGGCACAGAAGAGTGAAATTGTTTAACATTTTCATTATAACAGTACCTAGAAGGCCTCGAGTAGATTAGGCCTCCTTCTGCCAGATGGTGTACAATCACACAGTAAATATCTTCATCAAAAGCTTACGCTCCAAGGGAAATAAGATACCACTCATTACTCAAGTTATTCTTCAAACTGGGAATACAAACTGTATCTCCCTACCCCAATGCTCCACAGTAACGTTTCCCCCAGAATATTAATAGAGGAGATATGCTCCCTCCTTGTGTGAGAAGTACTTGCCTCAAATTAGGAGAAGGTAAATTGGAAACGTTTAAAAAAAAAAAGGGGGGGGGGGGGCACACCGGAATTGAGCAACAGTGGCATAAAAGAGCTGGGGAGAGTATGTCCTTAATCTGTATGACATGTATTACATAAAGAACTACAAAAATACTGCTGAGATTGCCAGGTACTACACAAATAGTGAGTTTTTGCCAAGACAATAGAAAGAAACTTTCTTTCTTCAGGTTTCTTACCAAGTAGTATCCTAATACTGAATCCATGGCATGCCACCAATTTGAACAAGACTATTCATGAAATTCAGAGCAAATGCTGATGTGTAGGGGAGAAGCAGGTTGGCAGGAAGGAGGAAAAAAGTTATTGGGAGGGAAACTATTTTTTCGTGGAACATGAATAGGTTTCTGGAACACTTTCAAAACTGAGGGAAGGGGATTTTAATAAAACTTCCCAAAGACAGCTTAAAGTGTAAACAAACTGATACGTAGGTAGTGTGTAAAACCTCCAGAAGTTATATTTTAAGGGTATACTCTAGTGCCCTGGTAGAGTTAGTACTGTACACTCTAAGAAATCAATGGCCAACTCAGTAGTGTTATTCAGCATGTGAAAGGGTATGACAATCTACCCTGCACGGAAGGTTCTGCTCTGATGCATTTACACAAGTAATGTATTAAATTATGCAAGAAGTATTTTTTAAAATACTATTTGACAATTCTGCTTGAAGATATTTGGCTAATTTGCATATAAAGCCCAATTTTGCTTTGAGTTTGTTAAATTTTCCCTTTCTGTTAAGCTTCCAAGTTCATTTAGCAATGTGAGTTTGTATAAAAGAAGTAACATCCGTGTAGACTCCCTGCACTTTGCGATGCTCATTTCTTTAAACTTTGTGTGCCAGCTCAGGAGCAATAATATCAAGTGACTTCAAAGGACAACTGCCTCCAACAATCCACAATGGCTTGTATTTCAACTGGGTAACCAGCATAGCTCACCAGACCTGTTATTTTATTTCAAGGCCTGTGCTGTTCTTTTCATGTATTGAGCTACAGTCCCAGCTCAGTGCAAATGAAGCGGGGGGGGGAACCCCAAAGTACTGTAGAATTTGGGAGGGGGGGAGGTCTGTATGCATGTCTCTCCAGACACAGGGCACACAGACTCTTTTTAAAGTAAACCTGGAAAATATGTTTCACGCAAGCAGTCAATAATAAAGCTTGATGACATGTTTTCCTTCTCTCACACCCACTTACTTGCTTCCCTCTTTCGACTATATCTTGTCTGAAACCAAGACTGTAGGTTCTTTGGAAAAGGATCTGTCACTGTAAATCAACCAGACTCTGACTGGGCTGGCTACATGCTGCTTTAGAATAAATGGCAATAATTAATAGGTCATTCATTTTGCATGTCAGTGGTGTTCATTACAGTAAACGTATTTGTCTCCCTGTTTAAGGCATCAAATTATATGCCTACAAAGGGCTTATTCAAAGTGGCAGATCTCTTACATGTCTTAAGGACAAGAAATATATTGAATTTGACACAGAGTCTTCATTCTGATAATATTGCTTGATAGTGGATTTCTGAAACAAGGTCAAGGCTAAAAGCTGGACTACTTGACTCATTTTGGGTTTAATATAGGTGAGTGTAATTGACGTCAGTGAAGCTTCAGCTCTAGCCTTAGTCTTCCACTGGAAACCTTCTCTTTAGACTGTGAGTGGGGGGGATATTTACAGTCTGAACTAAGCTTTTGCCAACATGCAAGTCAGCATAAGACAGTGCCCATTGCTGAAAAATCAGTTCCACCGTTCCAAGTGCCTTCAGTTTCTCATTTTCACCACCGTACCTTGTCATTGGCAGAAGCATTTGTGTGACTGTACATTGAGCCACATCAGGGGCTCACATAAATTAAAGCTCATCAATTTTTTTCTGATCTGGTTCATTATCTGGTCCCACAAACTTTTGTATAGGGACAAAAGAAAGTGCCATGTAGGGTCAGAAAAAATGTGGCCAAGGGCAGCAAACAGACAGGACTTGTGGTACTATACCACATTTATCTTAAATAGTTCATAATGCTGTTAGTTTTTCATTTAATTCATGGCCATCTGTATCTGCTTGTGTGGTCTTAGGATGAGAGAAAGATTAGACTGGACTTGACTGTGGAACATAGAAAAGAACAGTATAAAAAAAATTAGAAAAGCAGGTGTTGGTTGGAGCTTTCACCTCTGTCTTGGCGGTGCTGGAAGGTAGACTTCTGTCATGATGTTGGTTGGGTTTTTTTCTGCTGCTATCTCTCTCTTCCATTCTCTCAGAACTAGAAAGGAGATAAAAATCCTGCCCTTCTACCTGTGATTCTGAATCAGCTCTCCTAACCCCTTGGCTATGCGCCCGGCAAAACCCCAGAGCCAAATTCCTTGTCAAAGCCAAGCACCCTGTGGCTTGTCTCTATTATCTAAGTGAGGATATACAAGCCCAGAAGAGGATGGGAAGGGAGAAGTACCTCGTCCAATGCCAACAGTGATTTCCTCTTGTATACTAATGTTTTAATAATGGTTTGAGAGAGATAGGGATTTGTGAAGATGTTTGAACTCACTCTCTGTGTGCAGGAACAAAAACTGAGCCCGTTGCAATTGTGTTTGTTTAAATATCAAACAAATATACCCAATTTCACCTGCACAATATAGGAGCACATTCAAATATGTGCTCGTAGGAAGTCACTGCAGCTCCCACCAAAATGTTGAGACTACAGTCCCACCTACAGTGTTCTCACTCCTGTCCTCATGGGACAGGGGCCAGCAGATGAGCAGGGTCATGATCTACTGCATCATTATCTGGGGTACTGACAGGCCAAGAGCAAGCATTGCATGGTGCCCTACAGGCATGTCCCTCTGAGACTTAGAGCAAAAGTGGTTTTGTCCTGGTTTTAAGCCTTTTCCTAGCTGAGGATGAGTAGGCAAACTTTCCTCTACAGCTTTGCATTTCCTGGCTTGCTTCACCTCACTCTTCACAAAATACCTGATGCCTATATCAATAGCATAATAATGTATGGCCTGTTGCAGCTTATTTCTGTAATGTGCTTGCTTTTTACTTGCTTGGTGTGGCTAATGGGAGAACTTACGTAAAGCAATTTCAGGTTTATTGCTTATATCAGTCACTGGAGAAGCTATCAACAGGTACTTGCATCACCCACCCATTACATCCGCACTGGTTAATACAATGCAGCGCAACAAGGTGACTCCCCCAACTTACTCTTCAGCTCTACTTCCATATAAATATTTTCTAATTGCAGAGTTTAATTTTTAATTGAAATTCCTCACTCTGGACATGTGCCAACACTTCTAAATGCCACACTATACTACCCCTGCAGTGACTAGATCCAAGGAACACACACTCTGTTACTTGGACCTGAGGGAGCCCCTCGTGCTGTCAGAAAGTGAGGGGATGATGCTGTCATGAGACAGACTGGGGAGGTCTGACTTGGTATACCTTTCTACTTGCTTCGCCAGAGGGGAAATGACATCACAAGATAACACAACAAAATCCCAGACCTGAGATACACACATATATATATATTTTTAATCACACTCAATTTGGAACACTCATTTAGTCTTAAAGAGTTTTATTAGCTCTAAAAATAGGTTCTTAAATATTTTCCAAGGTAGACTAAAATATGAAAAACAATTATATATTCAGTGTTTAAAATAAACCACAGTTTGTTATAACTGAGACCCATTCAGTGGAATAACATTTATCAGAAATTACAGTATACAGGGAATTGTACAGCCTCAACAAACCACAGACAGTGTTTCTCTGATTGCTTTCAAACTGACTGGTTGCACAGCCTATTCTTCTGTTGTCCAACAGAATTTCTACCAGCAAGAACACTGCAAAAGAGTAGAACCTGGTCTTTGGGTGAGGAAGCTGTGAGGTTTTTATCAAAACTAAAGAACTGGTCTATTGGTGTACCCCTTTTTATACTTTCTTATTGTTAAATGAAAACTTTCATAAATAGCCTTACATAAATAATAATCTCAGAAGTTTTAAAAAGTTTGCACCATCAGTTGGACCTGCTTAAACATTCTCTGGTCTCTCACTGCTTAAACGGTTTCTGCAATTATTCTGGAATACAAGAATCCTTAATGTCTCTTCTTGTAAGAGCAGATCATATCTTTTCAGTCAGAGTTAAGCTGCAGAGGAAGACTTGGCAGTGAAGTGAAATGCATGTTACAGCTGATGCCATATTTTTTCTATTGTAATAACTGAAAAGATTAAGCTGTAGTGCAGGTAGGGCTTGAGTCATGCTTTTATCATTGTATCTCTTGGCCTGATACAAACTATATTATTAAAAACAGTAGCTCAAGCTGATTCTGTACTTTGTTTATCTACAACCAAGCTCAGCCAAATATCAGCTAGCCCAGTGAAAAAAATGTAGTTGAAGGCTGTGTACATACAGGCACTGCTAATTACTTTCAATGACTGTTAAATGAACATTGATACTAACAGATTTCTTAGTATGCCTTTAAACAAAGCACTCTTACCTATGCATAAGAAAAAGCACTACGCAGAGCAGAGTTAATACAACATGTTAATCTGTGTTTTGATTTAGTTTGTTCTTTTCTTAAAAAAAAAAAAGAAGTGATTTATCACCCCTTTTAGTTGCCGAAAGGAACTGCAGTACCTTCCAAAAGCTTGCGCCCTGGGAGACCCCAGTGTCAGTTTCAGTAGTACGGACACCTCTTTTCCCCCGTAGTGTTTAAATGACCAGCAGCTTCAGTCTCGGTGACTTTTTGCCTGTAAAGGAGCCGGGCGTCTTTGTAAGTGACAGCCAGTGTAACCCACCATGCTGAGAAGCTGTTAAGGAGATAACTGATTTACCCTACGGAGCCTGCGCCCTGGCGTTTTACTCGCAAAGAGATTCTCCGGAGTAGCCTATGCTACGGTGGGGATATCGTGGGGAACCGTGGGATTAAAAGGCGCAGAAGAAAACCTTCAGAGGGAAGCGGGCGGCAGGATTTAAGGAGCCAGCAATCCCAGACGTGAATGAAACACAGACACGCTGTGGGTTTCTCTTCCTTAGACAAAAGTACCGCCGAGCCAGCCTAAACGCTGCCGCGGATGACTAGTTAGAACAAGTTTAAACTCAAGAGCTGAAATTAAAATGTTTCCTCCGTGTGACTGCCTCCTGCACCGGGAGTCTTCTCGCCTACCCCACGCCTGCCCGCAGCCCTGCACCACCCTCTGCCCCGGCAGCCTCGCTCCGCCCGCCCAGCTCCCGCACCGGCGGCGAGCTTGTGCCGCGCTGCCCGCCGGGCGAGGGGAGCAGCGGGCAGAGACCCCGCCACCGCCCGTACCGTGCCCGGTGTTTCGCTGCGAGCCAGGCCGGAGCCCGCCCTCCGTCCCCGGCGCTGCGGGGCCCGGCCGGCCGGGCGCTAGACGAGGGACTCGCAGACGGGCACCGAGTCCGAGTCCTGGCTGTGCATGGAGCTCAGCCCCGTGTCCGAGTCCTCGTCGTTGTCGGCGCGGTCCTTGCGCAGCGCCCGCGCCTGCTCCACCCAGCCGGCCGCGCTGCCCCCCGCCGCCGGCCGCCCCCCGCCCGCCGCCCCGCGCGGCTCCGCCGGCGCCTCCGCCACGTCCAGGGTGCCCAGCGTCTCCAGCAGGCGCTGCAGCTCCCGCTCCTTGTCCTCCCACGCCCGCTGCGTGTAGTCCAGGTCGGTTTTGACGGCCTCCAGGTCCGTGCTCAGCTTGAGGCCGATGTAGAGGCTGGTGCTCAGCTGGGTCTTCACCCGCTCGTGCTCCAGGTGCAGCTCGCCCTCGCCGCCGCCGCTCAGCTCCGTGGTGTCGCAGTCCGTCTCGGCCAGGCCGGGCCCCGCCGCCAGCTCCAGCTCCTCCCGCCGCCGCCTCATCCAGCGCTCGTTGAGCTCCTCCTGGATCTCGGCGGCCAGGTGCTCCAGCAGCTCCTCCTGCTGCGCCCGCTGCTCCTGCAGCTGCAGCACCTCCTCGCACTTCCTGGCGTAGTCCTCCTCGGGGCGGCCGGCGGCGGGCTGGGCCGCCCCGCCCGGCTCCCGGCCCGGCTCCGGCTCCCCGCCGCCGGCGCCCACCAGGTAGGTGTCCTGCACGTAGTTGACGCCGTGCCGCTTCATGCGGTCCAGGTGGATCTTGGCCTCGTACCTGTCGATCTCCCGGTCCAGCTCGCGGAGCCGCTGGATCTGCTGCCGGATGGTGTGGTCCTGCGAGAGCACCAGGTGCACCAGCGTCTCCATCCTCTCCGCCGACGAGGCCTCCCGGGCCAGCGGCTGCTGCCGCTTCTTGTTGATCTTGGCCAGCTTGCGGAAGGCTTTCCTCACCACCCGCCGCTGCCGCTCCTGCGTGAGCGCCAGGCTGGCGCGGGCCGCCCCCAGGCCGTGGCCGGGGCGCTCCTTGCTGAGCACCACCCGCGCCTCGGCGCTGCGCGGCCCCGCGTTGGGCAGCGAGGCCTCGCTGCGCACCAGCACGAAGCGCACGTTCTCCTGCTCGTCGCCCCACGCCACCCAGAGCCGCAGGATCTTCGTCTTGTTGGGCAGGATCCGCTCGAAGCCGCGCCACTTCTCCACGATGCAGTAGGAGTGCGGCGGCCCCGACAGCATCCCGCCGCCGGGCTCGGGCAGCGCCGGCCGCTGCCGCCGGTGGTGGCTGTCCTCCAGCAGCACCCGCACCACGTCCGAGCAGGTGGTCCGCCGGGAGAGCCCCGAGATCAGCTTCTCCTCCTGGCAGATCCACACCGAGATCTTCCGCTCCTCGGGCTCCATCGGGGGCGGCTGCGGGCGGGCGGCCGGGGCCGCCGGCTCAGGGCTGGCCGGGCAGCCGCCGCTCCATGGGGAGCGCTCAGGGGAGGCGCGCCGCCGCCCGCCCGCCCGGCTTCAGCATGGCCGGGATGCCTCCCCGCCCGCGGCACCCCGCCCGTGCGCTCCGCCGGCCGCTCCACCCCTTCCTGCCCGGTGCGGCGGCCCGCCGCCCGCGCTCTGCCGCCTCCCGCCGCCGCCGCCGCCGGGTTTTCCTCTCCCACCACGTGGGCGCCCCGCGGCTCGCGGCTCCCGCCCCGGCGGCGGCCGCCGGCCCGCGGGCAGCACCGCCCCGCCGCTCCGCCGGCGCGGAAGCTTCGCGGCGGGTCGCCGTCGCCTCTGCGCCTGCCTCGCTGCCCTGCCTCTGCTGCCAGCGAGCGGCGTCGAGGGATCTCCGAAACTGCCGAGGGAGAGGAGCGAATGCTGGAGCTTCAAAGCGAAAGCCAGAACTAGCGAGGAATTTCCAGTTTTAGTCAATCACCCGCCTGTAATTAGGAAATTCGTGTTTGTAACGCGCTTCGCGGGTGAAATATGCAAAGGACGGGAACGTCTAAGTGTTATTAAAATACTAGCCGAGCCAGATTTTAATGGGAGCTTGCTGTGTACTTTGATGGGAACAGGATCGGGCTCCGAGCGCGGATTAAAATGAGGAGATGTAAAAAATGGTAATAAAACGCAGGGTTGTGGCGCTGATTTTCACGCTGCGATCGCATCGCGGGGTTCCCGGACCTGTGCTTTTCTACGTGGCTAAACAGTATTATAATGGGTGAAGGGGTAAACTCTCTAAAACCTGAAGGCTGATCTGGACCTTCTGCAGGAGTTTTAGAGCCAATGAAACTGGTGTGCCGTGTGGAGAGGATTTTTGCGCGAATGAGGTTTGTGTTCTAGTCAAAACGGAGTTACGGTATTGTAGCCTAACTACCGTAATTCTGCTGTTTGAAACAGTGACGTCGGGGCACACGAAATAGCAAGTTAGCAATTACGCAGCCTAACGTCCTCTTTTCCCCCAAAGTACACAGGCTCAGTGTGGGCAGCTGCTGCACTAGCTTCTCCCATATTTACGTGGAAGGACTAGTCCTGGGGAAGAGAGCCTGCCTTCTGCTCCGGCTGCGTAGGGCAGCTAATTACGATGGTGGTTTCTGCCGTGCAGCCTCCTGCCCCGTGAGGAAGTGGGCTGAGGGACCACCGAATGCCAGCATTCCTGGACCTGAAGATCACGCGGATCATGTGCCTGCTGCTAACGTCCCTTTCCTGTGTTGTTGCAGGCTAAACAATTCCAAAGCGAGGTGGCCAGTGGATGTTGCAATATAAGGGCACGCAAAATAGGGGTGCTGGTAACAGGCTGAATTTGCTTCCTGACTCCAGACGCCTTACGTTAAAGTTGCATATTGCCGTCCGATGGTAAAGTCTGTCACTGCCAATTTCAGGGGCAAGTCATTTTGCTCTCATGATGTGTCAGAAGTGCTAGATCACTATGCTTTCTTTGTATCGAGGGAAGCGTTTGCTGATGGAAGGTCATTCCTGAGGTGCACAGTCTTTTTGCTCAGTGTGTCAATTGTGCCTAAAAGCTTCATTCACTCCAGGGCAGAGGAAGGTGGACCCAGCAATGGCAGTCCTGTAAGAGAACAAAATGGCCTTGACAAAGGGGGTCGTAAGGACTCTGGGACAAACCTGACAGCTCACACTGCCCCAGAATGATAGGGTGTTCAACAGGAATGGGATGTACAATTCAGCTTTGCCTCTGAAAGGCCCAAGATGAAAAAACTCCAGGAGAGTAGGAAAAGAAAAGCCTTGTTGCTTTCATCAGGCTGGCAGAAACTTGGAAATTCCTTGTTGTCTTCTGCAGAATCAGGTGCAGCAAAAGGGTTAATGAAGCAGTAAGAAATTGTCTGACTCCTTTACTGGTGGTTCTTTGCCTTTCCCATTTAGTTTTGATCTCATTTTACATGTATTTCCTATGGGAATGTCTGTACCCACTTTGTTCTGGCAAAGAACAATACAGGAAGAGCAGGGTGTGATGTGAAGAGACATCTTATGCTCCCCACAGGTCAAGCAGCTCCAACTTGTCTGACTGCCTGTATCTATCCAGCATCCAAGCCTGGCTTTGTGTGATGAAATTGGAAGGTGATCGTTCCATCTTTCCTTGACCACATCTCTGTGTATGGAAGACTGGCTCTGCCTCCCCAGTGGAGCCCCCAAGGCAGCATTGCCAGAGAGAGAACGAAGATGTTGGCAGTTTGGTTGGAGGCAGTAAGATTAAGATTAAGGAGACAAACACTTGACTTTGGTAGGATAAGCCTATCAGATGAGTATATATATAATCCGTGGTTAAAAAGCTGGCATTAGAAATCTACATTGGTAGATCTCAAGTATAGCCCTCAGGAATTTTGTTTCAGGCTGTCTGCAGACTCAGGATACTGCCACCAAAACTTCAAAAGTTTGAGAGCTTTAGCACATAAGCACCTACGAAGCAAAGTTTAGGCCCTGCTGTGCTGAATCCCAAAAGGCAACGGAATTCATGCAACCCTTTGCCTTTCCTCCAAGGATCTTAAAGCATCCTGCAGAGGAAGGTAGTGTTATTATCTCATTTTTACAGATAAGAATGCTGTGGCATAAAGGAGTTAAGTGCCTCGCCTAAGGTTATACAGCAAGGCAGTAGCAGTGTCACAAAGCAAATCAGGTTCCTTCACTCCGGTGCCATTAGTCACTGAACTTGACTGCCTAGTGCTCTGCCTCCTTCCTCTCCTTTTAATTATTCCATGAGAAAGGGAGATGAGGAAGTATGCATTAGTTCAACAACTACAGACGGTGATAAAATGAAAGTGCAAACTCAGCAGACGATATATTCTGTATCTCTGGTGAGGCAATAGGAGGCAGTGGCATTACAGCCAACTTCAGACATCATCTGCCTGGTGAAGGCAAATCTCCTCCTTCGGTTGACTGTACCTGCAGACCTGCAAGCCTCAACAGTGATGTGCAGGGAGGCTGTGTCATTAAAATATCAAATTGAAGGGAAGTTGTTGTTCCTCTCTTCGCTCCTTTCTCCACAGAGCACTGATATATGGGGTCTTCTGTAATTTCTGGAACAAGCATACTTCACAATTTAAAGCTTAAAATGTAATAAACGTGATCTTCTGTAATCCAGAGGCTGTTTCTGTACTGCTGTATCAATGCACAGCTGTCAGCAGGCTCTGCTTCTGAAGCGCAAACTTCCTTGACAGAATGCTATCCAGAACATTACTGCATGGCATGTATTTCTTTGATTTGTTTTATTAATGGCAAAAATTGAAGTTTAAGATACCCTTAACAGCCGCCTAGCCTCCAAAAGGAGATTTATGAGCTTAACGTTTTAGGCTGTATTGAAAAGTCCAAGCCCAGGTATAGACTACTTTATTTTTACCTGCTGCAGAAGAATTACAAGGCCGAGTGATGGGAAATCAGCTGTATTCTGACATTTCACATGAAGTTCTTTCTCTTCCTTCCTTTTTGTTGAGGTGTGCAAGTAAATTACCAAGTCTTTCGTGATAAGGACAGCATTTCCCATTATAGGGTTGGATACTGAGGTGTGTTTCTTTTTTTATTCTTTTTTTTTTTTTTTGAGCTGAGCTACCAGAATGAAATTGCGGCCCTGATATTTTTAATAAATAAAATTATGTAAGACTTCATCTTGAATACTTTGAATCTAAAACAAACAAATAAAAATGTATTTACTGCTTCCATAATTCATATAGGAGGAAAGTGGAGGAAGTCTTGGAAAACTGTGTTTGAGACACAGAATTAATTTCTTTCAAAAGCATTTAAATGGAAAAAGTGTAGGGATTCAGATTCAGGGTATTTTTCTTTTTTCCACAGTGAAGTTGCTTTTACTTTTTAGATCACTCTCAGGACAATTTACTTATTTTTCCTGAGGTTACAGTTCAAAAGAATACAGTCTAAGTGAGATGAGTAAAGGCAGGCTGCAACTGGTAATCCATTGAGCCATCACTGTCTGGAGAAGTTACTCTTTGTTGCGATGCTGAACAGCAACACTGCTTTCCCAGCTCCTCTTCCTATGTTCCTGTTAACCTTATTTTGTGGGGTTTAGCTGTTGGTCCCTTATACTTGTTGCTTTCTAACATTTTGCCTCAACAGACATTGATGAAGTCCTAGGACATAATTTGACTGTTAATATCTCAGACTTCTGCAACGCTTGCTGACCTTTACAGGTGAATAGTGGAAGGGGCTATTGAGCTTACAGGTCACTCTCTCACGGATGCTTTTTTCTTTTGTACCTAGTTTTTCCTGAAAGTATAAAGCTCAATAGCCAAATCATGTTGTGAATAACCAAATCATTCCTTGTTAGCATGCACAAAATAAAGCGCTTGAAAAACTACCTATTAGCAGGAGTATTCAGACTTTAGTCAAAACAGTTTGTAGACTTAGACTTCCGTTTGAAAGAAAGTTGTTCAGTTTGTGTCTGAACAGCTTTAGACATGAGAGAAAACTTCTTACTGTCAGGTTTTCTGTTGAAGCCACTGAAGGAACTGGCACTTTTGATAAAGATGACTTGTAAGAAGAGTAATGAACTCTTGATCTGGTTCTGTAAGCTGCAAACTCTGTGAACTCTTGATCTGCTTCTTTCAGTTACTTGCATCCAATGTGTACTGTCTTGCTTCTGAATGCAGTTGACACATGCAATCTGGAGTAATTCTTTGCTTCACATCACTGGTGATACTTACATGCTTGTGTGATCCATTTGGGAAGACTGTGGTGTGGTCTGTTTGAAAAATAGCTGCCAATGCTGGGTTATACTGCTTTGACTACTTTATCCAACTTCTTTTTTAATGTGCACACACCCAAACTACAAACGGGTATGTCAGGAGGAAACTGTCTTCCAGTGAAATCAGTGGGGGCTGCATGGGCAAAGGCCTCTGCAGTGCTTTGAAAATGCAGGTATGTCTATAGACTACCATTAAAGAAAATTATGATGACGTATATTTATATTACAGTACAGCCTGGAAGTCTTGATGTGCTAGATGTAATGTAAATGCATGGGAAGAGACTATCCCTGCCTTGAAGGCTTAACCAATGTCATGCAGCAGGTTAGGGGCACAGCAAAGATCAGGACTAAGAATACTGATTTCCAACTTCTCATCTTTGAACCGAGTCTTTAACAACTTGTTTTTATTTGTTTGTTTGTTTGTTAGTTATGTGCCTACGACTCTTAGGATGGAAAAGAATCCCTCTCTCCTTACACCTTATGTTTCAGATTTTCTTTTCTTACTGAATGCTATTTAGCATAAATGAAGAAGAACAAAAATAATTGAACAGAGCAGAAAACTTTTTTCCTTATAATGTGCATAATAGATATACAAAGCTTTGATGCTAAGCAAGTCAGTGGAGATGCACTAGTATGCTTTGGGGGAAAATATGAGAAAGATCAGACTCAAATGATGGCTATAACCTTCCTTTTCCAAAAAATGTTAAACGTATTTGAAAATGGTTTAGTACTACTCTAATAGCTTAGTCTTAGCTTGAATACTTAGTCTTCATTGATCAAAAAAGGAATCAAGAATTAGGTATGGTGACATTCCTTTCCTCAGCAGACATCCTCAGTGCAAATATGACAATTTTAATTATTTAGCACTTGTAGCTTCTTTGCTTTTACGTTAAACAGTTCTCTTATCCCTTGAGAAAATGCCTGAGGCTCTCACGGTGATTGTTTCTTCAGTTTTGACCATTAAGTTCAAAACAGATACACTAGGTCATTCATCATCTTATTGAGATTTATCAGGAAGGCTTTTAACTACTTTAGGGCCAAAATATTCTTGCTGATTTTTTTTTCCCTAGTAACTTGTGAATATCCATTAGAATATACCTTCTTTCTGAGTAAGTAAGCACTGTGGCCTCAGTAACACAGATGATACAGTTTCCCATATAGGCACTCAGATTACCTCTTTAGCAGGTAAATTTTATACATACGGAAGGGACTTGAGCTTTCTGGCCTTAAGAGGGGTGATGATTAGTGAAAAGTTCTCCTGTTGTTTTTTCTGAACAGGCCAGGTAGAGGAGCTGCTCTCTGTCTGCTGGGATCAATGACAAAACTCTTGACAGGTTTCGCTGGGAGCTGGCCCTTGAGTGCTGATAGTTGGAAACATTAGTAAGGCATGAAGCCAACATCTGTTTTCATGCTGGTAATGTGAGTAATATGGTTCCTCAACATAACTGCCATGAAAAAAGAGGCCCCAGATCAACCTTGGCATTGCATTTTGGCAAGCATGTCCGACTCGCATGTGCTCACAGGTATACTGTGTGCACTACATTTCTGTAAGGCAATTCTTGCAGGTACAAAGAGAGGGTTTGATTTTAATTATATAGGATTTGAGCTGGAGAACAGTTAGTGACGTCCATTCCTGTCCATGACTGGAAGTGTGTATTCTCATTCTACCACTCTACAAACATTCACTCAGGAATTTGTAAGAATCAAAAGTTTTGTGTGCAAACGTAGGCATTATCTATGTATTGTGTATGGATCTCCCTTGTGTTTAGATTTAGTGACATCCTTTTCTCCAGTGAAATACATTGCAGGGAGCTTTCTAAAATTGTCAAAAACCACCCCGAAGTGAGAGATTATAAAATCAGGATGCATTATTGCAGTAAGATGTTTTGACAGATTAGAATGAGGACAAAGGAATTCTCAGTGTTGGAATGAACAGAACTTTCAGTATTTCCAGTATTGCCATGAAATTGTTTGATTTTGAAATCTGTCCTATAAATGTACTTAACAGGCAATCTGTTTTACTGGTTCTGTTTGTAGGATCCATAGTTGATTTCGGCTTTTATCGCACAGACTTATATTCAGGTAAGGGTTCAAATATGTAGCTATGAATCCATATGTAAGAAGTATAATAAGTATAATGAAATCTTTAGTGAATTAAGACTGTGAGATTATTACATTCTCCAGCCTCATTCTGTCCAGTTGTGATCTTTCTAACTCTTTGCAGAAGACATTCCCAAAGCCTTAATTCTGAACTTTCCGTATAATTTCCTCAAGACATTTGTATCTTTGACCCATTTCTAAACATTTTTGTTTTGTATTCGTGGTAGATCATCATAATACTAGCCTAACTCAAACCAAGCCTTTGTGAGTAGTTCAGTGAGTAAATAAAATTCCTAGATGAATAAATAAGGATGCTTTACAAATTATTTCAGCAAAAGATAATGCAAAAGGACTTAAAGAGAATATGAAGCTGGATGTAGACTGTGTACATTCATGTGGCCCCCGACCCCATTCTGACATTAACGGTGGCAGCTGGATTAGGTCCAGAGGCCAGGAGTCTCTTTAGAAAGCAAGATGATTTCAATGGTGCTGTTC
Organism: Mycteria americana; assembly: GCF_035582795.1. Lineage (NCBI taxonomy): Eukaryota > Metazoa > Chordata > Aves > Ciconiiformes > Ciconiidae > Mycteria > Mycteria americana. The sequence continues at coordinate 11,040,327 of NC_134369.1, forward strand.
TTTCCCTTGAGCAGATATGTCCTGGATGGGTTCCAAGGACAGAAAAGGAGATGCAACTTAAGCTGGTGGAAAAATTTGAGTGGTAATATGCAATGTGAGAAAGGAACCTAGGTTAAAATAATGTGGAAAAAGCCCTAGAGTTGGGTGCATGCAGCAGAGAAATAGGGTCTGTTATTCTTTGAAGCATGGCTTTCCTGAGAGTCCTGGGAAGATGGTGTGATCTAAGGAAATGCTCAGTTTCCCTCAGGATGGCCCAGCACAGGCCTGAAAAAGAACATTGTAGAAGACACCTGAATTGTTTAGCACTTGTTACATTGCTATAAAAAAAATGTTTTTCTTTATCCTTTTCCTCAGCTTAATGAGATAGCATGATCCCTAGCTAAGCCATAAGTATTAAATCATAGTGAAAGCAATGGAGAGATGACAGCAAGTGCAGTGCAAGGAAAATAAGAAAAGAAAAATTCAGGGGATGTCAAGAAAATCAGTCGGATCTGGCAGTTTCTAGAGTTTTGTTTTAAAGGAAGTGACAGCAACATTGATAAAAACAAGAATTGACACAGCACTGTAAAATATAGTGAATGATCCTGGCAGAAATGGGGACCGTATCTAGAGCCTGTGTCCACGTAGTGGCAACCAAGTTTTTAGAAGGCCTAAATCCTCACAAAACCATGTAGGTATTACATGTAACAAGTGAAAAGACTGATTATTAACGTGCCTGCCCTTCTGTACAATGCTGTGCTTTTTGCACAAGAGATTTTTCACGTTAGCTTACAAATTGACAAATGTATTATAAGTGAGATTGTATCTGCCTCATTTACTTGTCACGCAGGAAAGAATGATACTCCATCCATCATCAGCTCCTTGTGCTGCAGTGGGCCGCTGCATTGTAATTCTCTTGTTATTGTAAAGAGCCTCCAGTCTTACCCTTTACTTTATAAACAATTCCCAGGGAGTCTCATGGGGCTTCTGAGGTGGGTGTAGGTTCTGCTGGCAGCTGATTACTCTGGATGCCTTGCATGCATTTCTACTGAGTGCTTGTAAAGGCAGTTGTCAAAAGCTGACTATTCAGTGGGAAAAATAACACCAGCAGGCCGCATTTACAGTGTTTCCTGTTGACTGGCTGTTAATGACTGAAGAGTCATAATTTTTTAATGATTTAATATTTACCAACTGAAAAGGCTGCTGTTGTAATGGAGCATATATATTTTACATCTAGTGAGGGCTTGAGACTTGTATTACTAATTAGTACATATAATAATAAATAAAGTTAATTTGGGTGGTTTTTATATGCAGAAAACAAATGAGTCTGTTACTTCTACTAGGAATATTCATCATAAATCAGATTTTTAGTAGCTTAAAGTAAATTAACTTCTTAAAGCTGTGATGACTTATGTCAGCCTAAGATTTGGTCCAGACACCTTTTTGAAGCTGTATTACCTACAGTTTCTTGTTGTTGTAATTCATGGCAACCTTTGAATCCTATGTACTTTGTTTTAGCAAGGAAACTTAACTTTATTTCATTTATCATGACAAAATGCACTTTTAACTCTAAAACTTTGTCAGCTACTTGTTTTTAAGTAGAAGGCACTGTATTAACTTATACTATTTGAACTGAAAAAAGTCATAACTACAGATTTTAAATCCCACATTGTTATGACAAGTCCTCTATTCTTTTCGGTCTTTTATTCCTTCATTTCATTTCTATCCTGCTTGTACCAGCATCAGGCATTGGTTTTGGCAGTGTTTCTTTAACACAGATACAAGGAAGGAAAGACAACCTTTGAGCATGAAAAGTTAAGTGATTTTTCTCCATCTTAGAGTTTTAGCACTCTTGACAGCTTGAGGTCTGTTTTTCTTAAGGAACTTGTCAGTATTCAATGTGCTACTCATAGACACAGCCTCAGACTTGACTGCTTATAGCTCTGTGCTTTGGGTATCCAATCTCCTAACATCCTTCTTGACCGCTGCTATGCGTGATCTAGCTCCAGTGAACCACTCCTACTCTGGACTATGAAAGGTGCTATATAAAACTAACAAAGCAAACCAATCAATTAAAAAAAAGGCAAACTGAACCCATCACTGTGGTTTGGTTTTTTTTGGTTTTTGTTTGGTTGATTGGTTGGTTTGGTTTTTTTGGTTTTTTGGTTTTCTTAAGGAAAAAAAATGAGAAAAAAGGACAGGAAGGGAAGCTTCACATATTTGGGAGAAACCCTAACATTAGTAGCATAGAAGCAGTGTCAGGAGTGAAAAATAGACCTTATTGAAAATCCCAGGAGAATTACCTTCTGAATGAGTGAAGGCTTGATCCAGAAAGATCTTGGGTTGCTGCCACAGGCTTCAAGAGAAGCTGGAGATGCTCAGAGCTATATGGCACAATCCTCCAGTCTCCATAGCCTAGGACAAGTTCAGGTCTCATCTTTCCCTTATTAGAATACATGCTTACTCATTCCGCAGCCCAAGTTAGTGATATGAAGCCTTTTGGCTAAAAGTTGAAAGGAAGTTGAAATCCTGTATCGGGGTGTTTGACAGTGAGGTTCTTAAAATACACCAGACTAAACGCTGGGAAGTGGAGCCTACCTGCAGCTCGGTGTCCTGGTATAACACAGTGATCGGTGTGATAGAAATGTCTAGATATCCACAAACCTCTCACCATCTTTAATGAGAGTGGATTTGTATGAAAACTTTTAATCCAAGGACTGAAATGAAACCCGAGTGCAGAATTTGTGGAGTAATTTCCACAAATTTTCTGCTATACAGAGTTTTCCTTATTCATAGGACTAATTGTGGTTTCCAAATGGTGGGTTGGAGGCCTTCAGGCAAATAGAGCTCAAGAAAGGTCACAGCCAGGGCCAGGGTCCTGTCAGGCTGGTTACTGTATAAGCACATAGAGATGTATACCCTTTAGGACTGGGAGTAGTTAAAGGTAGGCTGGGGGAAGAGAGCAACAATACTTCTCTTTTACAGAGAGAGAACGAGGATGCAGAAATAGACCAGGCAAGTTTGAAAATGTACTGGCTGTGGACTTCTAAGTCTCACTTGTGCCTTTGAAAGCCAGCTTTGCAGCGGTGGACTTGCCTGAGTTGGGGGGTGTTGAGCTGGCAGCCCCAGCCCAGGGCACAGAGGGTCAGCTTTGTGCCCTGCAGCCAGAGGTGCCATCACCTTCCCTACAGCTGCCCTCACTGCACCACTACCACCTGTGACAAGCTGGTGCAGGCCAACTACTGACGAGGCAGTGACTCCCACAACTATTCCTTTGGGCACTATTGCCCTTGAGTGACTTGACTATTGCCTATTTCCACGACGCTCTAGCATCTTCCATAGCTGATGTGCTGCAGTTGTCCAGCCCGCAGCCAGGTGTGGCCAGCTGCATTTGAAACCCGAGTTTGTTTGATGAGTGGAGGGTGGTGTGAGCAGAATGCAGGATGAATATGGATGTGTAATGGAATTGACTTGAATTCTCTCTAGCATTATTTGGCTCCTGCCTCTCTTTTCCTTTTCAATCAGTACAGTAGAAAATTCTTTTGAAGGGAGATAATTTTACAAAGTGCTGAGTTCAGTGTTCCAGAGCCTCTGGCATTCAGCAGGAGAATTGCATGCTTTTAATCTGTCTCCTGTGTTCCTATATTAAAGGAAATGTTTTCAAAGTGATTTGAGCAAGCTACTTGTGTGAAACCTGTTAACAAATAATAGGATATACGCATGTAACAGTTATTTCGCTTTCAAAGTTTGCCCTTCAGAGCAGAAAAGATTTCTCATTGCTACAAATACTTTTTTCTTTAAAAAAAAAAAAAAAGAAAGAAAGAAAAAGAAAAGAAAGGCTCTTATATGTGATTTTTCATTCCTGTCTCTCTTCTGCTGGCTTTAATCATGCAAACCTCCCACCTGGGTCAAGGGGAGTTCTGGCTGATTTACAGACTACAGGAACTGGAATGTTGATGCAGATTTAGTGACTGTCTCCATAGGACTGAGGGACACAGTGGAATCAAGAAGCAAATCTCAAACCCAGAAACCTCCTCAATAATTTCTCCTTCACCAAAGTTTCACTCCTTGAGAGAGAATATCCCCACTATTTGAAGGGAGAATTCTTTAAGAGATCCTGCCCACATGACTGCAAAGAGCAGTCAAAGAGCTGATCTTACAACCGTGTGTTAGGGCTGGTGAACGCTCTCAATTCCCACTGGGTTGGAGAATGCTGAAGTGATTAAGTTCCACAGACAGTTTTGTTAGGCTGTAGTCAATGTGAAAATTGTATCATAAGTATGCATGTATGGTGTTGCTTCTTACAATTTCACTTCTGCTAAGAAATGGGATTTCTTCAACATTTTATATCTACTGAAAATGGACAAAATTGCAGCTGTGACAAATTTTAAACCCAGCTGTGCAATAGTATCTATCCATGTGGTGTGTTGTGGCAAACCCAAGGTTATACCTCTTTCACAGAAAGGTTAGCCACCTCCTATTACTGAAGTGCAGCTGACATGCACTGATTTGTTCCTATGCAAAGCAGCAGTTCAAAGCTTCCATGGTCTGCAGTGTCCAAGACAACACTAGGACCTGCATTTCCAGGTGGGAAGGGCCAGGGTATTTGGGAGAGGAAAGAGCAAAATGGGCTGGGAGTAATGTGGGCTGTATGAATTTGGGGAGGAAAGGATTCCTGGCTTGGAATATTAGGTGAAGTGAGAAGCATGAGGATCTTGGTATGTAGCATGAGGTAAGAAGTAAGAAAATGTGGGAAGGTAGTGCACAGGGAGTGGCAGTCATAAGTGGTGGAGAGTAGAGGATATGTGATGGGACAGTCATGGAGCAGGAGCCTTATTTTTGTCCATAAAAAGTATGGCCCACCAGCAGACCACTGAAATAAAAGATGTCATTGTTTGTTTTCTTCATTATTAGTTCCCATCAGGAGTAATTGAGCAAAAATACTTTGTTTGGTGGTGACTCTGCTGCTCTGCTCTGCAAAGTCTCAAGAGTCAGAGTCTGGTGAGCTGACATCTATTGTAGACCAAATAACTCCAGCCTGGTACTTGAAACCCTGGTCTTCTGTGCTCATTCAGTGCATTTTTGGGGATCGAGTGCCTGAGAACTACTTAGGTAGTCCTGGCTTTTAGCTAGGACTTTAATGCTATTCAGTACTTAGCAGGATCTCATTTGTTCTGTATAGTATAAATCTGCAGGACCATGGCCAATCTTAAAGTACTGTAAAGTTTGAGTCCTCTTTAATTTCCTTAAGCTGGTGGAAACCTCTCTAGAGCTACAGTAGCAGGGAGCAACAGTGATCAAGTGGAGCAGAGTCTCTTTGCTATTCTGCCTTATTCTTCTGTTCTGAGAAACTCCCTCTGCTTCCCTTACCTGTCTGTACTTAGCAGCATGCTCCGCTCTGGGCTTGTCTCATGATACAGCAGGAGAGGCTGAGGTCAGAGATTTGGCTGTATCAAGAGCAATGTGACAGAGCTTAGAGGAGTTGGGTGTGAAAGAGATGGTCATTCAGGGAACAAACAGTTTGCTGTCTGCTCAGCACAATGTGACACTGGTTCTGTGATTTTGGTATAATCATAGAGAAAAGTGAACAGTCCACAAAGAAAAAGAAAAAAAACTGGGAGAGAAAGGGATATTGCTAAGAACATTACTCGTTGGGAATTCAGACTATGATCTTTTGCTGAATGGGGTGTATGCACTGTTGTTTAACTACTTTTGCATGACTTATTTGACATTTCCAGTTGGATTTGCCCAAATACATCTCTATCTAGCAATAAAATGTGGCAATGTAACTTACCAGTCCTCCCTCCTGGAAAGAAAAGCCCACTGCTGATTTTCTTATTTCACATTCCATTGGTACCTCTGCTACCACCCTGCTTGGTGTAGAAGTAATTTTTCTGCGAGTCTTTTCCATCATTAGAGCTTCTAATTTGAACAACTGCTCACACTGCTTGGGCTAAGATTTAGGCCCACAGGGAAGTAACAGGATCTCCTTCCTAACAGGTATTGTACTGGGGGGAAGAATTTCCCCCTTCCTCCCTTCCACTCTGTTTGACCTGGCATGTTCATCCCACCTTACTCTGCTCTGCATTGCTCAGCTCCTTCTGCCGTATACCAATGTGCCTGCTGTTGTTTTATTGATTTTTTTTTTTCTCATTGGCTTACTATGGGTTAAAAATAGGCAGCGATCTGTTCTGTTTCAGGTGTCAAAACAAGTTCACACAGCATTGGAGAGAACAATGTCACTCCAAGACTTGTAGATGGTATCAATCTCTCGTGAGCCTGCTCCAAAGCCCAGTGCAGTCACTGGGAGTCTGGTGGTAGTTTGGTCCAATCCATAATCTTCCAGCCACTATGGAATTAACACATCAGTTCTGAAGTCTGTGTTTCAGAGTATATTAAATGTTTTGCATTGCATATCACAGACTATACTGGAATGGCTCCAAATGTACCTTACTCCCACTAATTTTCTAGTTGTCTCCCAGCCAGGCCTGGGGCGAGCTCCTAGCACCGCACCAGCGTGGGTGGCATCAGCACGTCTCCTCCCCGTGGCAGTAGGCACCAGCTCTGGTTGCTGCTGTTCTCCAGCCACTTCTGCCACCACTAGCCCACAGGTACTTCTGGGTTTCTGCTCAGAAGGAGGTTCGCTAACTTGGTGAAATATGGTGTCCCACAAAACTTTAACTCGGTCACCGTCCTTTTGGTACTACTGATTCTCTCAGCAGCGCCTGCTGTAGATGGCTGGATGCGCACAGTACCGCGACTCTAACTTCAGATTCCTGCCAGAGTGTTGTGTCCCCAGCCTGCAGCCCCTTGCCCCGTCTCCGTACGGTCGCTGACGGATGCTGCCTGCCCTCGCGGTTGCTAGCGGCGTGTGAAAGCGGTATTGCCCTGGCTAAGCTGCTGTGCGCGGACTGCTGGAGTCGCACCCGCGTGCGCGTATCCTCTGTCGCTCTGTACTCTCCCACCGTCAGGGACCCTCCCGCTTCCACGCAGCACGACAGGAGTCTGTCACGACCTGCCACTTCGCTGACCCCCGCAAGTGCTGAGCGGCTTTAAACGCGCTTGCTGGCCACCGGGTGGGACGGCTCCCGGCGTCTTCCCGCTCCTGCCGGCCTGCAGCTGCGCCGAGGAGGTGCGTGGGGCAGCAGCCCTCGCCGGCTGCGGGGCCCTGCCAGCCGCGGCGGTAGCGGCCCCGCGCCGAGGGATGGGCGCCCGCCGCCCCGGCTCCTGCGCCGCCGCTCCCCGGTCTCTGCCGCCCCCTGCCGGCCCGCGCGGCGGCCGTTGGGGAGCCGTTGGGATGGGAGGGGGCGCGTGGCAGGGCGGGGGCCGCCTCACCTCAGAGCTCGGTGCCGAGGGGTGCTGCCTGCCGGGCGGCAGCGGGGCGGCAGCCGTCGGAAGCGCCGTCCGGGCTTGCCCTGGGCTCTCCCGCAGGAAACGTAGCATTGCCGAAGCAGCCAGCGGGCGTGGTTTCCTGGTGGTCAGGATTTGGGGTCCAGCCGGGAAGCCCTTGGCGGCCCAAGTGCGAAGGCGCCTTGGTCTTCACCAGTGCTTCCGCGTGGCTCTTGCTTTTACTCGGGTAAAAAGCGATCGATCTCCTCCTTAAAATCGGGGTGCTGTGTTTCAGACTGCCGGGCAGAAAAGCCTCCTGCATATCTAAAACCCTGCCCGTGGCACTATGGTTTACCTTAGCGTGCATTTTGCCTGCTTCTGCGTGGCCGGAGCAAGGTTGCCCGCTTTGCATTCAGCTGAGCCTGTGTAAATCTGACTCTTTACAACAATTGCAGGTTGTTCAGAAACACCAGGAAAGATAGTTTTTGATGTAGTATTTTTCCCTCAGAATACTTTCTTTGTAACAGATTCCCCAAATCTTCTCAGGAGGATGGGTCCTTGGTTTCATTTTCAGGGGCTGAGAAAGGCAGAGAATCAGCTGATACACAAGGAAAGAGGCGGCTTGACAAGAACGGCTCCTGCTTGTGCTGTGAGGTCGCAAGAAGAGTTCCAGAGCCAGTCTCTCATGACAGGGCCCAACAGGGATCGTGCCGGCTTGGGAGGCAATTTGTTATGGTAGAGTTTTCCTCTGTAACCCAGCCTGGAGAAACTATGATAGTCGAAAGCTACCTTTTGTCTTCAGTGTATCTTCACATTACTTGAAAAGAAACCTTTAGCACAAACCACATCATCTTCTGGCATCAGATAATAGTTCAGTAAGGTAGCACAAGAGTTAACGAAAAAAGCATAGTCTGCATGTTTTGATCTGAACTCTTACTGCTTTACCAAATAAGTTTATTTTAAGACCTTGTAAAGATGGGTAACTGGCTACAGGGCTGCATGTAACAAGGAAAGGTCAAGACAGTCATTACAGCACTGGAGTCCAGCTCTGCCAGATCTCAGCACCAGGGTCCACCCATACGCAGCAAATCAGCTGCAGGTTCCCACAGCTCCATGATGCACATATCACACACTGGCAGTGGATAGATTTGCATAAATTTTACTGGTAATGAAATGAAATTAAATTAAATGGAATGTAAAAAGAGGAAAACTAATTAAGTGTGGTAAATATGATTGCAAGAGAGAATTCATTCATGAAAGTACTGAGGAGGCAAATTCATTTCTTGTTTACAGTAATTTACCTTGTGTTTTGATATGGGGATGATAAGTTCAGTTGCAGACTGCTTTGATGGTAAGCTGATGCTCATTTAGCAAGGTGTCAACTTAAATCAAAGTAGGCTGTTGAAATGAGTGAGTTACATATTTAAAATTAAGGATGTGATCAAATATTTTGACCAATTTTTCTGGTTTTCTCTTCAGCATCAGTGGGCATTTTCTGTGTGTTGAAACTGAACTCTATGCTTCTTATAGCTCACGATGGTTGAAGGAAATTATTCTACTCTCCTAATCAAATCTCTTACTTCTGAAGGTGGTGTGATTATTTCCCTACATTAGCTATCAAAACCGTTTGTGCCAGGAGCTGGATGATAAGAGTCATCTTGCAGTGAACACTCACATTTTGGAAAGGAGGAGTGCCTAAAAAGGTATTCATGTGGAATGGGCAAAGGGTGCAGAAAGTGTCTTTCACAGTAATATTTGCACTTAGTGGTTTTTGCACAAGCAGTGTCCAGCTGTTTGGTTTTCTCTCCTCCATCTGCAGCCGCACTTCGAATACTGTGTTCAGTTTTGGGCCCCTCACTACAAGAGAGACATTGAGGTGCTGGAGTGTATCCCAAGAAGGGCAACGAAGCTGGTGAAGGGTCTGGAACACAAGGCTGATGAGGAGCGGCTGAGGGAACTGGGGTTGTTTAGCCTGGAGAAAAGGAGGCTGAGGGGAGACCTTGTCACTCCCTACAACTACCTGAAAGTAGGTTGTAGAGAGGTGGGGGTCGGTCTCTTCTCCCAGGTAACAAGTGATAGGACAAGAGGGAATGGCCTCAAGTTGTGGCAGGGGAGGTTTAGATTAGATATTAGGAAAAAATTATTCACCGAAAGGGTTGTCAAGCATTGGAACAGGCTGCCCAGGGAAGTGGTTGAGTCACCATCCCTGGAGGTATTTAAAAGACGTGTAGATGTGGCACTTTGGAACATGGTGTAGTGGTGGACTTGGCAGTGTTAGATTTATGGTTGGACTTGATGATCTTAAAGGTCTTTTCCAACCTAAATGATTGTATGATTCTATGATTCTTAAAAATTGACCATAGTAGCTTATTAAGGCCAGAGATGGGCTTCAGCTACAGTAGTAATCAACAGCTTTAACATCAGAATGTCAAGGAACACTATTATTCATACTTCTTAGCCTGTCTGACATCTAGCATAGGGGCAATCATTTTTATGTAGCTCCAAGTTCAGTGTCCCTGGATAATAGACTCCTATATAATAGGATTCAAAAGAAGTTTTAAGATTTCTCCCTCATACAGTATATCTGTGTTAAAGCTGGGTATAGCAAAGTGCTGTTAGGATGCTTCTTAGAAGTATTTAATGGAGAAGCATTAGAAAAATCTTTCTTTTGTTACAGAGCAGGTGACGTTTTCCACCATTCCTTACTCCTCCTTCAAATCAAATGCAGCTTTCTAAATACCCCTATTTAGGGTCTTAACTCAGAAAATGACATGTATTGAGACCTGCAAAGATGTATCAAGTGACTTACTGTCTGCAGTCAAAGACTTGCACTCTAGTACCCCTCCCAAATACTTGCATTTTTCTCTCACATTCATTATCTGAGATGTAGATTATTTCTTTCAGGCACATAGATTTTCATCTACCTCCAAATCCATCTTACTTTGTGGCAGTATATAACACTTGCCAGTGGACTCACTTTGTCAAATAAAATTTACTTCTCGTATTTCATATGTTGTCGTGGAGAAACACAGAACTGAGCAAATTTTGTGGTAACTACTTCGGCGTAGTACTCCACATGGTCAGGGAGTGCCCCTTCCTTTAACTGGCCCTTTTACTGCTTGGTACTTCTATTAATTTTATTTAGTTTTTCTAAATGAGACAGGCGCTGGCAGTCCCTGCGGTGCTCCATTAGACTCTCTCACCTCGTCTAACACTTTGCTGCTGATCGTTATCCTTTGTTTATAGAGCCACTGCCAATTTTCCATCCTGTGACTGCTTATGTCTGAGGCAGTTTGAACAGAGTATGACAGGGAGCTGCTGCAGCAAATGGCTTAATAAAATCCCCAAAGCAAAAGCCTGTCGTACTCTGCATCCACTAATTTTGCAATCCAGTAGAAGTGAAGTTTGTGCAACAAGGTTTCTTTGCAAGTGCATATTGTTTATTGCTCAGAGCTGCAGTCTTTGCTAGATGATTTGTAAATTTTGGGTCTAGATATTGTTGATATTTTACAGGTGTCCAAAGTAACTGAGAGGACTACTGGTGCTGTACTTGCTTTATTCCCCTGTGGCACATACTGCAGTGCTGGTAATTTCTTTAGTGAATATTCCAATGAGATTCACAGTGATGTAATTCAGGACTGGTGGAGCTTTTAGGAACTGATATTAATGTGAGGTCAGAATTTCATCCCCTGGTGCATGAGCATTTATTTCCCGTGTATTTTACAGTATATTTGACCTGAAGGAGCTTTGTATTTGAGGCAGAACTCCCACACTGTTGTGCCTACGGTCTTCTCAGCAGTTCTGATTCACTGGTTTTGTTGGTTACTCTGTTGGGTGTTTTTTCATGACTATTTCACTAATGGTCAGATATAAGCAAAACAAGCTTAATAGTCAGATACACAGACAACAAAAATCCCTGCTGTTATTCCATGATCCCCCCACTCGGAGAGCTTCAATTATTTAATAATATTTAGGCTCATGTACTGCTTTTCATCTCAAAGTGCATTATAAACATTAACTAATTAATTCTTATTACTGGTAAGCAATCTAATTTTTTTCCTGTTCCCAACCCTTTCTTCTCTCCACCCGCCAAGGCATTTGCATGCACAGGTCAGTCTCTACACCCTTCACTAGAATTGGAGCTGGAGTGACTAAGCAGTCAAAATATTTGCATCACAGGTTTACCAATCTGCTCTTCCAAAAAAGCCACTCACCCTTTTCTTGGTATTCAAGGCACAAAGGTTACAAGACTGAGCGTAAGTTACGTTGGCTCGGTGTCACTAGAGAAAAGTCTAATAGTCACAGCCCTGGAGGACTGGTTCTCTCTCTTTAATGACAAAGAAGCAAGAGATTTCAGCATGAGTTTTGGAAGGTACAGCTGCCATTAAGAATGTGCGTATTTTAAAATATAAAAAAATATCAGTCAAGAACGTATATGGTGGTATTCTGTAAAAGTCTGGTCATCTTCTGTTAGATTGATTAATTTGGTTGATTAGGGTGTTTGGTTTGGGAAGACTTTGGTACTTTGAATATATTCTATCCCCATAGCAAATACAGCTGTATGCACTACACGTGCGTCATCCCTTCAGTTCCCTGCATTAGGTAGTACAAAGGGAGAGCTTCCCCTTTCGAAGCAGTCACATCTTTGGTTTCAAATCAGAGCATAGTGAGTGGCATTATGACCAGCAGGAGGAGGATAACTGGCCGAGAGTGCAGCCTCCACGTACCAGCTGGGCGTCTTTGGATTCAGTGTAGCACTTGGTCTTGGGCTCCCGTTAAATATAGACATCACACCAGGTAAGAATAACAGCATATAGAACGTAGCAGGATACTAAGAACTGAATAGTGCTACGCAGTGTGTGTGTGTGTATTTTTATTATGCAACATGTATTTGATCACACTAAGTAAATTATTCTATAGAAAATAGATTAAGCTTTATTTTACATAAAAAAATCCTAATGCAGTGAAATGTTTACTTGAGAACCAAATTCTGCCTTCATGGAGGCAATCATAACTCCATGCAAGTGAATAGCTCAGGTTGTGTCTTAAGGCAGATGAAGTTTCATCGTGGCTGACTTGATACCACTGCACGTCAATGTAGAATTCCCTTTTCTGTTTTTTTTTAGGTAGAAATTTAGCATTGCCAAATTAAACTTGCATAACAATAACTCTCCTTCCTTAAAAAAAAAATGCCAGTTTTGTCATAAAAGAGCTAACTATCCTAAAGGAAAAATACTTCCTATGGGTTTGTTCTGACATATCTTACCGGAGCTGGAGTTGGAGATTCCTGTTTCCTGCTCTCTCTGCTCTGTGTAAGATTACACCAAGAGCAGTATGTCATAGATGCCTGTGATGCAACTGCTTCCGTGCACTTGAGGAGGCACCTGGGTGGTGCGGGTTAGGGAAGAGAGAGGGAGCACCATTGCTATGAGATGCAATGGAAATGTTTCCTAGCTGGAATATTTCAGAATTCTTTTTTTGCCCACCAGGGTCAAACAAGCTTTTTTCACAGTGCCAACATTTGCCTTAAAATAAAACATTCTTAACCAGGTCTAAAAACCCTTTGAAAATCCCAATTTCAAGCCCAGTAATGGGGTGATATTTTTGCATGACACTTCCTGTATGTGAGGAAGCATTTGGGTGTCTAAAATGTGAGCCGCTGCCTGCTGTATTATGGTTATCACCTGTACTGTGCGAGGCCAGAGGTAACTCAGTGTCAAGACTGAAATAAATAGGACAACCTTCCCCCTCACCTGCCATGCAGTGCCAATATGTTACCTAACTGTTTGACAGTAGGGTGATTTTATGTCATGTAAACCTTCAGGACAGCAGTGAGCAGCATTTAACTGGTCTTCATGTAAGTCTTGTTACAAAACCCAGCAGTGGCTGGAGTGTGGCTTTTCTCATTAGAAAAGAGTCAAACACAGCAGTGGCAGTTGTGCTCTAGCCATGTCCTTCTGAGGGGCAGCACTCCGCATCCCCATAACATCCAGAGCAGGGCTAAGGCTGAGAGCCTGCTAGAAGGGAAGGAGGAATTTCAGTTGTTCCTTCAGCAGTTTCCCATATGTAGGTGTGAAAAGCCATGTGGGACGTGATCCTTTTATCCCTTCATTCAAAACTATCCATCCAGCAAAAGATGCTGAAGAGACGGTCCAGATTTCAGCATCATCAGTACCCTTCAGAAGCGACTTAGGCAGTGAGAGCAGCAGAAGCGGGCAGTTACTAAACCTGCTATGGAGTTTGGAGCTCTATCTTGTAGCTGCCTTCAAGGTATGGATGGGGGCCCCAGAGTGAGGAGGCATCTTTGCCCTTTGCACAAGCAGCCTCTGCTCTGCTCTCCCACCAGCTGCCTCACAACCATTCAGCTTCTTACCAAATGTCTCTTTCCTGCCAGCATTTGCTGTTCTAGCTGATAGGATGTTGCAGTTTATCTGGGCAGATCACCTTTTTTCCCTTTCTCTTGAGGTACAGACAGCCTGATAGAGACCTGATCTCCTTGTGGTACAGTCTTCTATCCTGTTGCAGTCCAAGTGAGAAATCAAAGCAGTGGGATCAATCCAGTTGGGCAGTCCTGAGTAAATTAGGGAAGAGATTAGCCAGCTGAGTTACTGAATGAGGCTGATGGGGGGATTAAAGGATACCCTCTCCAGAAGTGAGTCCTGTTACTTTTTTTGTCAGAGATAGTAATCTCTGTGCTATTTTGAAATGTAATTTTCTTCCTTAGGAGGTGAATATTGGCAGAAATTAATGGTTTGTGGGGTTTTTGTTTTCCGTGGGGGTTTTTTTGGGGGGGTGTTGTATTTTTTAAGCAAAATCTCAATGGTTTCAGCTGCAAATTTGGAGACTCACCTTGTTCACATCTGAAAAACACAGAATTAGGAGAGTTCAAAACCAACCCAAATTATGAAAAAGACTGTGTTCATAGATCAGATCAGAAGAGACAATTCTAACCATAGATTTCAGCTTCCCATTTAAGCAGATCATCAGAGTTCAATATCTTAATTGATTTGAACTAGAGCATCTCTTTTAGAAAATGCAACCAATTTTGAATTTAAAATTTTTAATGAGGTAAAATCCATCATAAATCTTGGTATGCTTTTCCAAAGGTTTATACTTTCTTTTGAAAAATGTAACATATTTCTAGTGTGGATATTGTAGGGTTTTGGTTCTCATCATTGGATTTCTTTGTGTTTCTTGTTATCTTCATATGAGAAACTAAAGCATTTCTTCTCAGCCCTTTTAATCATTCTCACAGCTCTCCACTGTCTTTCCTTCAGTATATCAGCTGATCTTTCTTCACTTCCTAGCACTGGAACGAGGTACCATATAGTTGCTGTAGTAATACCAAATGTAGTAGTAATGTACTTCTAGGCAAGGTTCCTCCATTTCAACATCCAGGCATTGCATTCACTCTTTTGCCCCACTGTAACAGCTTGTGTTTAACTAATTGCCTGTCACACACCAAATCATTTTCAGTTTCACTGCTTCTTAGAACACTTAGAACACAATTTCACTGCTTCTGTCTGTAACACTTGGACTCAATCAGTAAAGTCTTAGGTGGTACAACCATGTTCCAATACCTAATATTAAGTCAGACTTAACCCTGAGCCAAATTTTTCTCTGTAATACCTCAGGCATGCTGACAGTAAAGATTTTGGAAGCTCTGGGTGCAGCGCCCCCACAGTCCCAGGCAGGCAAATCGCTCATGAACAGGTCACCTGTGCAGAGCTGTTCAGGTGAGCCAAAAGCCCAAGACACACATCATCTGACCAGTCTGTCTGTGCACTTTATCCCTGCATGTGTGTGTTCGCAGTGGCCACTTTGCCAGATGCCTGGCAAGCCAGCAAACTGAGTGTCCAGCAAAGCAGATGGTTGCTATGAAAACGAAAGAAGAATGTGTCCTGTTTGACATTTCAGGTCAGATTTAGGATTTCACAATAGACTAAGAAAATGCAGTTTCATATAAGATGTCGGGCAAACCATACAGTGGACCATACATTCGTTTTAAACTGAGGGTCCAGCGTGTAGGAGCGTGCATGTCATGCTCACTGCTTCATGCTATTGCCTGTCATTGTCACTACCTCAGAAAAAAATAGCACTGCATCACGGTCATTAAGCAAGAACTCCTTCTGACATGCTTTTTAGTATCAATTCCAGGAACAGAGCAATGACTAGCTAATACATTCTTTCAATGCCCCCACTCAACAAGCAGAAATCATTTCCATTTTAGAAACAAAGACACTGAGGTAGATAGGCAGGTTGCAGCATGTCAAAGGATGTCGCCCACTTGAAAACCTGCAGCATCTCAGGGTTAGAAACCAGGAAGGTCCTTCTAACCCTTCTCTTTATGTGCTCCCCCAGACAATTTGCAGAGGGGACATGGTATTTTACAAATGAAATGAATATGCTTAATTGTGTTGCTGGAGATGTCTGAGTGGGCAGTAGGGGGAGCATCCCCAGAGTCACATGGGACTGAACATACTGTTGCGCAGACCTTTGACGGTATTTTAGTAGGCTTTCTGTTCCCAACTTGGTTCATTCCTGTGTGCATAAACAGTGGGAGGACAGACAGACCTCAGGCATTTGGAGAGTTTAGTAAAGTAAATTCTTAACTTTTGTTTTGTTTTGTCTTGAATGTTAGGCGTATCTGTATGTGGGTGTTGGGAGCTTTTCATGACTTCTTAACTCCATTGAAGTTTTCTGTGTCAGTACATTTTGGTCAGCTCAGAGAACTTCCCGTCTTTCAACACAGAAAAAGGTGGGAAACTTTTCTCTGAAGAAACATTAAAACACCACCTTGGTTACTTCATCAAGTCCTGAAGTCCGCTCAGTTGAGTTCCCCTCACTGTCCTTCCCTGTATGGTTCAAGGCTTTTCATGGCCTCTACTGTATCAGAAATGTTGCTGGAGGTGGGAGGGGAGAACTCTCAGTTCCAGCACTTCGACTGAAGAGCCTCCAAAGAGTTTTCAGAGGATGACAGCTAATAAGCCAAACTTTGAACCTAAATGCAGACGTTTACCACACAGCTCCTGCTGAGTACAGACTCTGGAATTTGGCATTGCTGCCTTGGGCTCTCCAGGATTTCAACAGATGTAGTGCATTGATTTAATGTTTAAAAGGGAACCCTGCTGTGGCTTCCACAGCTTGTTTCATTGCTTTAGAAATCAGGCAGTAACATACAAACAATACAAGCAATTTTGTGTTATAAACAACATCCAATGTTTAGGGAATTGGGATTAAAAATAAAACATCTTCAAGACTTTTGGCATTCCCCTGTCCTCCATCTGGAGATCATTTTCTTTTTCCAGAGTCTTCCCATTTTTGTCTATTTCTGAATTTTCAGTATTTTCCTTGTAACTTGGAAATATCTTCAATTTGCACTTTTTTTTTAACCACACACTTACCTTGACAGGGCTTGTTGTTTGCCCCAAATAATTCAGAGCTAATAAAAAGGCTAACTTCACTCATATGACAGTAGTGTTTGTGCAATGAGCACTTCACAGTGCTCACTGTATTGTACAATACTCATATGCAATAAGACACAGAGTCCACAATAAGATAATTTCTATGTTAACGTTCATGCTTTTGTTTATACATTCTTGGGATCTGATGCTTATACTAGGCTCTCTCAGTTTGTATGTGGTATGGGGAGGAAGTCATCATGCTTCTGAAAACACTTCTAGAAACTTTCTATAAAAGTGCAGAGATTTGGTAAATCTTTTACCATTTGCTTTCAAGGAGGTGCTTTCAGAACCATTCAAAGGAATTTGCAGAAATAAATCCAGGTTCCTTTACCTCTACCACTGTGTCATTGACATGATTACACCTCCAAAGAAAAATAGTAGAGCTAGAAAAGATAAAGAGAAAGGCAGATAGGGTAGTAAAAGATAAGGACCACCTTCTGTGTTGAGCATGACATGAGGTTTTGTTGAGCATTACATGAGGTTTTTAACTTAGAAAAAGACAACTGAGTGGGGATGAGATAGAAAAGTATAAAAATCATGCATGGAGTAGAGAATGTGACTAGGAAAGCATCATTTGCCATCTCTCATAGCTCAAGAAATAGGTGGCAAATCTGAAAGAAATAAAGAGATACTTCGTACACAATGTAGGTACACTGTGAGCCTTACTGCCAGAGGGTGTTGTGGATGCCAAAACTTTACCTGGATTCAGACTAGACCTGTTCACAGAAATAAGCTCCACCAAAAGCTATTAAACACAAATGTTACCATCTCTGGTTCTGGAAATTATTGCCCTGTGTATCTCTGAAAGCTGAAAGAGTTTGTCAGGGAAAAAGCACTATACGTTTCCTCCATTCTTGTACTCTTCCATCTGCCATTCAGCACTGTTGAGACAGGATACTAGGCTGTATCCTGCTGTGAAGTCCAGCAATTCTTATGTTTCTAGTCTAAAACTTCATTTCCTCCAACTTAGCTTCTTTTCTCTTTGTTTCCTGCAGTTTCTATCACTCTTCAGTTTTTCCATCTATCAAGCCATGGTTTTTGCCCTCTTTACTACCTCTGCTATTTTCTACTTTCTTTAGGTCATTTTCAGAGATTAACTTGTTTGACCTCCAGCAGATCTTTTACCTTGAGACCTAGAAAAGACCTAGAAAAGAGTTTAGCAGCTTGACACCCATCTACGTTTTCTAGTTACCAGTGATTTAGGCATCTAAGAATGAAGTACCTCAAAGAGCAGTTGGAGTATTCACTCCCTGAAAAAGAGTCTCTATCCAATTACCAAAGAATTGTAATATGCAAGAATTTGGTTGTCGCTACTATTTTACTTATTCAAGTGCTTGTTAAATTTTTATGCCTTTAGCTGAGGAGTGATTTTCAAAAAGTGAGGTGTTGTGACTGCAATATTGGGCACAGTGGGGATCATGAAAAATGCCAGATGGAACAAAATTATTCTGATTTTTGATCCACAAAGAGCCTAACTGTCAGTCATGCTGAGCATCCAGCAGCTCCCATAGAAATCAGTGGCCCCAGGCCAATCCTGCTAGAACTGCTTAGTTTAGTTCACTTGGATTGACATTACTGCTGAACCTGCCTCGCACCACAGCTGAGCTTTAAGAATACAGAAAGAGATGATAGTGTCAATAAAATAAGGAGATGCAAAGAAGCCCTGGGGAAAGGCAAGAGATTGATGCCCTACTGTTCCTTCCTTTTTCTTTTGAAGCTCTTCTGCATTTTTCATTCAAGTGCTGAGTGTCTTTTCTATTTACCGCTGCTCTACTCTGTCAGCTCTATTTTGATTTGGCAGGACCTGGCAGGAAACATAACTGATTTGGAAATATAAATTTGCATCTCAGGTAGCAGTCTGAAGTCATACTTGCTGAACCCTTGGCCTGTTTTGTAGCACATTCTTATGTCAGATTATGGGGGAAAAAAATCCTTGTGATCATACTTGGTTGTAGTACACTGGAGGGCATGGCTGCAAGCAGCAGAGCAGTTCCTAAAAACACACTTAGGATTCACGCATGAAGTTTATTCAAGGCATTGTTTTGTCTTCTATTTTGTTGTAGAGTATTTTTCAGCCAGCGGTTCCGTTTTATTCTGAAGCGCATCAAATCTCTAAATCAAAACACACCTGAAATTGAAATAATTAACTTGAGACCCAAATGTAAGACTATTTGGATGTTTGTATCCATGTCCGGATTTAGCCCACTCTTGAGAACAGTGGAGCTGTGATGCAGATTCAAAGTCCAAACCTAGTGATTTTATTTAAATCTATCTATGTATTAAAATAGCAAAATAATTACTGATATGTTTAGAAGAATAAGTATACATACTCTGTTGAAGGTGGTCTGTTGCTCTGTCTGCATGAAGATAAACTGTTTGCAGAACAGAAGGATCCGTGAAAAATGTTCGCAAGCAATAGAGGATACATAAACTTCAAAGAATGAGGCTAGGATAATAAAGAAGGAAACAAGGAAATAACAAGGGACCTGAAAACTTTGGTCACTGCATCTTCTGGATATAATTCTGTTTCTATTTCACAGGTGCACTCTGAAGTATTAACAAGTTCAGGTCCCTGTTAACAGAAATGTATCATATGCTCACCTGTGAACAGGGAGGGAAGTAAGTCTACAATTCACTTGAAGCACATCATGAACAGAATACTTTCTTTGAAAACTGCTCTTTTAGCATAAGCTGGTTTGAATTCTGCCATCTACATGGCAAGAGCCTTACCCGAGATGATACCATAATTCCATGGTATGATGGAATAATTCCATAATTCCTGAGATGATACCATAATTCCATCTCGCAAAAGCATTAAAGTGGCAGATTACTTTTTCATAATGTTAGATTGTGCCTTTCCATATTTAAATTGCTTACAAACATGCTGTTTAAGCTTCTAGCAACACCCTTCGGTCCAGATCAGAATGCACTTAGGCTTGTGATGTATTAGCCTCCTATTCTGTGTTGCATAGAAAGACAATAGCTGGGAGAAAAGAAAAATGGTAGCAGAAGTAGGAATGGGAAGCTGGAAGTGAGCGCTAGAAGCATTGCAGGTGTTTTCCCATGCGGAGTTTATCCGCCTGTGGGACAGGCCAAGGCCGTTAATAATGACTGTGGATAGTTATTATTGTCAAAGGTACGCAATTAAGTTGCTTGGACTGGCCAACATCTTGGCCCCATATATATACAGTATTTGGAGGTCCAAGAAGTTTAATTGCTGCTTCGCGCCATATCCGCAAATGTCAGTTACATGCCTCCTGCCGTATGGCAGAGCTGCATGGTAGCACACTGTCTGAAGATTTACAAATGCGCTGCCAGCCCAGGTGCGTGCTTTCTGTGTGCTAGAGATGAGGCGGTTGTGGCAGGAGAAGGCTGGCCACCGAAGCCAGCAGATGGGCTTGTCCTTGGAGCAAATCAAGCAATGAAGCCAGGTGGCTGAGAATCCCCAGCTGGCCACCTGTAGCTAGGAATGGCCCGTCTGGAGGAGCCAAACTTGAAGCTTTATCCGTAAGTTTTTGGAGGCTCATATGCAGCTCCGCAAGAGACAAAGGGAAAACAAATGGGAATTAGCATGATAGCAGGCTAATATTTTGTCAGGCTGTTTGCTTTACTTTTCGATGTCACATATCATAATGAACAATTTCTCCAGATGGTCAGGCCTCCTTCCAGCTGTCCTTTGCGGGTGTACTATAGGAGAATGGGATCTTCTGGCAAGTAGTTGCAACATAGGAAGCCTATACGGGGATCTCCTAACTGTCCATTTGCAGTTTTTAACTGCCAGACTTGGACAGACTACTTTGAGTTTGCTTGTACCAATTTGCAGCTTGGTGGCCAAGTTCAGCTTGGTGTCCAGCCAGTGGTTACCCCAGGATAACTGTTTGCCTTACCCTTTTGTCAGCTTTCCTCCGTGCCTGGAAAAGGTACTCTGTGCAAACTCTTACTGTCACAGTGTTGTTGATAAGCTTTTACTACAGTGGGAGGCACTGAAAACGTGTGGTTTCACCTAAGTTTAATAAGTGCATCTACAGATGAAACAGACTTGAGAGGAGATCTCTGTGAGAGAATGAGGTGTGGTTGCTTAAGCCCATTTACAATACTGATAGCTGGCAGCAGATAAAGAGATGATGTGTTCAGGACTAGTCTTTGTATTATACCAGTTTGGATCTTATTTTTCTAAAGCAAACAAGCAATTTGTGCTACTGGGTAGTTGTTCCTTTTGTGGGAGACATGATGCAGCCTTTTCACTAGGTGGACTGTGTTTTGAACATTCAGAACAATTACTCAGGTTTTTTCCTGACTCTTAGATAGCTAAAGGTTTCTATATATAATAACGATCCATCCCTCCAGCCTCCAGGAGTGGCTGTTGAAATAGCCGGGCACATATCCTAGAGAGTAAACAAAGAAAAATAAGCTCTCTGTATTGTATGCATATATGAGCCCTGAACTCTGCAAGTATTGTGAACTCTCCACACAGCAAAGTAAGTGTGCTATCTCCTTTTAAATACAGCTCTTAAATACAGCTCTAGCTGTATTGGTTGCATTGGCATACTATACTTTGACTATTGCTCTGGGCTGATGCTTGCTCTGGCTCTCAGCACTGCATCTAGAGCTTGGAGGAGGCAGTCGCCAATAAACTGGCTGCTGTCCAGCGAAGAAAGGGGGCTATTTGTGTCTGCCTGCATGGGGTTATTTGTCTCTGTAAATGCGCGCTCTATTCAGTGCTGACAATTCCCACAGTTTGATGATATGGCTCAATATTTAGCACTGGCCTAAGAGCCAGACCTGGGGCATTGTGTGAGATGTGTAGAGGTCTTATGATTATAAATATAAAGAGGGATGTTTTCCATGCCCTTGAGTACAGCAGATTGGAAACACCAAAAGGTAAAAGCAAATTTTTCCTTGAAATTATTATTTTAAAACATTCTATCACATGATTTTTGGGTGTGTGACATGGTTTCTGGCTGGCTGAAGTTGACAATACTGCATTCATCTGTTTTCAGTGAAACTGTGGTAAAGTCAGAGTCTGCCTTGGCAATGCCTGCAGCTCTGAGCTCCATTACGCGCTGATGCATTACAGATTTAGCAGCACAATGTTACTTTATGGTGCTTTCTGCTCGCTGGCTCGGCAAATGGCTTGCGCTAACCCAATCACGTATCAGCTGCAGCTTATGCTCAACAGAAATGATGCTACTGGATGCGGTGGCTTTTGGGGCAGAAAAGCACTAAGGCAGGGAGATGCCTCCTGCCTGTTGACCGGGCTGATGAAGCACAACCGCACTTCTAGGGAGTTTGTTAACTGCCTCTCGTAGCAGCGTAATTTGTACCAGGTGCCAGGCAGATGAGAACTGAGGAAGGTGGCCAGCGGGTATGGTGTCTTGTGTAATAAAGCTAGTGAGCACTTAACCTCCCTGCGTGGCTGAAAGACCTGGTTTTTTTACTCTCATGAGGGGAGAAAGAAAGCTATTAACCTGCCAGCAGATTCACAGGTTTAAGCCCTGAAGGACCCACAGTGATAATCTAATCTGATTTTCTGTATAATATAAATTGTGGAATTTCCCTGGCTTAATTCCCGCTTCGCGCTCTCCCTGTTTGTCGACGAGAACACGTTTATTAGAGAAGTGTCCGATTGCACTTTAAACGTTTCCAGGGATGGCAGCTCGCCGTAGACCTTGACAAAGGGTTGTGGGGCGAGGAGCAGGCGCGGGGTAGGCAGTGCAGCGCGCCGCCCCGCCTCGCAAAGGGTGACGGAAGGAGCTGGGCACGACCGGCTCCTTCCCTTCGCAGTCCGGCCGCAGCCTCCCCGGGCTGTGTTTGCCGCCCGCCCGCCCCTGCAGCCGTGCGGGGAGCCCCCGCCAGCCGCTGCCGGCCCGGGGCCGCGCGGGCCGCTGGGTGTCGCTGCGGAGCCGCCGAGGCGCGGGGTGTGCGCGGCTGCCACCGCTCCGCCCCGCCCCGCCCCGCTCCGCTCCCCTCCGCCCCGCTCCGCTCCCCTCCGCGCGGCCGCGGGGCAGCCACGCGTAACCCTCCTGTCACCACGCTGGAGAAGGACCTACAGGGAATGGCTTTTACCCGCTGGAGGGAACGAACGCGAAGCGCTGCAGAGAGTTTGCATGGTCCGTTTCTTGGGGCCAGGGTCTGCTCGCCGTTGTTCCAGGAAATTCAGAAATTACTTCTTTGTTTACCACCTTGTCAGAACCTCTTGATGTGACATTTCTTCCAGTGACATAATTGTAAATTGAAAGTCCGACTGCTTTTCAGTCTGGATCAGTGGGGTAGTTACCCACCATCCCTATGATACTGGAAAGCATGAGACAAGCTAATAACCTGATGAGGATGAGGAGCACAGATTTCCCAGGCTGGCTCCATTCATTCCCAGGTGGTTTTTCCAGCTGTGAGTAGCAGTTAAACAAACATTTGTCTAAAAAGACGTGCCACGTTCTGGGTGCTGAAAATCAGGCTGCAGAGGGAGCTAGTCTCAAGGTAAAACTCTTCTTCCCTATTCCCTTTCCACATCGGTTGATGTGATCCCCTCAGGTTGTTCTCAATGCCACAGAGATAGGACTACTGAAAATCCAGTTTTCCCCAAATATATCTTGTGTTGTTCCCCAACATGACTATTTTCCAGGCCAAGTTTGAGGATTGAGGCTGTTTGTCTGGGATTTCGTTACAACAGAGTGGGTGAAACAGTAGTTTTGAGTGATGAGCCAGTCAGCCAGAGGTGTTGGCTGAGCACTGCAAATGTGTGCACCACAGTACAGGTCCAGAGGGTCTGATGCAGCATTGGATGTATTGGACAATTGCTGCACAGATGGCTGGTGCTTGCAGAGTAAATATGATGCAGTCAGAACTAGTCAGACTTACCGCACGTGCTCGTATTTCTGCATGGAAATACAGCAACTCAGGGATCCAGTGAGGACCACAGTGACAAATTAGTTTGAGGATCGTACAGCCAGCATAGCTCAGCCTTCTGGTGATCTCTGGGCAGCCTGGGTATGGTGGAGATTTGCAGTTGTAAAGCCAGTTGTACTCGAAGTGCTCTCAGCACTCATGGTTGTCGTGGTAGTAGCAACTCCTGTTATGTCCCTTGACTTAGAGTACGGCTACTCCACAGCCCCACTTCGAAGCAACATGTTTCCTTCACTAGCTCTTAAAAAACCAAAATGAGCATAAAGCAAAGAAAACTGCTCTCAGCTGGGCAGCTCTTAAGCTGCTCTCTTATGGGAGGTGGCAGCAGCTGCCAACTCCATGTCCTAGTCTGGTTCTGCATCTTGTGGTCTGGTCAAGCAGAAATCTGGGGAGGACAGAGTCTGTATCAACTCCCATCCCATTGCAAGAGGTGGCACTTAGTTATCACCTGGTGCTGGTGGCTTGGCCCCTGACTGTGTGTCTGTATAAAAAGTGTTTTAAATCTATGTAGATTTGGATTCCTCTTCACCATGGAAACTCATAAAATGACAAGTGAGCAAAGACTGATAATGCCAGCAGTGGGGAATAAGATGCAAAGATTTTGACTCCCGTGTCCTCAGCTTGGCGGATGCTGTTACTGTCTGATGAGTTTTCTGTGGCCCATGTGAAATGATTCAGTGTCGTAAGGTCATCTCCTACCTTGTCTTCCGCTCTGCGGCCAGCAGGCAATCGCAAAATAGTGCACTGGGACAAGTATAATGTCTTTATTTCTGAGGCATGTTGAGCTGAAGTGATTTGCCAGTGGTCACGCAGGTGGTCAGTGGCAGAGATGAGAGTAGATCTCTGTATCTTAGCCCTAGTCCGGTGCTGTAGTTATCAGACTGCGCTTGTCTCATGGCTCTGCCCAGGTGAGCACAGCTACAACCCGTGCTGGGATTTCAAAATCTTCCTCCATGTTCTTCCTGCATGAGCTAGCTGATAGAACCTCTTTTCCATTTTGTCTTAGTCCCATGGCCAGGAAAACATAATTTTGCATTGTTCTTTTTAACCTCTATTTAAACTTTTGCTTAACAGAGTTGAAAAAATAATGTTTGTCACTATTTATCATAATCTCTCATAATCTGTTTATATCATTAACAGAGAGAAACTATTGAGAACAAAGGTTCTAATGAAAAAGTAAACACTTTTAGAAATAGTTTGTTTCAGGCTGCGATATGATATATATGTGAATAGAAACCCAAATGCAAAGGGCAGAAGGAGTTGAAATGGGAGTCCCTCTCCATCATGTTTTTACATTAAACATATTTCTCAGCATGCCCCAGGCTTTGGCTGATGGGTAGGGTTTCAGCAACAGAAAGTCTGCTCAGCACAGCTAGAAGCACTCACGGCACCAGGAATCCGCGGTGCCTGGGGGTGGGGGAGAGCGCTGCTGGCACTCGGACTGCTCCCCACCAAAGGGGAATGCTGTACTGGATCCACACCACGCACTGTACCGAAACAAAGCCTTTCAGCATCTGTGGCAGGAAAGTCACCAATTGCCATATGTCACTCTGCTGTGCATATGTTAAGTGGGCCCAACCAATCGCATTTGCACATTCTCTGTGTGACTTGTTGTCCCACACAATGAGTGCCCTGTTGTTACCAGTGCTAATGCTATGCAATCTGCTTTGCCGTAGTGCAGCAGGCAGCTCGCCTCTTCGTATCGTAGCACATTTTGCCACATAAGCGTGGCCCCGGTATCGCCGGATGCTTTGCAATCTGTTGCTCTGCTGAGTGCAAGCCCTGCTGTCACGTTTGCTGCAGCCTGTTGGGCCACAAAGGAGCAGGCGGGCTGCGGGCAGGGACGCGCTCTGCTCACCTGCCGTCTCAGAGCCGTACGGCCCCTGTACCATGCCTGGGCTGCTCAGCAAGCATCAGTCACGTAGCAGGAGCAACGGGTGCTGGTAACAAGCTTCACAGCTCTGTTGTCCATAACTAATCATTCCCATTCCTTAATGATTTTTATTTGTATTTGCTTCATGCATAAAAAGCACATCCCAGACTGAGAGTAAGTCTGACTTGCACAAAGGGAAGAAACGGGATACTTTCTTACATTACTTGAAGCACTTCTTACACAAACAGCTGATACAGGCAAGGTAGAGTAGTGGCCCAGTACTTTGCTAAGAAACAGAGCTCGCTGCGAGGGTTTCTTCAAAAACTCTTTGTGTGCCACCCTTTAATTCAAGTCTAGGAGACATATAAGGCTTTAATGCTGTGAACTTCACTGAAACAAACCTTTGAGTGGCACAGCCTTGCTGAGGATTGCAGGCTGAACTTCTGCTCAGAGGAGCCCCAGGAAAATAAATACATGCTTCTGAAGTATTCACATGCCATAAGGTCATCTCCAGGATACAGTTAATGATGCTAGGGCCACCTGTTGACCAGTGAAGATGTGATAAAGTATTGAAAAGCTTGTGCGTTCAGATGTACCACCAAAACCACTAGCATCCATTTGGAGACTGTACTCTGTAGAATAAGGTGTATATACAGGGAAACTAAATTAGGGCTGGGAGGACGGTTTTAATTGAGGCATGCCCTAAGACTAGGTGCTTGATTCCCAGACTGTAATTCCTTATTGTAGCTTTTCTCAATTTAGGGCAGTTGGCCCTCCTGCCTGTAGTGTCTTTTGACACACAACTTGTATAAAGTCAGAAAAAACCCCTGATTTAGCCATGTAATCTTATAACATTCACACATGTGTTTCCACTGAGGGCTTTGAAGCCCAGTAAAATGAGTAAGATAGAAAAGAAAAAAAGAGACAAAGAAAAAAAAACCTGCCTGTAGAAATATGACTAATGCCTAGACCTGTCTGTACTTGTTAAAATGTGCTAGAATGACAATGTTAACAGCTTGGCCAAACATCAGAAAATCACTACTTCATCTGATGCTATTAGCTGAGTTATTCAGTAAAGGCAGAGCTGGAAAAATAGTGATGCCTCCCTGGGCCTCAGGGTGGAGCGGCAGAGAGATCTCACACGCGTGACTAAGAGATGCTAATGAGAGTCTGGCCCCTTATGCAAGCTGCCCCACGCTGCTGCCACCCTGTCTTGAGCGGCCTGGTACCACTGGGCCTGGGAAGCTTTCTGTATCTAACCAGTCAGCAATACGGAAGGTGTGTAACGTGAGGGGCCCTTCCTGGGCAACGCTTCAGAAAGAGATAAAAATGCCACGTTATGTTTCGCTTGTAAGGCTATGTTCGTGCTGCACAAAAAGTGCTCAGGGTGAGTCACCAGCCATCCCGAGAATGAGCTGTGTGCCTGATAATCGCTTTCAAATGTCCTACTTCCCTGAGGGTGGCATTTTTTTAACAGGAATACAAATCCCCATCAGCTTTTGCAGTATAACTTGGACAGTTATATTTCTACAGTGTTGACACCGACAGCGGGATCTGTCTCTTTGGTGTTTATCTTTGCCTGTTCAAAGGCACACCTTTGGGAGGCAAAGGAGTTGATCTTTGGATTTGTGCCTCGCAGTTCTAAAATGCTGTGCGCTGCCTTCAGGTTACAGGCCCCATCATGTCTGCCTTCCAGTGAGGCACGACTCTCACCTGCCTGGCTGAGAGAGCGGGAGATCTGCCGGGTTGTGTTTGTGCTAAATCCTGTCTAGCCAAGTGTCATCGCCTGAGCAAAAAGTGATGCAGAAGACGGAGTCTGTGATAAAGCCAGAGGTGCTTTGTACCGCAGCTTCGCGTTTCCTGGAAATGTCTCTAGGAATAAAGGACAGTGCTTTAAACAGCACTTGCCGTAGGCATGTACTTCATTATGTTCTTCATGCAAGGACACATTGAAATTCAGTTCAAAGAGAGAAGGAAAACCATTTTGCAGTAACTAGAGATCAGATTATTTGGTAAGCACAAAAGCCTTTTGAGTAATAACTTTTCTGTGGAGAGTCAGATGGTTTCTATATGCTTAGTAGTCTTAGTTTCCCTTGAACTGTGTAATTCAATTGAGGTGCCTCACTCAGCTTTTAAACCATCTCATGCCAATGTATCACAGCGCAGCTGTATTCCCGGACTGGCAAAGCCACTGAGCATCTCTTGCGAGGCCAGTATCTGCAGCATTTGGCCTTGATCTTTGGAGGGATACAAGAATAGTCTGACTGACTAAAATCCAAGTCTGTCTCCTCCAGTGACCTACCTTCAACAGTAGATGGAAGGCTGGAAGTAAGGCTGGAAGGTGCTTTAAATTTCTGTCTGTACTACTCCAGCAGTACATAGAGGTCTCCAGGGGAGACAGGGGCTCTGTTTTTATGTGCCATGTGACATAGGGTATCACATAGGCCAGGCAATAGAGAATTCAGAACCAAGCCAAGAGAATACAGAATCACAGAATCACAGAATCGTATAGGTTGGAAAAGACCTTTAAGATCAAGTCCAACCGTAAACCTAACACTGCCAAGTCCACCACTACACCATGTCCCTAAGCACCTCATCCAAACATCTTTTAAATACCTCCAGGGATGGCGACTCAACCACTTCCCTGGGCAGCCTGTTCCAACGCTTGATAACCCTTTCAGTGAAGTAAAATTTCCTAATATCCAGTCTAAACCTCCCCTGGCGCAACTTGAGGCCATTTCTTCTCATCCTATCACTTGTTACCTGGGAGAAGAGACCGACCCCCACCTCGCTACAGCCTCCTTTCAGGCAGTTGTAGAGAGCGATGAGGTCTCCCCTCAGCCTCCTTTTCTCCAGGCTAAACAACCCCAGTTCCCTCATCCGCTCCTCATCAGACTTGTGCTCCAGACCCTTCACCAGCTTCGTTGCCCTTCTCTGGACACGCTCCAGCCCCTCAATGTCTCTCCTGTAGTGAGGGGCCCAAAACTGAACACAGTATTCAAGGTGCGGCCTCACCAGTGCCGAGTACAGGGGCACGATCACTGCCCTAGTCCTGCTGGCCACACTATTCCTGATACAAGCCAGGATGCCATTGGCTTTCTTGGCCACCTGGGCACATGGCTTACTGTATTGGCAGTGATGTGAAGAAATACAGAGAAATAAGCAATCGATCTGAAATAGAACTAAAAATTAGAGGGTTTTTTTTTTTAATGTTAACTTTGCTGTCTCAGCAGAAACCAAGAAGCCAATATGTTATGGTAACTGGTACAGTTTTCCTTCTTCTCAGCAGAGCTGAATGTTTAATTGATTTAGCAACTGAAAGTGACAGGTAGGATTCCACAAGGGAGAGCTTTGGAAGAGAATGGAAAAGACAACATATTACCTTTGCTTATCCATTAGTAGTTCCCTAAGAATACGGATAGACTAAGGTAGTAGATACAAGCTATTCCCAAGTACCAAACTGTGTTGCTGAACCAGACCATAGTGAGAAAGGGGAGGGGGACAAAAAGGGGTTTTTTGTAGTAGTTGTTCAGGTGGATCAAATCTTTCCAACTTTGGTGCCTAATTTATGTTAATGGATAAATTTCTACATTATGTATTCAGACCGTGCACTAGAGAAGACTGAGAAAACCGAATACCTTACCAAATCCTGCTCACCTTGTGCTGAGGGTCCCACTCAATATTCTGTTAATTAGGCAGGAAGGGATCAGCCCATCTCCAAAGGAGACTCAGAAGGAGTTGGTGTTCGTAGTTATTCATGATGAATGCTGCAGCTGTTCTTTCTGAACACAGATCCAGAAAGTAGAAGGGAGACAACCTTCAAGATTTACAGCAGATCAAAGGAAGGTCAGTGGCTGGTAGGAATATGGGAGGGGGGAAGAAAGGCGAGAAGTTTCTGTTAAAAACCAACAGTGACCCCCTCTGCCTGCAGGTCACTAGCATGTTTAAATTGGTAGTTCTTTTCTCTTGTGCTAATTAGTAGGGGCTACAGTGGAAGTGCATATTCTGTCAGCTTAAATTCAGTTAGTCGAGAAGGTAGACTGTGCCTTTTAGGTATTCTTTTAGGGTAAACTCTTCCTATTAGGCACAACATATTATCTAGGGACCCATCCTTCACTCACTTGAGATCGTGGAAAATTTCCTGTGTCCCAGCTGGGATCACAAGTGTGTCCAGAAAGATGAAGAACAGAGGCTTATTGCTTTCTAGGATATCCTAGCATTGAGTGCACACACCAACAGAGCACACTGGAGAGATGGGTCATGATTTGTTTGTGCTACCTATATGATGTCCTATATATCTCTATGTTTCTTATTTATCTTTACATATATTTATTAATTCAAAGACCATTTAAAATCATTCCCTTTATTTAAACGTCCTCTAGATTCTATCTATTTGTTTGTGCCTCCAGGAAAATCAATCTGTGTAGGGTACTGAGCACAACTGTAATAAAGGAGAAAGAAATAAAATAGACAGTGAAATACGACGTGCTCTCTCCAGAAGGTAAGGTAGAAGCCTCAAGCCAAAGTCCAAAGGTTACGTACCGTGGTAATGGTCTTAGATAACCTGATTATACCTAGTACTTGCAGGTAAACAGATTGAGACATGCTGCAGTCATGAAATGACTACAGCAAAGCCTGATGAGACTCACTGCCACTCCATGCTCTACATTAGACTGCGTTGCAGCAGCAAGCACCAGAATGCTTCAAGATCTAGCTGTTGTCTTAGGGCCATATCCTTTTCTTGGGCATCCCCAAAGATTTGGGCCACTTTGGTGGAGGGTCTGAGGAGAAAATTTGGAACATGCATAAGCCTTCTGGGCTCCTGGCTGAGGGACTTTGTCAGATGTTCAGATCACAAAGTCATACTTCATATAAGCGCAAAAACCAACTTTATTATCATATGAAGGCTTAAATCCAGTTATTGCGGGGATTGATACAATCTTGAAATGAAAGGGAGTAAGAATGAATGTTTCTTTTAAAGACATTTTGGGTTGTATCTTGGGTTGTATCTTGGTCAGACTTTCAAGCTTTTTTGTTCACTTGCTGGCAGAGAAGTTTCTACTCTTTTGCCTCTTACCATGGCCTCTCCGTATGCCTGGCATTTCCTCTATGATGTGGGGCTGAAGTGTGGGGCAGAGTTTTCAGCAGAGCTGAGCAGCACGTACTCTGAGCCCAGCATCCCAGCTTCTCATGAGGTACTTTGCTAATGGGTGAACAGCATCTTTGTGTTTAACCTTTGAACAGAAAGCTTAAATATTATACAGAATTCCTCTTTTTCTGTTTGTTAAAGAAACTGGACACCCCATCCCGCATTACATGATTACATGCCTGTTGTTTAGGGACCACGAGGGTAACAAATCATCCACACTGCACAAATTTCTAAATTATATTGTGCAGGTATCAGTGTCCATAGATCTCCTTTGTAATCGTGACCATCTCTTACGCATAAATACTTGTCTGTCTTGTCAACAGGCAGCTGAAAACGAGCTCCAGATGACGTGTTGTTTTTTCAGCCATGAGTGTGTGTTTGGAGAGCTGTTGGACTCACCACTTCCCTGTTCCCCCTGTTTTGCAGACACAAGCACACCACGCTGCCTCCTACCACCACACACTTCTAGTAAGGAAGAGCTGGTTGCTGGAGCTGACAGACCACTTCACAGGTCCATACTGTGCAGGTCTGTCTCCATGGCTTTTATGTCCTTGCTCCTCTTGACCTCCCAACTGCCTCTCTTGCAGGGAACCTGTGGGCAGCCCTGATCTTGAACTCTCCACCCCCTTCCCAGATCTTTCTTATCTCTAAATCTGTCTACTGCTGCATTCACAGCTTTCCCATGCGTCTCACAGGCACACCCGAGAAAGCCTAACTTGTGCAGTAACTTCTTATGTTGGCAATGGTCACTCGCAACTACCCAGCCACCTGAACACACAGAGCTCTACACCTGTTCTTTCAGTATTTCAGGGATTATCTGGTGTTCTTCTCCCCTTCCACCACTCAGTGGCTCCCTACCAGGTTATTGGCCATATTAATATTAATTCATATTAATGACCACACTGTACACTTCCCTCAGTCTGGTCCTCTGGGTCCATTTCTCTTTCTTTGATACTTTTCCAGCTGCCTCCAGTTGTTGATTAACACTGACTTTTGTCTCTGCTCTTCTAAGTGTCTGACCAGAGGTAGTGGAAAAGCCTTCTCCTCTGCAGTTCTCTGAAACAGCCTTTACCCTGTCTCCTGCTTCATCAGCTTCATCTTCAAATCATGGCTAATCCCCATGGCTAATGCTTCCTTTCAGTTAGTATTCAGGTATCTTCAAGCTAACTTTCTCCACTGGGCTTGTACCTATCCCCTTGGTGCTACAGCTTGCAGGGGTAGACAGTTCTCTTCCCACCTCCTCCCAAGCCGAGAAACCACACTGGCCTAGAGCAGGGCAGGTGGAGAGAGCCTGCCTGACCGCCTGTGGCTGCCCTCTTTGTCTCCTCTCAGTGGCTCTTAAGCCCTTAGACTTGCTCTCTCAGAGTGGCCGTTGCCTTTGTACCACTTCCAGCACCGGTGTTCTTAATGGGAAGATGTTTTGTTTGCATGGCAAAAAATGCTAAGCTGCTGCCGGAGTTGTGTCCGAGTGCTCTGCATGCCCTGCAGTGCCTCACCCAGAGCGTAGAGGAATTGTGAGCCTGGTGATCCCAGTCTCAAGTAATAGCCTTTCAGAGAAGGGAGCAGTCGGAGAAAAATTCTGCAAAAATGGGGGGTCTCAGATCTCGAGACCCCCCCCGTTCATGTGTTTGTTCACTGCCCACATGACGTTGCGTCCTTTTGTTGGCTGGGAGATGGGTGAAAGTGGGCGGGAAAGCCAAAAGGTTTGGAGCTTTCTTGTTACCGTACCACATCTACCTGCTCCTTCGTGCTTATCCAGAGCATATCGCTGGAGAGTCTTGGGGCACCTCCCAAACATTACTCACCACCACCTCCCTCAAAACAGGAGATCATTGGGGGAGATAGGGGAGTGTGAACCCTGCTGAGACTAGTGTTCTGTCTCCCACATTATTGCTGTAAACTCTGGAGGTGAACTGCACTGCTGAGTTTCCACCCATCACGGTGTTCTGATGATAAAGCTTAGACTAAACCCTATTAAAAATACAATATAGTCATAGTAAAACCAATACAGATATTTTACAATGAAGCCATCAAATTCTCTGTGCTGTGGAACGGTGCAATATGTGCGCAATGTGGTTGAATCTAGTACTTAATTGCCTTAGTTTGTCATATGTGGGTTCAGTTTAAAACTAATGGAAAGGCCAAACATCGTGAAGATGCAGGTATTCCCTCCCTCCATCCCCTCCAGTTAATGTAGAGATGCATCAAAAAGGAAGTGTTCTCACAGTGTACCGAAAGGAATGCTTAGAACCTGAATGCTGTTCTTGTACATTTTGCCAAGTATAATGCTCACTAGGAAGTTCAACATCACAGGTGAAGGGATAAGAAAAGACAAGTATCTTGGAAAAAAATAAATTCTCTGATAACACTGTAAAGAACATATGATCTTAGCAGAAAGGCATTTTTAAAAGTCTGGAAAAAAAACCTTATTCTTTAGGCTCTGCCAACAAAAAATAAATTGAGAAGGATCTTTAAATATGGCTAATAAACTTACATGCTTGGGGCAGGAAAAAAATCAGTTTGTAGTTTGTTAATCTACTGGCAAAGTCAGCTGCATATACTGCTCTGTGCTCTGTTCAAACAGAGAGCATGTCTGAAAGGTGCTGCCATGTACTGTCTCTGCTGGAGGTCCAGAAAGCAAAGCATTAAGGTGCATTGCGAGGTAAGCATGAGTAGTGTACTAATCCCCTCTTTGAACTGTGTGAGAGGAATGAAAAGGGACATGTACATACTAACCACGGCTCCTGCACCATTTGCTCTGATGGCCCCAACCACCACCCTTAGTGGGACAGTGACTTTCCCAGAGTTAGGGAAAAGCTGTAATGCCTAAGGCTCCAAAACTACTCCCTGTGTGCGGACAGCTCTAACAGCTGATGAAGAAGTTTGGAAGTAGACTTATGAAAAAAGGTCTTTTTTGTTTTTGCCTTTCTGCTCCCATTTAGTAACATCAAAGTTAGCTGTTTATGCTCTCACCTCTCGGGTAGAGTGAGGGGCATGGAAAGCAACATTTTTTAAATTCATCAACCTAAACCTATAATGGAGTCTGCATGCGCACCCAAAACCACATGGATATGGAAGGAAGGTGGCTTGAGAAATCACCAGCGCTGGATAAATTGAGACCAGTCACTTGCACTCAAGTGTCTTTGCTCAGCTGACTGTTTCTGATACCCTTTTGGCTATTGCTCATGCTCACGCTCGCTCTCTCTGTTTTCCAACCAAACCCAAGCTGACAGCTCTTCATCTATCAGGGAGGCTACAGGGTGCCTTGCTGCTGAGATTTTTGGGCTTTATCCGTTGTTCCCAGTGAGGCACACAGGAATGGAGGTCTACAACAGCCCTTTCCCTTAAGCATAAAGAGGATATGTCCCAAAATGGGAACGGTCTGATAAGAAGCAATACAGGGGGCGGGGGGAAGCAATTCTATTCACTGACCTAGGCGAACGTTTGTCTGTTTCATTGTAGCCTTTTTCTTAGTTTTAGTTCTCCCTCCTTCTTCTGATGCACTTCTTTTGTTGTTGTTAGCCTTCAAATTATCTTTATCCTTTTCCTCCTTTCTTCCTATTTTCTCCTGTCCTCAGCTTTTCATTTTCTTTGAAAAGCAATATCCTGCTACTCAGTTTTTTCCACAGTCACTTGTACTCTGAGTTTCTACAATTTTCCCTTTTCCCTCCACTCCTAGAACACTCTCTACCCACTCCCTCCTGCCCTTCCCACCTTCACCAAGTTTCCAGAGTCTCCAGCACAGCTCTAGCTTTCACAGAACAACAGCAATCATATAACAATTTACAACCATTAACCAATTAAGTGTCACACCTCTCTACAAGGTAGGTAATTATTTATGAACATTGCTAAGTTACCGCTGTTTGGGGTAACAGATTGTTCAGCTGTTTCTGCTCAAAGAGCCCCAGAAAACAATAGCGAGGCTGTGAAAGGTGAGGGTTGGGATGAACAGCTAGAGCCGTGTGGGGGAACTATAGACATCTGCTAACACTCTGCTTAGCTCTGAACCCTCCTTTTACTCTTGGGTTTGTGAGCATTCAAATGTGCTCTGTATTTGTAGCATCAAATAGGCTGCACCTTTTAAAAAAAAAAAAAAAGTCCACGGAAAAGTCCGTGGACCACATAGAGCTCATCACTCTACGCTTCATAAATGGCAAGGAGTAACAGGTCTGTCTGCTTCGTTCCCTGACCATGCTGCTGCGTTCGCGTAAACCAGGCTGTGCTTAGTCAGGGAGAGGCCGTTGCTTCTGCTGAAGGCAGCTGGTTAATAAACTAATGGTGTGACGTTACACGGGGACTCCCAGCCTGAAATGCTGCATGACATTTTTCCCAAAGGTGGAAGATTTATGGTTTTTAACCTAAATTAATTAAGAAGCAGAACTTTAATTAAGAAGCAGGTTGCTTCTGAAACAGCTAACCCACTTCAAAGGGCTGAAGCCGTATACTTAATGGGGAACAAAGAAGAGAAAACACGGTCAAAACAGACCATGTCTGTGCGTTGTTCTCAACCCATTCATCTTGCACGTGGGGGGTGCTCTGCTGGCATTTAAAAATGGCACTGGAACATCTGCCACCCAAAAGGAGAATTGGGGTGTGTGGGAGGGGCATGTGGTTTATTCAAAGGCCGCTGCTCTCCTTTTGAAGCAGAAGATGAGCCAGATGTACTTTTTTTTTTCCCTGCCAAGTCCTGGTCATGCTCCCATTGACTTCAGTTGATCCAGGATATCCCTCTTATTCTCTTTTTCTTTTGTTTTGTTTTCTTTTTTTCTTCCTAGCTAGGTGGTTTCACTTCATAAATGCAGCAGGCCAGTTGATCCTGTTTTGTCCTCTCATCACACCAGGTACAGCTGCTAGCTGAAGGGCGAGTGGTTTAAGAAAAACTAGAAATCAGTCTCTTGAAAAATGTCACATTTTTAGGACCTCAGCACCCACACAGCTCAGTGTCCTTCTGGAAGAAACACCTCAACCTCAGATAACTACTGTGTTCCTCAGTCAGTTCTAATTGCCAAGTTAGTGATGTATTTGATACCATTTATGATTTAAGATTTTGAATAGGTCACTCCTGCTTCTGGAATAAAGGGGGATGGGTGGCTTTTCCCATTAAAACAGTATGGTTTAAATGATGTTTCAAAAAAACCCGCCACTGTTTCTTTAGGAAAACATACAAGCTAGAGGTAGTCACCTTTCTTGCCGATAAAATGCCAGAACGCCTATGGACTGGTTGTTGAACGCAGCTTCCAGATGTGCCAGCCTTGAGTGCCGTCCCTCCAGGTTTTTGTAAATCCTGCTGGATGTCCATTGCACCTTTAGGGGAGGTACACAGATACTGCTGCAAGTCTGGCCTTGTGCTGCTTTGGAAATTGCTTTTGAAAGTTGCATCCAACATTAAAGAGAGATTGATGTAAGAGATTAAGATAAATGCACAAAACACTTTCATTTTCTTTATTTTCAATCGATACTGTATGAATACAAAGTTTCTAGAAAGCTACAAAAATTCTACCACTTTATCAAGAAGGCATCAAAATGTGTCACTTTGCAAAGACATGAAAACACCTGCAGTAACCGACACAAAAATAGCATTTTTAGAGTGATGAAATAATTGCACTTAACTGTCATGGATATTAAAGTTATCACACATATGTACCGCGAAAGCTAGAATACATTTTTTTTTTTACAAAGCACTTTATAAAAAAATTCTCTGCACACAAAACCTATAATTTTCATATTACTATCATACTAAAGATAAATTCACTTTAAAGCCAACACTTAAAACATTTTAAACAAAAAAAGGTACCAGTACCTACACACAGACAATAACAAATACAAGAATACTGTACTGCCAAGAGGTTTGACTGAAACTCCTTTTGAAAGCTTCTGCAAATATGTTAAGAAAACATTGGAGAACATTCACTTTTTTTCAAAGAGCCTTCCCTCCCTGTCTAACCTAGAGGTACTTTATCATCAAAAGGCAAGTTCTACATCAAAAGTTACCAGCAGCAGTACAATATTAAAGTAACCACTGACCATATATGAATATGCTTAAGTCACAAACCCATTTTATACACATTACACAAATAAACATAAAGTGAGAATTCCATTAAGTCATTTACAAATGTGAACAAATGCACATGGCAAAAAAACCCCAAAACAAAACAAAAACCCAACCTGTTTTACATAAAATGTACTGAAGAATTAAAGGCTATTCAGGTTTTCAATGTTATAAAATTCTTTTGTCTTTTTTTTTTTTTTTCAGGCACATATTGTATTTTTTGTCTGCAGTCATGAGCCTGAATCAGAGGCCCATAAAACAAAACAAAACAAAACCAAAACCACATATTTTGTAAGGAGGTAACAGGGATCCATCTCCTTTTAGTCAACTGAGTGCATTTAAGATTTAATTTATACACTAAAACTAATTACATGATCTCAGCAAGAATGACCTGAAAAGTTAAAAGATGAAGATGTCCAAAGTGTTTCTTGTACTTTGACTTATCCAGCCTCAACCTTTTTTTAGGGGGCTAAACATCTCGTTACGAAAGATAAGAGAGGGAAAAGAGATCATCCTGAGAAAAGTACAAAACCGGACTCTATTACACACATCTGCTGTGTGACCGGGTACGTGTATCAATATGGGTCAAGTAAAGGGTAGACAAAAGGTTTCTCAGTATGACTGACTGAGTGATCCAGGAAAACTATAGGGGGAACTGCTTCAGGAAGCAAGTACGCCCTAGGACTTGCAGTGGAAAAATAAATAGGTATGGATTAGTACGTCAAATGTTGCATCTGCCTTGAACTGGCCAGTTACTTACATTCAACATTAACGTACACCCTTCATTATTTCAAATAGCCTATACCGTGGAGGTTTTAACGGAAGAAGCTACTGCCAAACTTAATGAGCTGTAGCTGCGGTAGAAAGGGAAAGTGAGAAACAGGCATTATATCTGCAATTCCTTCAAAATAGTGGTGCAGTACCTAAATAAAATCATTGTGGAATTCAAGTAAGTAAAACTACATTTGTTAGTAGTAATTTTTAACAGCCCCAAATGGTACCATTATGCTTATTTTAGTATTTTAATGAGACAGAAGTGTAATTTATCACAAATATTGACTAGTACAGCTGAAACGTTTGGTAATAACTGAAAAGAGATGCTCTACTTGTGGGGCGAAAGTGTCTTTGCCCTACCTCAGTCTCATTGAGTTCAACAGGATTACTTGTCTTACAGAGGTAAGTGAGATTTAGACCTTGAAGGAATAACAAAAATAATATTTTAGAGACAGGGAACTTGAATTATCACAATATTTACCACACAGTGTCACAATATTTCTATATATAAAAAGTTAATCTTAGTTTTCATCAAATACTTTAAAAATCAAGTTAAAATTGTATTCACAACTATATAATCCCTCTGACAGCTTTTGGTTTTGCTGATATTTGTTCTTTCTAACATCGTTTTCTTAAAATCTTGCTCCTCTTCCCACCAATTTTAGTTGTAGTGTACAGTATGGCCCCCGTTCACAGAAGGTATCAAATACAGACACATTAGTAAGAGGAGCTAATTTTTCTTTTCCAAGACATCATCTGGGAGAAAAACAAAACAAAACAACCCTGTGTTTTGAATCGTGCTGGCCAG
This sequence comes from Mycteria americana, assembly GCF_035582795.1. Classification (NCBI taxonomy): domain Eukaryota; kingdom Metazoa; phylum Chordata; class Aves; order Ciconiiformes; family Ciconiidae; genus Mycteria; species Mycteria americana. The sequence continues at coordinate 11,078,655 of NC_134369.1, forward strand.
AGTTTCTCTAACAGCACCTTCATCCACAACGCTCACACTCCACATGTCAATGCTTAAAACCACACAATTGCATTTACCCTAGCTATTCTCTGTTCTCCATTTTCATCTTGTTTTATGCATCTGACTTTCAGCATGCACAACTTTGTAAACAAAATCTTCTGTCTAAACAAAAAATCTTCACAGATACCGAAATATTATTAGAGGAGAATAAAGTCACATTTGTCCACTGTCTGAAATTCTGCAGTATATGGATGTCTCATTATGCAGATGCACGACTGGATGGAGAGAATATAAATGTGAATCATTTTCATTTTTCTGTCACAGGCAAATCAGTTGCTGGTTTGCAATGCTGTCAGAAATGGCAAACAGTAGATTATTCTTCAGCAGGTTGATCATTAGCAAAATTACTTTGCTATAAATGGTGCTCTTTTGTGAATGGAGGCCTGTAGATTCAACTTATTCCAATAAACCAAAGGCATTACGGTGATAACTAAATATTTTTGGTCTCTCTACAAATTGTCATTATTATGGCAGCACTTTTCTAAGCTGGAATTTCAAACCAAAGGCACTTTCATGCTAGAGTGCAGAAGAGTCACAATTAATTATTTGGTCATGAAATTTTAAAAGGCAGCATTTATTAATACAATTCACTTTTCACGGAGAACTAAGAGTCTGTAACCTTTCCTTTTGGTATAGACGTTTAACTGCGTAGTAATGGGACTGACTTGTACAGAAGGTTGGTTTAGACCAAGCAGTCAAAGAGCATTTCTGTGGGAAAAAATACAGATATTTTTAAAAATGGAACCAATTAATAAAACAATATATAAAATTTACGTTAAAAGGCTAAAGGTACTTCTAATATAATGCTAAGGCACTGCATGTTGTAATGCTTTGGCAGCTCTCAATTAAAAGGTTCCTACAAAAAAGTAACAGTAACAAGATAAGTACTTCCAGCTTACAAAAGAGCTCACAGTTTACAGGCAGCCTGTTGGACTACACACCCCACACTGAACAGTTGAAGGATTAAGGCTTTCAAGAATTAACATATACAGGGTATGGATCATTTACAGAAGTGTAAAGAAAAGACGATGGAAGTAGTTTCCCTAATATTACATATGTGAACACCAATAAACATCGTGACTTTTTATACCCTATAGTTATGGCATATGTAGTGTGCCAGATTCTGTTAAAAAAACTGTACCTGGTTTTGCAAATTGACTTACATACTTTATATGCCTCAAAGAGTTTGCTTGTTATTAAAAAAAAAAAAAAAAATCACCAAAACCACAATTCAAACCCTAAATAAAAGACAACTTTAGAACAAAATAAAACAAAAAAGTAGTTTTTGACTTGTAACACCAAGTGCTTAGAATAAAGGGCTACCGTTAGGCTGTTACAATGCAGTGCTTTTCCTGATGTGATTGTTAGTGTTAAAAATGAGCGTTAAAAGAGACCTTACCATGGACATATTTCTCTGTTCCGTTCACGGAATATAAACTGAGAGATCATCAGCCCTAATATCCACAAGCAGGTAACAGCTAGACATCACAGCAATCATCCACCTACTAGAGTTAGCTCAGAGGCAGGCTAAAGAATTTAAGCAGTCACCCTTCCCCTCGGTGATGTTTGTATCGTCCTCTAACCCAAGTCCTCACCAGTGTTAAGTACGAACGTGGTCTGGCGCAGACGTACAGCAACCTGCTACCTCGTCTAGGCTGTACTCTAGTCTAGATAAGTCAACAATGGGCAATTCTGACAGAGGGTACTATGCAGAAATATAATAGAACAAAAATAAGACTGGCTTTTTTGAAGACTCCAGCACTGTGCCTGGGAGTAAATTCTAGACTTAAATTGTGCATGGGCGCATATCGGTACAGGGCAGGGAGGAGGGACCTGCTAAATGTTGTTAACTCCTTTGATTCGGGATGGCAAAAGACCTTCCCAAGAGCACTCTTTGCCTATACCTCATGACTGATCTTTAAGGTGGCTTGTGCGTGGCTGGGCAGCCCTCAGCCTTTCAGACAAAGGTTTTGTGTGAGAACCCGCTGGCCCAGCTGCTGGCCCAGCACCTGCTGAAACAACTGCTGCTTGGGCAACTGAGGGGCAGTGCTGGCTGTGCAGCAGCAGAAAAGGAACTGAGCAACGCTCTGGTGTAGCCAGGAGGAATGAGACTACTTCTCTCGCATGTGCGTACCTCAGACAATCGCTCACACCCACATCCATGGTTCGAATCCTTACAGTTTGAAAATATCTCCAGCTGTACTTCACTTCCTGGAGTCTTCCCTGAATATATCAGAGGGCTGAATGCTACCACATCCGGATGCAAAAGGACATCAGACCCCACGTGGCACAAACGTACGTGTTTCAGATAAGGTCTTCGCCAGTTGGAACTGGAGAGACAACTGGGAGAGGTGTAAGAGCACCAAGATAAAAAGGAAAAGGAGAAAAAAAAATCTCCGCTTTCCAATCTTCTTTGCCTGATGTTGGTTGTGATTTTCTAGCGTCTCATAGATATTAAAGCTGTTGATCCTTTCAGAGGTGTACGTATTGTTCTTTCAAACACTTTAGTGTTTTGCTTTCAGTTTACGAATTACTCAATGCTGTCGCAATGTCAGTTGTTTCCGATCATCTGTTAATTTCAGAGTTGCAAGTTTTTCACTCAACTTATTAGAAAACAGTTGTCCATATAAAATATAACTGCACACACAAGACTACATATAATGCGAGTCTAAATCTTCAGTATTTACCTACTTATTGCAAAATGAGCCATCTTTTTCATTAAATAATCAAATTTTCATATTAGTACAATACAACTTTATACTCTTTTAAAATACACTAGATATGTTAGGGGTAAGGGATGATGTTTTCTTTCTCTGCAATACCTGTTTGAAAGTTTAATGGATTAGAAGATTAGTTTTAGCGTTGAGAAAAAAATACAAAATTTGCCTAATTTTAGGACCTGTCTGTTTCTATCAGGCATTTCTTAAGGCTATATTTTTTCATTTGGTTTCAAACAGAAAAACGTTTCATTTTAAAAAATAATTTAGTGAATTACATTCGTCCATATCTTCCACCCTAATTAGTTACAAAGATAATTCTATAAAGATTATTAACTTTGTGTACTCATTTACAGTTATAGCTAAAGATTCATTTCAATTTCACTTGCATTGTAAAACAAGTATTTCATGTTGGAAAAAAACCCAAAATAAATTCTTATAAATGCTGTCAGTTTTTCCCCATGGCAAATGCTCTGTCATACATTTTTCTATCAGAATTAAAAATAAGCCTCCACAGACAGAGGCGTTAGGTTCTTAAATACAGTCTTCCCAAAGAACTGTGGTTTACAAATTTGAAGAACACTTAGTTTTAGAAATAATTTTTACAACTGTACCAGAATTTCACAGCTACAATTATATATGAACACATTAAAAATGACTTCACTGAAACAGGATTTAGAAAAATGTGGGTGAAAGTTGGGCCAGAGGCACTGCCACTTAGTGTTGAGGTTTACAGTCTGTGTTTTGATAAAGAAGTGAAATGAAGTGTATATATAAATAGCTGCTCAGTCCTTTACAAGCCTGTAGATATGATGCTGTGCTCCATGTTCGCTGTTCGACACTTCAAATACACAAGCCATGCAGAGCAGGGTCTCTTGTGTATCCCTGTTTGTTACAACCTGTTCGAGCGGAAGGAAGAGGTAGACAGTATATTACAAGCTTGGAAACACCAGGGCCAAAACAAGAAATGACTGGCTTAATTAAAGACAATCTTTAGCTGTGACACTTTGAAAGGTGTGTCCTCTCGCTCTCTCTTTGGCGATTTAAACTGACCTCCGTGACTGCGCTCACATAATGTGCTCGGGGCTGAGCTGCAGGGCTGTAGCTGGCAGCGGGGGGCACTGAGATTCATCCCACCCTGGCGGCTTGACCATGAGCCGCCATCGTGTGGTCTTGGCTCAGCCTTCCTCAACCTGAGCCCCACTTCAGCAAAGGGAAACCAGGGCACCCTTGTCACCTTGTGTTCGCTTGCCAAAAGGCAGCTGAGCGGGGTGCACATGGCGCTGTGCTCACGGCCCTACCTCTTCCCCATGCTGCCAGCCCTTGGTCCTGCCCCACTCCGGTGGCGGCAGCAGCAGCGCGTGGCTCTGAGTGCTCGGCCGAGGTGCCACCGCAAAGCCACAGTGAAAGCAAGCTGGGTAACTGGATGAAACTGGCTTAAAGGCCACTGTGTGGACAGTCTTCATGCTTTAGATCACCTGTTGGGTGTACCCATTACTGCATGCTTTCCTGGCCCAAGAACTAATTAACACCGCTGACATTTGCAGTATTATAACTGGCATCTCAGCAAGAACACATTAGATGAATGGGATGGTTCAAAGTTACTGCCTCAGGCTCGCTACAAACACCAAATAGAGACTTGCATGAAAAAAAGAGAGAAGCAAGCTGAATTTTTGGAAAGTAACAAAGATGTTTGTTCATGTTCTCAGCCAGCTTAGCCTTTTCATCCTTAGTGTCTACAGTGCACATTCCAAGAGTAGTACTCTGAAGTCAATGGGATGATTTGTTTAGTAAGCAACATGACTAAGGGATTCGGAAACTGGTTCTAAATATTACAAGTTAAGCAAGCCATACAAAGCCTGAGAGTAGTTCAGAAATGGAAAAATAAAAAATGAGTCCATACCAATAAAATCGTAAAGTTTTCCAACACGCTGTTCATCATGTATTTCTCTGGTAAATGCTTCAGCTTGTGTATGAAGTTGATCATATATTCACACATTGGAGAGCGATTTATTCTGTACACGAATCGGCCATTCTCAAACCTTGCATATTCAGTCTAAAAAAAAAAAAAAAAGGAGCATTTAGAATAAGATAATTCAGAAATAGCAAAAAAGTAAATACTAAATCTGTTTTTTCTTTTTTTGTGTAGACAGAAAAAAGAGAAAGTGGCTCTCAGCCACACACACATGCCTACTTGCTAACTCCTGGCCTGAGCTATGCAGTGCTTTGCTAAAAATTCAAGGGCCCTTAATTATTAAAAGTTATAATATCACCACTTGTTCTCTAACCTGTGAATTAAAAAACTGAACATATGAGGATTACACAAAGGTGAGTCCAACTCAAGTAAAAATGAATTAAGCAGAAAACATTGTGGTAAGATGATTTTACAGTAGTTTTGAGGCAACTGTCTGCAAAGGGAACAGCAAAAATAAGCTTATCTAGTTATGCATAAACATACACATATAAACATAGCTATACTACTGCATGATTTAATAGGCAATTTATGAATTACAGAAAGATGCAAGACTACAGTCGGAAGAAAACCAGACTGATTTAGATTGCAGAGGCTCACAAGGGGCTGAAGGAGGGTAATGCTGTGAGTCTTGGACTCCTGGGGCCCAGCTACCAATTGCTCAGACGAGCTACTCACTGGCTTGTGCGGTTTTTGGCTTTCTCTAAGCTTGGAATAACGGAAATGATGGAAAACTTTTTTATTGTCACCATGCATAGAAAATATACTTAGTATAAGAAGGACATGAACAGTGACCAGGACATCTATAAAGGCTCAACCTGCAGCTCTAGGCTAAAATTCCCATACAAAAACTATATTGCAGATAACAGATGTGGGTGTGGGGCTTAGTACACAGAAGACAAGTTAAACAGCTGCAGTACCATTGTACAGTAAACCAGCTAGCTACCTGACCACTAGATACAGTTCTGTGCTTAGAAAAGAAAAGGTAAAAAATAAATAAAGTTCCTTGCATGTTAAGAAAATACGCAACTTAGTATTCAAAAGCTGCTGGTGACTGGGGAAGGCATGCCTTTCTGTGCATAAAGTAAGATAAAGTAAGCATGGTATAGACATAACATAGCACACCATCCACGGCTTTAAAATGTTTAAAAATTCTAGACGACAGAGGGTAGCTCGTTGCTGTAGTATGGTTCCAGGCAGGCTACGCGGCTGGCCAAGTGTTTGGAAATGGGAGCAAAAGCATTTTTGCTTCAGCTCCTTTTCTGCCAGGTGATGGAGGAGGCGGCACTGACGTCAGCTGCAGGTTCCCCACGGAAGGGTGCCACAGGCAGGGTGGCGGAGGGTCTCCAAAGCAACAGGTAACTAGGATTTTACTTAACGGTAGTGTCACCATTCGCACGGTGACTTGAAATGAACCCAGACACTGCTGGGAAGGGAAATGCTCTTTCAGGAAGGATTAGAGGAAGGAAGGAAAAGACAGGTAAGAGCAAAGTAAAGACAAGAGAGAGAAAAGCCTAATTAAAATGAAAGGGAACCAGAGAATCATCCCATCACAACACCCACCTCTACTTTTTCTACTACTTGCTTTCCAAATGAGCAGACTTTGGTGGAACAGGTGATTGTCATGTTTTCTGAGCTCTCGTACTGACTAGTGACTCCATAAAACGCTCCTGTATCATCTTGAATGTTGCAGTTTAAGTCAGCCTGTTGGGAAAAAGTAATAGATGTTGAAGATTTTTTTTCATTTGACAATGTCAGTAGCATAAGCTGTAATTAGCTCACCATTCTTTTCAGAAATAAGGGAGAGAGGGGGGAGTTTTATAGTGACAACAGTGACAGTGGGAAAAGTCTGTCAGGAAAGTACCTGCCTAATTGTTGCAGTAAAAACCTTCGGGAAGCGGCAATTTCTTCAAACTTTAAACAACAAAAGACAGCCCAGTATTTCTCTGGGCTACAGGAGCCGTTCTTGTCTGGCAGATAGCTGATGAAGTCCCTGGAGCAAAGGGAACGATCACCTGCGAGGAGCCTGGCTCCAGAGCTGACTCCTCCGGAGGCAACCTGCCCTGCGGCCTCAAACTCAGCCGAGCCATCCCGCTCCCGAGAGGCAATAGTCCACTTTCTCCTTTTCCGTTCTTAAAGCAATGAAATCCTCACGGCAAAGGGAGACAGCTGCACAGCACGGGAATCGATCTCTGATAAGACTCGGTCAAGCCATATGGCCCTGACTCAGCAAAACACTCGACTTCACAGGGCCGTATGATGCAACGCACAGGCTTCACGCCAGCCGTGCGCGCGCTGAGCCGTGCCTACCGCACCGACGATAAAACGTTACTGGAAGTATTTGATTTCTTTCAGTATTTCTCCGCAGCCTGAATAACTACCCAGCTGCCTTTGATATCTAGCAACAGAGATTGAGGCTTGCGGGATCAAGCGAGGAACAGTGCTACCTTTAATTATTTATATCCAAATCCAAGTCCTGTGCACAGCGTGATTAATTTGGCTACAAAGCAACAGCACAGGCCACATGCTGAAGCCGGCCTCCTCAGGCCTGCAGCAGCACTGAAGCTGTTCTGCCACTGTGTCCTTTGTCGTCATGAATCCCTTTTCAAAAGCCCTCAACTTACAAGAGCACTAATATGGGTATAGGCAGAGTCTAGGGATATCCACAGCTGGATTTGTTGATTCAGGCATTAGCTCTGCTGACATCTCTGCTGCCCAAGGAGAGAGTGGGCAGGGTTTTCTTTTTCAGTGGAAATAGCTGATCAGCTACTGCAGCGTAACATCTAAGACTCGTCTGAATTTTTACCTTACTCTGAGACGACCATTTCAGCAGGGAAATGCAGTTTCGCAGCTGTTTCACTTGCAAGTCTAGCTCTGCTTTTTTTTTATTGCTAATATAGAAATGTAACAGAAAAATTTTGACTGATACTTTCAGACTTTTTATACAGATACTTTTTGACAGATACCTTGAGACTTTAAAAACCCAGTTGACAGGTATGTTTATTTACTAGTTAGCATGGAACATTTATAAACCTGCCTTCACTATAGTTCAGGTCATTTGTAACTGCTATTTAATTTTTAACTAGACAACCACTCATTAATTCTGCTTAGTGTCTACAGTCCTTATTTGTGGTACAACATTCTGAGGCAATATGCTGATAATAGCACATACTGAGCTGGTTTGTGGTACGGAGAAGACATAGGTCTAAGATTACTTCAGGCTTGCTTTGGTAAATTAATCAGTGGAGAAGTCTCCTGAGGTTTACACACAGTAACACAAACAGCCCTATAGTCACGTATTTTGCATAACACAAAGAAATCCTATCGCTATTACACCTTGTTTCTTGCACATGTTTTGCATGAGGTCAGCAGTTAATGTTTAATGCACATCTAAAGCAGTGTGTTCACAGTGAGCTCTAAGAAATTGTTCTAAGCTAATAGTAAATAAGCAATTTGCCATCACAGCTGGCTTGCAATCGAAACATGACGAACATCTAAACGTGACAAACTGTAGCAGCCACCAGCCATGCCACAGCTGCTCCACCGGAATTTCTGAAGAATAGGGATTTCTGATAAAACAACTGCATTGTTGTAAATAGGAAATAATAATTAATAATAACAATAACAGTAACAATAATACAATAATAATAGTAGTAGTAATCTCTTAAAAAGTGGTTATTCCTGCTGCTACCACAATTACAATTTTACTATCAAAACATCTTCTTTTTTCCCCTTTCAGATACAGACAAAATATTTAAGAAATAATAACTAAAATGCTCCTCACAATTTCATGTTGTCAAAAGGGTCACCCGCATAGACCTTACATTTCAAGCTGCAATAGCAGCTGTTTATAGAGTTAAAAAATAAGAATAACTTTTTATCTGCTGCCTTCTGATTTTGAAGCCCACTGAAAGAAAACTCTAATTGTTGTATTTATCTGCTGACACTTAACCTGGAAAAGTAACACATGCGGCCATCTGGCACCCTGTTCATCACTCCCACAGCTCTTCCAACTCTTGCTGAAATCACCAGGAGTCCTCTGTACACAAAAAATACAGGCTGGGGCCCTGACGTTTCAATGAGGAATGCTTGAAATTATCACTCATATGTCATGATTTACTCTTATGCAATCACGACAGTGTTGCAAAGTCCCGTAATAGTAATATAAATGTGAATTATCTTTATTTGCTATTCGATTTTTTTTGAGTCTAGCACACAATAAATGTGTTTTCAAGGAAAGACAGAATTTTCGTTTTAAACAACAGTTTTCATGTTCAACTAATTACAAACTGCTGAGAGCTGAAGCTTTAAGACTCCTCCAAAAAGTGTAACAATAACATAAAAATCATAAGAGTTGGCAACGGCAACTAATCTTAAATGAAGGTTTCACCAAAGCCTCTTTTAATCCTGAAAGAATTTTGTCTGTTCTCACATACTAGAACAACTCTTGCCCCTCAGTCTGGGTTCAAATTTGTTCACTAGAGGCCGAGTACATGAACCCTAGGAAGGAGTGTGTATCATTGCGAAGAAGGGATTGTCACGTCAAGGAAGGTATTCTGAACCAGGTGTTGAAAGCTTTCTTCCATGCTGAATACCTTTAGAAAAGAAGGAAAGACTATCACTTCTGGTAAAATACAAAACTTCGGTTAAAATATGATGGTGAAAGACTTGCTAATTATATTGTTATGGCTTACTTAGTAAGGGGTTCATCTAAACACATACACCTGAAAGCAAAATTGTATTATTTCTTGAACTGATGAAAGCAGGTCACAATTAAAATTCAGGGGATTTTCTGCCCCCCGCAAAAGGTTATGAGACTGCCAAAAAAAAAAAAAAAAAGGCTGTGCTAAAAATGGGCAATGCTGTGGCTATGAGAGTTGTAGATGTAGCTTTGAGCAGGAATAAGGTGGTGTGTTACCCCGGTATTCAGTTTTAGCAGGCTCCTTCCTACAATATTGATTCCAGGCTTTTTGTCTACATTTTAGAAAGGATGTTGGAAAATTGGAAAGTGTTCAGAAAAGAGTTACAAGAATGATTTCAGGTCTGGAAAACATCCTTTGTAGTGAATGACTAATGAAACTCCATCTACTTACTTTTTCCAAGGGAAGTTTTTCCACAACTTTGTCATAGCCTACAAGTTGCTACATGGGGAAGAGTCTTCTGACAGATTAAATCTTGCAGAAAAGGACATTAAAAGACAGAAAGCTAAAGCTACGCAAAAGCTAAATGAGAAACAAGGCAGAGCCTGGTAACCCTGATGGCAATGAAATGCTGGCATAATTTTCAAATGTGGTGGAATCACCATTACTTGGGGTCTGTTTTAACCAAGCTAAACATCTAACTAACAGGGATGCTCTAGTTCAAGTAGGCTTATTGTCCGGAGGCAGACATTACTTAGTGAGGTTCACTGCCTATATTACAGAAGAGGCAAGACTAGATAAATATAATAATAGCAAAATTGAAATACAGGAATTTATCTTATTAACCTCAATTAACCCTCGCCTTATAATTTCCTTTTTCAATGATCCCTGTGAAAAACGTGACAACAGTCAAGCTTCTGGAGCGCTGTGCTTGCAGCCTCTCATGCTGCAACCAGCTTTGTCTCATTATTTCCTTGGTGCTCTCTCTCTAGCTGCTCTCTTGCCTTTCAGACTCTGATTGCAAGCCTTCCTGGGCTGTAAACCAGCTTTCCCTCCTGTACAGCTTCTTATGCAACTATGCTCTGACCCATGGCTCCAGGAATTAGGGTCAGTAAGCACTATTGTAGCATATACAGATAAATAAGCTTTTGAATGGTTATTTCAAATATATTGCCATGATTTCAAATATTACGGCATTTCAAATATTATGGTATGATCACATGTGATGAACAGGAGTCCATTTGAATTTTAAAATACAAGATCAATACAATTTAGGAAAAAACCCCCAACAACTTAAAAACACAAATGGAATATTTTATTTTTTTTTTTTACGTTCAAGAGTAAAACTCTGATTTTGATTTATTTCTAAGAGTTGAGATTTATATTAGCTGAAGGCATTTGGAGGCAGGAGAGGCACTCAGCTTTCTGGCACCCTATCTACAGTGGTTGTGTAACAGCATGATTAATTCATTAATAAAGCATAGCTTGACAATGGGTAGCACTGAAAATACTACATATTAAGAGCACCAAGTGTTTGACGTGCTGCAGGAGAAGCCTCTGCCAGTGTGCCAGAGCAAGCACCAAAACAGAGCTGGCTGCAACCAAAATAAAGACTATAAATAAATAAGTAAGATCTTCACATTCACTTCAGAAGAGCTCGCAGGCTCTGTGTTAAAGGCGGGGGGCAGAGGGCAGAGCGCTTGTGTAATAATAACAGCTTTGGCTAACAAAAAAGCAACTCCAGCAAAAATTGCTGAGAAGAGTCTAAACCCTTCCTGCTGAGTAGAAGGAAACCAGCACCTACTGGAAACAGCGGGATCTGGGGAGGGCCAGAACAATTTACACTGGCATTCAGTAGTTAACATTAAGCACATAAGGTCACTTATTAACAACATATAGGTTTTAACAACTGCTGACTGCAGGGAGGTGTGTTACTCATATGACCGCATCATGCCTCCCCTCCTCCTCTCCAAAGAGTGATCAAAGAGCAGAGATTCCAAATTGTGAAGCAATTTTTTCCAACGGGAGCATCTGGGTCGTTGGCACGTTTCACCGCGCGTTACACTGCAGCTCAGGAATTGCGTCCAGGTCTGCCACATGGTTGGGCTTGTGATGGACAGGCCAAGCTGCTCCGGCTTCCCAGCTGCTCGGCCCCTTCCACTCATTATCCAGCCTCAAGCGCTAATGCCCTTGCATCAATTTGCGAAGGGGTCCTCCACAAGCACCACGTGAGCCCCCTGCGCCGAGAGGGTTGTGATGGGGAAAAGAAAATGGATGTCTGCTTTCTTCCATATCTAATTTGTTTTGCATATATTTGCATGCTGGCCATAGACCCATTCACATTACGGATCCCATTTGTGAGTTGCAGATCATTTGCCAGTCAAAGCTGGCGAGGGTGCATGTGTGTCTGTGTGTGTGGAGGGAAATCCAAGATTCTAGATTGTGCAATATAAATTACATGTAAAAACAGAATGGAGGAAAAAAAAAGGCAGTAGCCACAATTGTGCGTGCGTGAATGAAGGGCACAAAGAATCTCTGCACCTTTGAAGACGGCTGGAGGCACATGGGGATAAATTCAGGAGGGGGTGGGAGGAGACCACAGGCGCAAGCCATTTCTGAACACTGATTACATGGGTAAACTGTTTGTTCCAGTGTATCACAAAGAGAAGGAGCATTATTTTTCATGCCACAGCTGTTTTGAATAAGAATAGGAATAAACTTAACCATCCTCCTCATGTTACTTACCACTAATTATGGCATATATTTACATCTATAAAACAGTGAAATTTTGGGGGACATAATTTCATGCCCCTTTATTGTGTAGATTCCTTTATTTCCATCCCACATTTGAATTTCAAAAATGTTTAGGACTTCAAAGCATCTTTAAAAGCTTGCCCTAATTATAATATGCATTACTTTCTAAAACTCCTAGTTTGCATTGCAGATTCCTGCAAATAGAGGCATTCATTTTAAACATCAATTAATATCATCCATGCATCTTCAGATGAGTTTGGGTCTTTATTTCAGAGTTGCACTGAGCTCTGACTATGCTTTCCTCCGTTTGAAGAATAGTTCAAGCTACTGCAAACATTTAAAATTAAGCCAGGGGATCAGATCGGTACAAAGCCCAACAGCCCAATATTCATTTATATCAGCTGTTTTTTCCCTGTGTCACTAGTTAGAAAACATCCCTCCTCCTTTCAGATATATTTGCTTCCCATATCTGTTCCTGTAGCTGCAGAAGTCAGAGTTCAGGTTGGCACAGAGCATTTGGCAGTGTCCGAGACACAAAATCCACGGCAACATTATTGCAAGGTGTGCTTACACCAGCGCTAAGGGTCCCAACCGAGGCAGGGACCCACTGCACGATACTGTAGGTTACAGAGAAAAGTCATCCAAAAAGAGAATCCCTGCCTCAGAATTTGCAATTGGGGATTGAGGCAAAATATGAGAGAGAAATAACTAGCTAAACCAGAAGAATTTAGTCTAGGCTGCAGTGGACAGATACGCACTGCTGAATTAACATCAAAGGTGCTCCTAGGAGTGAAAAGTGTTTGCTGGATGAACTAGCACTAGATGGGGCAAGTTACAGAGCTAGCAAAGCTAGCAGGGGCATAAAGGGAGATACAGAGTTGTGCCTTCCCAGAGCAATTCCCTTGCCGGAGTCAATAGAGATGTATGTGACCATAACAGCAGAGTCAAAATGAAGATATTTGTTGGAGATGTGGCTGAGAGATACTGGATTCAAAAGGGAGGTGGTGTGAGTGGGACAGATGTACCATCAACCTCTGCAAGAGAAAGTGGAGAGCCAGGGAAGGCAGAGCGCTGGGCCAAGCAATCAGCAATCAGCACTGTGGGCCAAGAAGGCAAGGCCAGCAATAATGTTTTAGACAGGCATTTTGGGGTAAGGCTGGAGGTGCAATCTATCATTTAGTTTGAACTCTTTCGGGAGGCCTAAGTGTATTATTTAGTATTAGGTAATTTACGAAGAGTAGTGAGTAACCAGTGGGAATAGCATTAGATATCGATATGAGCAGAACTTCAACCAATAAAAGAAACCAGTAGAGGCAACATGTGTTGACTTAGCTTTTAGATAGGCTAATCAGAACTTCAAAGACCAGAAGACTTTGGGGCTTTTCTCAAGTCACAAAAACAGTTTAAGTACAAACTAACCAACAGGTATGTTGACCTTACTCAGATTAAGATTAGATGGTATGAATCATACCTGATCGTTTTACATAGATTGGACTTATTTTGCTCGTGACTAAGGTAACAGAAGCCAGATTGTGCACTCAACCTGCACCCAGGGAAAGGTTTCATCTGCAGATATTCTGCAGCCATGTCTGAATTCCTTGTCAGTGTTCTAGGAAATAACTTTTACATTTATTTAAGAACATTTATTTTTGTTTTCATTTTATATCCCTGTAATCTCCGGTTTCATATCATTGTCACACAAATTTCCTGTGCCGTATCGTTAGTACGTTGTTCCTTATTTACTCATTGTACTGAGTGCACAACATACCAAGTAAAGATCCTTCTATCTATTACTGTAAAGCCTGTCTCTAGGGTGACTTCCCTGAGCTCTCTGGTTCCCAGTGACTACTTGGGATAAACAGAAGAAAAGAGTCACTGCATTCAAGGTGCAAGACAAGGACCAGGAAATTGCTTTGCAGGGCTGTAAGGTTGGTTGTTCGAGGTGGTGTAAAAAGAGAATTCTCTTCCTTTCATATCTCCTGCACTGTTAGGTAGGAAGAGGTCCAAAAGCGTGACGTCCAGATGTGTCACTAGGACTGAGGGCAGAAGCTCATCCATTCCCAGCATCAGGCTGTATTTCACAGGAGATACAATCTGTATGAACCAATAAACCTCTGCAAAGCAAAGCAACACTTTGCTTTGTACTCCATACCTGCGATGCTTTGCAAAGTCAACTCCACAATTGCCAAATGTCTTCTTGCAAGATCTCAGACCTTTCCCTCCCACTTTTTTTGTAATCAAACCTTATTACCTTTATCACAGGGAAAACCATGCTGCTGAGAAGCCTCAAGCAGAACTAAATGGGAAAGAGCAAGAGGAGTACTCTTTCCGGCTACCAGAGCTAGCTAAGCTGCTTTCTGCCTTAGTCATCCTCAATGCAAATGCTCATCTCTGGTCTTCCTGTTTGACACCTTTCCTTTCCACACTAGATTTAATGTCTAAACAAAATGCTCTTTGTGCTGCCTCCAGTGACACGCTGACTTCTCTTTAAATCTGTTTACAGGCTCACCATCCCTTCCGGCATCAAATCCTCACCTTCGCTTTCAAGCTTCCACATGCCACAACACCCACCTGCTTTCCTTCTCTGGTTTCCCTTGACTTCTTTCACTCATAGGCCCTGGTTTTCTTTTGTTGATTCTCCTCTTACAGTGCTTTCTCACCTGTACTTATTTGCCCAACACAAATTCATGTTCCTCTTTTACTCATGTTACAATCAAATTCCACCAAAACGTGGGCTGTCACTGGACACTGATGCTAGGATGCACTAGCTTACAGTGCTGAGGAAATTATCGATGGTTAAACGATAGCGGAGGGAGAAGACAACACAATGGATGGGAAGGGGGGAATGGTTAAATAAAGGGTGAGAGAGTACTGTGAGCAAGCAATAACCATGCAACATGAACAGAACCCGGGAGAAGTTGAACTTTCAGAGTAGGAGGAGGTAGCAGATGATAAGGAGAGAGTGGATACTGATTCAGAAGTGGATACTTAATTTAAAAGGACAAGAAAACAAAAATCAATCTATTTTCATATTAATAAACTTGAAGTTACTAATAGGGTCAAAAAGATTGTCCGCAACCTTTGCCGGCTTCACACCAGTAATATATGACTGTTTAGAACAATTTCTCAACACTCCCCATAAACATGGGAACAGTGTCCTTTTTTCTGAAGAAATGTCCTACTGGGGTGGAAGAAATTAAGGACAGTGAGCTGACAGTTTAGGATCTAATTCTCATGACTAATTACACAGCCTTCCTCTGTTTTTCCTATACATATTTCTAGATGGGGGGCACTGGTGTGAAGTTTATTCCTAGAAGGGCATTCATCGTGACTATCGCTACGCCCTAACACTGCACCTGGTACCTTCCCTTTGCCTCACTCACCCGATAAGAGAGAAAATCCGCTGGCTTATTTTAAGGTCATGGCTCAGGAAGGCATCCTCACCACATTTTTAATGTATAACTCAGAAGGATGTTAGCACTGTATGTTTTTTAATCTCTAAGTTAATACAACACAAAATTGTATTAAAAGACCATTATGTTGGAAGGCACAGTGAGGTTAGGAAATGTTGGATTGAAGTTGCTTGCACATCTTGACTGGTGAACTGCATCATGATACAGTCTTTAGCTACACGACTGTACACTCGCCCTCTGAGCATCTATACAATATTCCTTTGTCTTCATTATTCGGTGTGGCTCTATTCCTGCACACTACTCAAAACCTGTGCTGAACACAGAATTATTAATTTTATAAAGGTTTTCTTCAAGGAATTATCTTGATTCTCTGTAAACAGCCATGAGTTTGATTTTCAGTGACCACCTGAGGTGAAGGAATGGTATCATCCCCATATTACAGATGAGGACCTAAGGCAAGAGTGTTAAAGGTGTGCACTGCTTGTAGGAGATCAAGCAGAGAAGGCTGACACTTGAATTTTTGAAGTCATGAGTACAACACAGACCTTAATGACCCAAAGAAGATCTCTACTGGCTTTAGATACATCTTTGAGCATTCAGCATGCCTGAAAATCAGTTTCCACATTGAGAAAAAGCAGAACGTACAATACATCAATGACCATATCACAAATCTCTGCTGCTTCCACATCTAATCTAAAGTCTGAAGCTTGTCATTCTCTGTGGGAACTCCGAACAGGCAAGTGAGGTGACGTTCATTTTGCCAGAGGGTTTCATAAGTATTTATTATGCAAAGTGGATTGGTGAGACGACGGTCCTCAGTTCAAGCCCAAGTTTTGCAAGGAAATGTATTTAGTGGTCACAGACCCTTAACCTCCAAGCTCTATTCTTCTGCAGCCAGATTTCTTCTGCCCTTATGTTTTTCCTGTTCCCACCCCTCACATACCTGTTTCTGCTGTGTACCTTCATCCCTATGTTTCTCCGCAAGCTCCTTATCCCAAATGCTCCCTCTTCCCACTGCCTCCCTCTTTTTGACCCTTACATTCTCACCTGCCTTTTCCAGGCTCCTGGTGCCTGCTGTGTTTCAACTCCCAGTTCTCTGCTGCCTCCTGTTCCTGGACTCTTTGCTCAGCCAGCCCTCAAATGCTTGTTCTACAGCTCCCATGCCCAGTTTTAAGACCCATGAATTTCTCAACAGATTTCACACAGCTCCTGCTCAGTGGTTTATCCTTTCTACACCCAGATTTGAGAAAAGAGAGTTTCCCTTATTCCTGGTTTCCAGTTCCAAATCTGGTGCCACAGAAACTCTTAGCAAGATATGAAGTCTAGGGTATGTACAAGGTGGAGAGTATTGCAGGCCGCATAGATAAACTTTAACTGAAAGCAATAAACGCCAGGAGATCTGATCATAACCAGTGATTCCAGATCAAGCTTTTCTGGTTTCAGCCTCAATCTGTCCACTCTGTAATTAAGCCCTGAATATGCCCCTTTCACTGAGGTTTTAAAAGACAAATTTAAAATGTTTAGATGATAACTGTTGCTAGGAAAAGGAGTATACCACAAAAAATACCTCAACAAATCAATGAGTAGAAAAAGCTTTAGTGTAAGCATAAGGTCCAGCCTAGAGATTTGATGATCTTTTCTGATGAACCTTTAGCATCGCTAACATGAGATTTTGTAAATACAACACAAAAAATCTGATGTATCAATGAAATTTATCACAACTAGATCAATATACAACATCTCAGCCTTCCCTTCAAATTCTTTTTTCACTCTTGCTCACAACTGATATGAACAGATATAACTTTTGGAGCAGAGTCCCATGGCTGGGGGAAGGGGCAAGGGGAAAGCAGATGAGCTCTAGCAACCAAAACATGTTTAAGAAAAGCCCCGGAACCCTCCCAGGCTCACAGTCATCCTGCTGCACAGCTGGTTCAAATCCCACTTGGTCCTACCTGCATAAGTGTGGACTGATGGCAGGACTGATACTTGTACTATTTGCATTTGGCAAGAGTTCAACATTTGAAACACTAAAAAGCAGGCTCCATTTCTGCGGCTTCCCCGGTTTTTCTTGGACCACTAGATGGCAGTTCCCCATTTACAAAGCAGGGCTCTCGTTACCTGTTTGCTCCTGCCTAGCAGCTGTGTCAAGCACAGTTGAGGCACGCATCTGCCTTTGCATGTCATCTGCAACACAGACTTCTTGTGGAGCTGTCAACAAGAGTGGCTCTGGGCCAGCGTCCTACCTGAAGGATATACAGCTTTGCACTTTTAAAGGACGACAGAAGAAATTTCCACAAGCACCCCAAAGGGTGCTAAATACTAAACACAGGCTTTATCGACAAGAGAGGTTCTCCACGTCATGTCTTACTCACCCAGAATTTTACGAGGAAGAAAGCATTTTGGGGCCCCTTCCCAAACAGTTCCTTTAGACCGCCCTTCTTTTCAGGAAATTTGTCATAAATCTGACGAATATCCACCGATTCAAGCAACGGGTCACTGTAAGAATGGTTAGCGTGTCCAATGTGTACGAAGAGGTGTTTATTATACTGCAAGAAAGAAACAGGAAAATCAGTGCTGTACAAAAAGAGCAGAGGTTTATTAAGGCACGGGTCTGCGTGTGCTCCTGCGGAGGGTAGCGTGCTTTGATGGATTAAATGACTCGCACATTACTCCTGGGACTATGATTTTCTGCAGTATGATTTCCATGAACAATTCAGTGATTGTGTCGTAGCCCCTTGTGAACAAGGGTCAACATCAAAAAACCTGTGTCCCTACTGCAAACCACAAAACATGGTCATCTTCAAGGGAGTAATTTACACTGAAAGACCCAGCGGCAGCACGGTGATAAAGAGCCCTTTGCAGAGCATAATAAGAGGAATATGCTCACGAGGAAGGCCTATTTCTGCCTCTTTAAACCATGTCTTTTAATGTCCCATGTCCTCACAGCCTGAATTTCTGCTAGTGCCACAGAGCCCACACATAAACACCTCCTGTTTGTCTATTAAAAACCCCAAACATCTATCTATAGCATATGCTAATGCCCCTTAACTAAAAGAGATGGAAGGGATTTTCTTTTAACTTCAGAATGACAATAACGAGAAGGCCAGTTACTCTGTGTTGCTGTTACTATAGAAGTGGTCCTCATTGCATGTCCTCCAGTATTTTGACCCATGTAATATTAAAGAGCCAAACTTTTACCACTTCCCTTGGGAGGTAGCTCTGTAGATGATCACCTCTGCCAAAACACGTTCGGCTTCAATTTCCTATTTCTTAACTTCATCCCATCGCACCTCATTATAATCACAGGAATCACCTCAGCAACCCCTTTCCTGCCTGGGGGAAATCCTTGGCCCAGTGAAGTCCACAGCAGCCCCCTACTGAGTCCAATATGGTCTTTTAGGGGCTGCCATTTCTCCAAGACGAGAGCACTTTCCAGCACCTGAAATGACAGCGGAAGGACGAACCCCGAAGACCCTCCGCTAGTCAATCAGCAGCTCAGCGTCCTGTGAGCAGACTGAAGGAGCTCGAGAGTGGCAGGATTAAACGTTGGGGTTTTTAACCATGCAGATCACAAAACATTTTGCTAACTCAATTAAAGGAAAGTTGATATGCAGTCAATGAACACTAGAAAACCCTGTCATATTGAACAGATGCTGTATATAAGGGGCAATTCCCAAAAGCTAAGCACAAATAAAATATTTAAAACCCCAAAGCAGACCTCATTTAAGCTATTTTGTTTACAATATACCTGCCGAATGAACAAATTGAAATGACAAATCTAAATTAATTGGACATCCACTCAGAGCCTTCCTTTGGTGTAAGCGGAGTCTTCCCTAGCAGATGTCCAAAACTCTGGGGAAAAGGAAATGGACTGGCTAGATTTCTGCACTTAGGAAATTAAATTGAAATCTATTTAAAAATCATCTAGCATAGTGAAATCTGAATTTAGAATCAGAGAACACTCATCTGTGTATGGGGCCAAAAATGAGATACCTTCCATGCTTTTTACAGGGTTGTATTCCTTTTTACATTTTGTGGAAGGAAAAAGGAAAGTGTAACACTTTATTAAGGTGTTTGCACAAGCAAGTCCAAGTCTGAGAGCACCGGTTCCACGGATTTTCCTTGCAGCCCTCTTTCAAAAGAATGCCATCCCAGCTTCTTCTGTGCACAAGTGGAAAACTTGCCCAGCCTTTACTTAGTGCATGTGGAGCCCAAAAGGGGCAGAGCTGATCCAAAGAAACTGTTTCTACCTTTAAGAGGAAAACAGGCATGGCAGAGAAATAAATGGGCGGTGGGGAGCTGAATGCATGCACGCAGGAGCGAGCGTGCCCATGAACGTATGCCAGCTAGCCCTCACCCGGTGCTGGTCTAGCTTGCATGCTGATCATTTACACATGATACAGGAAATCATCGTACTGGTTGGCAACTGTGAGTGACTACCATAACAGTGTCCACGATCAGATTTAGCATGTTACTTTATGCAGTAGTGGCAAAAGTGGACTAAGGAGACATTTTAACATGACAAAACAAACAAAAGAAAAAATGCAGAATAATATGAGAAAGCACCACGGCTCCAACTTTTGTTTTTTTGACACTTGTCACATATTTAGCTTGCAGTACTGTGAGTAAATAACTAAAAGTCATGCTGAACATTTCTTACGTATCTTGCTGCCTACTGAAAAACTTAGATCTCAGTAAAATGTATCAGCGCCACATATACCTGGGAACTGCCAGGAACGCAAGAAAGGGAGTCCAGAGACCTGCTCCTCTTACTTTCCTAAGCTACCAGGGGTGAAGTGCAGGAGGACAGGGCACGGGCTTGGTCACTGAATGTGGCTATTGATGGAAGCCTATCTGTGATCAGGCAAACATCTCTGTTTTTTAAGTAGAATGATGAGAATTCCCCAATAGAGGTAAGCACTTCAGCCTTCTCTGAAAAATTAAACCGAAACATTTCCCTTCCCCCAGCACCCTCATTGCCTGCCTAGGAGTGTGCAGCAGTTGTGCTCTCCCTGGGGATGTGGGATGCCCCAAAGCATCTCTCTGCTCTCCTTCGCTCAGAGTAAGGGCTTGAAAAACCATCCCCACCATCAGGGACCAGGTTTGGGGTTTTTGGGTGTTGCTTTTTTTTGTTTGTTTGGTTGTTTTTTTGTTTCCTCTCAGTCTTCTCTGCTGGAGTTGTTTCAGGTTGTACAAATAACCACATTTTTACAGGAACAGAACTGAGGGCTCAGGTTCTCCTGCACCCAGGAAGTGTCCTCCCCAAAAGGGGTGGTGGTGGTGGTGGTGGTGTCTCTCTCCCAGGCCCAAAGATGGCTGTGGAGTGAAGGAGGAAGGGAGAGCCGTATTTTACAGTTTGGCAACTGCAAATTCCCAAGACAATTCACATGCTGTATCTTATTCTGCGAACCAGGAAAATATACATATTGCTCAGTATCCAAACTTCAGTAAAAGCAAACACACTCATAGGAACATGGACCATGAAGTCTTAATAGTTTCAATATAAAAGCAAAGTTAAAGGCAGCTGTAAAGCTACCACAGTTGTCTGCAGAGCTCGCCAAAGTACCAGATGCTGCTGCAGCAAAATTTCCGAGCGGGTACAGTAGGACAGATGGTATGACATCACCTGACAACATTCTTAGGACAGAAATGTTTATTTTGATATCGCAATGTGTGATTATTTTCTCCTTATGTTGCTGCAATTCCTATGCTAAGTACAATCATTACTAACCTAATTAGATATGGCATATTTCTATGAACTAACAAATGATAATATAATATCAGGAGCAGGGTAGATGGATACTGAAATGATCCCTATCATTTTTATACAAACATACTCCATGACAGGAATTTATGCATAGATAAAAGCAAAGAAGCTAAGTTTTATGCCTATATTTTTGAGCCCATTAGTGCCTAAAAAGCTTAAAAACATCCTCATTATATTGAGAATTCACTGTTCTTTTAGACTGAGTATTCCAGGGTCATTGAAGTACATTAGATGCTGAGGAATTTACTCACGCTACAGCATTTAAAGCATTTGTATCCAGCATTGGGGTGATAATGTGCTTTAGATGCTGTAAACCATCATAGATCAAATCCTGTATTTTCTGAGGATAAAAACAACATAAAAATACAAAGAACATTTTCAGCTATGTCTTCAGCGTCCGCATTACACGACATGCCCTGGAGATGGCCGCCTCTTACTGAGCTCCTTTCCTTAAAAAAATTCTAACTATCCAAAGAATGCAGTAAAGCCATGAAATATGACTGTTGTCAAATAATACCACGAGAAAAATTATAATCCACTTAGGAATTTAAAAGAACCAAGACAAATTGCCGATGGCAGGGGATGCAAGCATTTAAGCTGGTGCAGAACAAAGACAAATCACCTACATTTGTTTTATCAGACGGCATATATATTTGTAACAGCTCCTCACCAATTTTGCACTTATATTCTAAGGCAACAGCCTTTCTAGTCCATGAAATGCAGGTTTGCTAATTGCTACAGTGTGCTCTGCTGCACCCCTGTGCTTCCCCACACCTGTGGAGCCAATGCCAAGCCTTGACAAGCCTGTATAGGACCAAGTTTTTTATTAAACAGTGGTGGCCAAGACGCAGATGGCAGTGAAGCCAATCCTCTCACGCTCTTGGTGCGGCTGAGCTGGGCATGCAGAGCTGCTGGGGTACCCACTCCCGCACTGCTCCTGTCTGTCGGGGCTGCATGGCCCTACATAACCATAATGAGCAGCACACGGGGGGCGAGTGGCTCCCTGGGCCCTGCCAAGTCTGGGTGACATGGATGCGGAGCAAGGTGGAAGGCAGGTGGCCTGAGAGAGGGCCCTCGGCAGCTGCTTCTACAGGGATGCCCTGTTTGTGGGCACAGCACCCTGACTGCAAGGGTGCTGCGCCCTCCTGCTGCACCCAGGGGCACAGCTGTGATTTCACCCCCCCCCCCCCCCCCCGAATCACACTCGCACACCTGGGAGTCATTCCCCCGGTGCAGGCAGCGTAAGCTCCTCTGCAAACATCCCTGGCCCTGCAGCGGGACAGCGAGCTGGTGGCTTGCAGGACCTCGCACACCCATGGGACGGTTGAGCAGGACAGGGAGATGGCAGCACCCCGCTGCCTCGTCTGCCCTGCATAGCCTAATAACAGCACCTTGCTAGCTGGGCTGCTTCATGAGATCTGTAGGTTTCTGCAAATTTTAAGCATAACAACCACGAGGGTCAGGCCATCTATATCATTACTTGCAGCAACAAATACCTATGAGAAAATACCATGGGGAGAGGCTGGCAACTTGAATGGATTGTAGTCTTGTGTGCCCAAAGAAACTCCACCACCCAAAGGAGAAGTACATTAAAAAGGCTCTGCCGCAGGTCTTCTCTCTCCCTGACACAGAGGGACAGCGTCCCAGCTCTCTTGGGACCGAATATATTCCATATTGGAGATCACAAGGACTACCGCCGTAGCTCAGAGGGACAGGTGAGTGGAAGGCAGGTGGGACAGCCTGAGCTTTCGTTGAAATGAGAGAAAACAGCATTGCTCAAGTGCCTGGCACCATGCAGTGATTCCCTCTGTACCTCCACAGACCGGTCCAACCCATCTTTTGAAAATGTACCACTGTCTGTGCAGCAACTGCGCTTTTGGAGAAAAAAGGAGCCAGGTGGGGTGGACTGATTAAAAACAATCACTAGTATATCAGCAGTCTGCGTGCAGCTCTAACCTGTACTGGGGAGGCCCCAGCCCCAGCTCTGCTGTCTCACTGTATCTTGTAAATCTGACACTCTTTAATTTCCTGCTGATGTAAGAAAATCACTTGGTCTGCCAACAATTTTTCTTATTTCTACCAAAACACTAGTAACTGAGTATTTCATTCCTGTTGCTGTTGTCCTCCACTGAAGCAGATTGGAAGTTATATTTATAACATTTTAATGCTGTAACTGGAGTCTGTACCAACTCCTGTTATTAAGGTTTTTAACACTTTCACATGAAATGTTAATTGAAGCTTCTGTGCTTGTATGCTACGATACAACTGCGTGGTCAGCCTAGTCTTTCAAGGACCTCCACCCATTCAGACTCCTGCCTGGATCTCCTCAGGGACTGAATCAGGAATGTGAAGTAAAAGGAGATCTTTGGCTACTTCATGGTTGCAGAAATGGGGAAGTAGGGGAAAGTGACAAGCGAGGGCAGTTCCCAGCCCTGACACATTAAGGTTGACCAACACTTCCCAGCTACTGCCACAGGAGTCCCAGTGTGAAACTGGGACTTGCTGGTTGAGCAAGATGCTCACAGAACATTTTCATCAGCTTTCCTGCAACCGTGAAGATGCATCCTTCAGTTCTGGCCCTGTCTGATTTGAGACCCTGCGGTCCCAATTCCAGAAGTGCTGAGTGCTCAGATGGGAAAATTATGCCTGAATATAGGAAGCTCTCAATAACGCTAAGTATTCTGCAAAATCAGGCTCATGACAAATCAAAGTGGACCCTCAAAATCAGTGGCCCATTCATTCTTTTGCACCTGAACTTCTTGGTTTGTCAAATGTGAGTAATAATGCTCCTTCATCTAAAAAATGACTGCACTAATACATCTGTGAAATGCAAATGGGGGGAATTATTAATTCCATTTGGAGGAGAGGTTAGACAGTGCACAGTGAGCAGGGCATGGGGCCACGCATTTCAACAAAAGACGAAAACAAACAACTGAATACTTGCTTATCAAAGAAGGGCCATCTACATCTACACTGAATGAAGCAGGAACAAATAAACACGTGAGCATGTAATTAACTGCTGCACTGTCGAGCAGACACATGAGGACATTTCCCAACTTCTGAGAGCTTGACTTTGCAGCCCAGCTAAGCAATTTTGGGGTGGGTGTAGCGGTGGGGGAAGCTGCAGTTGAACGAGACAGGAAAACGCGGGGCAGAGGCACAGCCAGGCACGAAGCCCCTTGGGGCGAGCGGGAGGGCGGATGCCTGGGTGCAGCGCGCAGGCAGGGCAGGCAGCGCGGGGGAGATGCACAGCTAATGCCAGCCCTGCCCACGCGTCCCCCCACTCCTCCTCCCCGCGGGAGCAGCACGGCGCTGTCCGAGGCTGTGGGAGGCAGCGGGCCCCCCACTGCGATGACCCCCCTGATTTTACGGCTCTCCGGGGCTCATCGCAGCGGCTGCGCGCCCGGGCTCTGCTCCAGCTACCCCGCAACCTCGCTCGCCCGCTCCTTCCCTCCTCCCCGATTCCCCGTTTCCCTGGGCAGAGCCGGTGCCCCCAGTAACGCCGGGGAGCCCCCCCTGCCCCGGCTGCGTTCAGCACCTGGGCTTTCTGCGGGCAGGGCTGGGGCGCCAGCCGCGGCGCAGGGCCCGGCAGAGGGAGCTGCCATCGCTGCTGGCGCCCGCGCTCCTTTCAGTTACGCAAAAGCCGCACTTTTAATTTTGCTGGGAAATTTCCGGCAGCAGGGGTGGGTTTTGAGAAGAGGGAGAGAGTGTGCGTGAAGGCAGGCACAGTCAGGCCCCGGCGGTCTTTCCACCCGTCCTCGGCGCTTAACGTGGGCCGACTTCGAGGAATAAATTGTGCTCCGTCTCTCTACCCACTCCGCTGGGATTTCAGCCCAGGACACTCCCTTGAAGAGCCCGTGTCCTCACCCGACAACGGGGCTGGGGGAGCTGGCCCAGGCTGCCCACCACATCTCCATGTGGCCCCCCGGGAACGTCACCAGCTGGGAGGTCTGCTGCGACGCGGCGGTTTCAAGATTGGAGCCTGTGTCAATACTGGACCCCCTTAAAGTGGTTTCTTGGCACTTCTAACTACGGGCACCTGAATATGAACGTTTTGGAGAGTATGACATTTGCTTCCCACGGCCAGCACGTAGCTCTCCTGCACTGCAAAATGAATGACCCTTGCATTTAGTTAAACTTTGTCTGAATTTAGATTAAAATGACCTCAAATCCTGAGTCTGCCACTCCAAGACATTCATCCAAATGTGGGTTTGCTTCCTCATCCTTTCACATCACAAAGACGCTAAACCAAGGACTTCCTTACGACTGAAATGCTGAACTGCTTTTTATACTGTTTACAGGGAATATGGAAAGGATAAACAATGCTTGTAACAATGGATATTGTTCAAAGATGGAGGGCTTCTTTTGAAAAGATCTCATTTATTTTTCATCACTTAGGTGGTTTGATTAACTTTGGTGAATTTTACTGCATTTGGCTAATGATGGCAGGCTGTTTTTATGGCCCTTGAGCAATTGCTTTCACTTTCTGGTTCTCAGGCACAATTCTCCCTGGGCTCACAAAGCCCTTTTACAACAACAGTAAAACCTGAATTAAAACATAAAGAATATTTTATTTCTTCACCACTTTTTAAAATACGTCTTGAAATTTAGACCTAACACAATCTGACAGTTTGGATAGGTGGATTAATACTGAAAATGCCCATCAGCCACGTTCTTTATAGCCCTATATAGATATTTTAGATGTAAAACTGTCTGAAGTGCTTGCAGTCAA
The DNA here is from genome assembly GCF_035582795.1 of Mycteria americana. NCBI lineage: Eukaryota > Metazoa > Chordata > Aves > Ciconiiformes > Ciconiidae > Mycteria > Mycteria americana. Next base: position 11,104,710 of record NC_134369.1, read on the forward strand.
AATGAATGTGGCAGCAAGAGTGAGAAACCTCGAAGAGGAAGAGAAGAAAGGGCTTTTTTTGTTGGGTGGTGGCAGGATTTTTTTCCTGATTTGAAAGCAAGCGTGAAAAAAAAAAAATTGGAATTATCATTTCACTGTTATAGTCTTTGAATTTTATAGCTACTTGTGTAACAGTCAATTGTTTAGATCCCTTTTAATCTGCTTGCATACTCAGTTTATATTTGTTAGGGAATATGGGATTACTTGGTTTAAGCATTTGTCCTGAACTTTCACAGAACCACTACAGTAAAATCAGAAAGCCCCTATTAAGGAAAACCTGTCTTGAAGGCAATGGATGGGTACATGAATTTGTTAATCTGTTGGGAATATAGTTACATAGGGTAGGCAATAATTAAAGGTCACTAAAATGCTGATGCTTGGACCTACAAGGGCAGCTTCTCTGCACCATTTAGGAATTGTACTTGAGTGCAAAATGCCACAAAAGGAAAATACAGCTTGACATTTGTAAACCGAATTGATTTTCATGTAAAAGGAGGAGTAATTTTACTCATTCTTAACTGCAGAGTCAGTATTCCAAGATTTTGCAACTGTGCCATCTTATGTCTCCCAGACTATCTTGTGCCATGCCGAGTTACAGGGAGGGTTGCTTATTGTTTCCCTTCTATAACTTTTTCTTTTGTAAATGGAACAACTTTGTGGCTAGGCAAGGGAAAAAAGTCAACAGCCCTCTACAAGTGACAGGACTCTATGGAGCACCTTTCTGACCCACCAGAATGCCCACTCCAAATTAACATAACTGCCTGACATTGAGGGGCTTTTGTACTTTTAAACACCAATTGCCATTGGAAGAACCCCAGAAATGTTTAAGGCCCCACTCCTACAATGAATTCTCTGTGGGTGGACCTTTGTCTCCATGCACAGCCCCATTGAAGTTGCTGGGAGTCACCATGGGCAGGCAGACCTAAATTTCTAATTGCTGTACAGGAATATAGACTGCAAGGGGCTGCCCAGGATCATCGAGTCCTGGCCCCAGGTGCCATGCCAAATAAGCCTTTTTCAATAAACTTCCAGGTTACACTTTAAGGTGGTCTATTTGCCCCCACCACTATGAGGCTTTCTGGCCTGGTTTTGGGTTGGGAAGGAGGAAGGGTCATCTTTTATTTTTAAGAAAATGTTGGAAACCCATTTGATCAAAATAATACTTTATGTCATTTTCTCTAAGAAGTTAGAAGTGTAATGAACATATACCTATCTTTTTTTGGAAGATACGTGGGAAGTTTTACATGGCTCTCTCAGAACAGCATATACATATATTCGTTTCTGAGGTCAGCAAAGGCACAAAGGCGTACAAGAGATGCTGCAACCACAGCACATGCCTACAAGACTTCATATGCACTTTGTGCAAAACACACATCTTGCCTGGCTTGCTCATTTTGTTATTTAAAAAGTAACGAACCCCCATCCTTTCTATGCTGCACAAACCGCATCTGCAATAAAATGTTGCACCAACACAAAGAAAGATGTACAAAACCACAGACAGAACTCATATGTTCTTCAACAGCACTAAATGAGGCTGGGGGGTCCGCTTTCATCTCCAAGGAGGACTTTTGGTGCTTACTGGAAAAGTCTGTGCACTGGCAGGAGGCAGGGCCCCTCGGAGCCATCCCTGCAGACAGGCGGGCACCAGTGGCTCTGCCCAGTGCCTCTCCAGCAAGTGCCCTTCTGCGTTTGCCCCAGGAACTGGTCGCACGGCCTTGGGGTTTTTTTCTATGCCCTTGTTTAAGATCCAAATAATCAAAGCTACTTAATTTGATCTAAACAATGCTTCCGCTTCTCCTCACTCCCCTTTCCTGGGCAGCAGCGGTGACACGCTGTCCACAGGGGCTCATCCCTCCACTCCACCCGGCCAGTCCAGGCTGTCCCCACGCAGCGCTCGCACAGCGCTGCCCCACTGCACTTGCAGCATGGGTGTAAAGAATGATCTAAATTGGGATTAATGCATGACTGGGAATTGACTTTTCTTCGTGTCTCATTTTTGCAATGTTACAGCATGCGAGTAACTGTTTTTTTAAAAACAAGTCTGGGTAGTTTGATGCTCTTTCTTCTCTAGTAAACCTCCTGCATAAATGCTCTGCATTTAAAAGGTAGTTTTCTCAGCAGTACGCTCACAAGCTGGGACAAGCTCCGGTGGGCCTCGCTGCACCCTCAGGAATTCCAGATAATATTAGTTTACTCCAAAAAAGGCTTTACAGTATTTATGGGGCTGTCCTGGGTAACCGTGTTTCTATTCAGGCCTCCACTCTTTCTCTGTAATGCAAGTGGATATGTTGCATTCCCCAGAGCCTGCACCTGCCTGAAAAACGAGAGTCCCAACACGTCCCCATGCTGCCGGCCCACACGCTGTGCGTGAGCACAACCGGCTCTGAGCAGCACCACCACAGTGGAGCGGGACCCGCGGCTCCTTCCCCTGCCAAAGCAGCATCTTCTCCTCATTTTTGGTCTGACAGTCATGTTGCAAATATATTCACGTCGCTCAGCTGGTTTCATGTCGCAGACACCAGCAGTGTGACGGGCAACCACAAGTTATCTGCTGAGAGCGTACTTGGTTTGAGGGAGAGTTTTCTTTGAGGGAAAGACATAAAAGTTACTTAGTTACTGACCTCTCCTTCACTCTCTTTTACAGAAAGCCACGCAGATACACAGAGGCTCTACACCATATAAGCCCATGGGTTTTGCAAATAGTTTTGTGTTACAAAAACCTACGGAAAAAGGATTATTAGGTGGTATACTGGCAAAACAGTAAATCAAAATACACTGAAATGCCATTTCATTCACATACAGCACAGTAACGCTGAGCATTACATGGCCACATCCTGTTTTCCCGATAACCTCAAGGCACACACATAACATTGTGGTGTGCAGCAATCTGGATATGGCAGAGCCCATAAATCAGCAGAACACGTTAGATGGGGTCAGCAAGCCAAGGACTCCGAAAGCTGCGTATCGATAAGGCTGCCTGATGAGAAAACCTGGATGCTGTGTTTGTGCATCGGAAATACAAACCATCATCTGGAGGTACGTGGGGCTGGGGATGGAGAAGGCGTTCCAGCTGCGGATTAGTCTGGAGGACAGTAAGATGAAGCTTTAGCCCACCAGAGCCAGGACTGCTGGCAGAGCGTGGGAATCAGGGCCACAGGAAGGCAGAGGGATCCCAGGGACACCATTCAGTATCTAACAGTCAGGTAAGTGCTGAGGTAACTGTACCTGCTACCAAACATTTCCTCCCTCAAAGTTAATTCAACCTGGCAAAACGTGACATTTAGCAAACCCACACACTGCCACATATTTAGTATATGAATAGCTGAGATATGGTGTATTTTCATTGGGATGTTTCTCCACCAGGAGCATTCCCCTGTTGTAAGGTTTCTGGGCTACGTCTCCAATCTCCATTATGCAGGGTAAACACTCCCTGGATAACACCCCTGGCCAGAGCCCATAAATGCTATGGTTTCCAGTGCTGAATTATAAAGAGCAAGTGATAGCTTCTCTCTGCTCCAAGCTACTGTATTTTACCAGGAATCTGAACAAGAATGGCCCATCTATATCACCCATTCATGACAGTATTTGCTTTTCAGAAATTATCTCAGTAAAAATTCTCAGGTTCGAGCTGAAAGAAGCTCTTTTGATTTATTTGTGATGCAGTAAAAACAGTGCTAGGCTACTAACAAATGTTCATGGTAAATACATGATGACTAATATCAAGGTTGAAGGCTAACTGGAGTAAATGAAACAGTACTGCCAACTTCACAAACTACTCTTGCAGGTATAGTATGCAGACTAAAAATCAAAACAAAACCAAAACCTTCCGAAACAAAAATAAAAAAAAAATCCAAACCTTGGATTGGACCCTAAGACACAATTAAAGATCAAGGAAGACTGAATGATTGCACATTTAGACAGGTAACCTCAAATTAAAAAAAAAAAAGTGATATGGTTAAATGGCACATGCTTGGGAGGCTGGAAGCAAAAGGGACAATCCTGATACTTGGAGGCTATCCCAAATGTCAGATATTTAAAATAATATGCATAGTTTCTGTGCAAGTCCTTAATTTTGTTTCTGTTAGGAAATAGATTAGGCTTTAACTTAAAGTACTGAATTATTGCCAAAACCATGATGCAATTTGGTACAACTGCTAAACTAGGTCAATGCTGAGACAGGCGCCATAGCGAACCACACCTGCTTTCACAGAGGCCTCTCACTTCTGCAATTGGGGAAAAAGAGGGCAAGGAAAATACAGTACTACAGTGAAAGGAATATTACACTGAGCAGTAGCGAATGTAGAAACACCAGGTATATTCCATCAGGCTTAACCCTGGAAAGCATCCTCAGGGGGTGGGGAGCAACAGAGAAAAGCTGAAGATTAGCAGACAGGAGGGCAACACTTACTGATTCAGGATCCCTCTGCTGTTCAAGGAAAGCCGAAAACTCCACCAGCCTGAGTTTGGTCGTACCAATCGATCGGCCCTGCCATGCAGGGACCGAGGGAGCTGGAGCTGATGTAGGCTCAAATCCTAAAATAAAGGAACCATTTTCATTAGGAAGTTGATAATTCCTTAGTTTGTATTTTCTGAATTAAATATAATCGGGAATTATGCATGTAGCCCTTGGATGTTTATAATAATTTTAGCAAATAATGAATTCAGAATGAGTTAAAATTGGAAAAACACAGAAAAATATGTAGAAAAAGAGGTCCCAACCCAGCTAATAATGGTGCAAATAAAAGATCTACTTCTTTGTTTCCTTGGGGCTATAACTAACTGTAGAATTTTTGTTTCAATTATATACTAGATTATAGAGATTTATAGAGACTTCATGTAGACTTACAGCTGACCCTTCCTCAGAAACTGGCAGCAAGACTCACTTACTGCCTTGGGAGTCAAGAGGACTGGCCTCCATTTCTGGCTCCTAATGTGCCACATGTTACAAGTAAATCACCTCTCTTTTTGCCTATTTCTTCTGCCACTCTCAATTCCCCTCTCCTATTTAGAGTATAAGGTTTCCAAGGCAGGGACTGTCTCTTACTATGTATTTGCACATTGGGTCTTTGACTTCTTTTGGAGCTTTTAGGCAGCATTATATTACAGATAATAATAAATAATTACTATAGAGAGCTGAATCATACCCTAAAAAGAAAAAGAAGGTTTTAAATTGGTAATAAAAAGGGAACGACATGATCTAGAGAGACAAGGGATGTTAACCACCATCTCTAATTCACCTCAAGAGAAGGAATAAATGCTATCTCTTGCTCCTCATCGTGGAAAATTAGATGAGAAGGAAACAAAACAGTAAAGGAAGGAGGGAAAGGCAGCAGCTCAAAGGCAAAACTGATCTTGGGAGAGACGCAGGCACAAGGAAGGCAAGGGAGAGGCACCAAAGGTTAGAAAACAAAGATAATCCTGAACTAGGTTGAGAACCAGGGAGAGGTCACAGGTAGTGTGTGTCCACATCCCGTAATGGGAGTATGGTACCTGACTCCAACCCTCAGATTTAGACAATGACGTTGTGAGCCTTGTATGAGACAGAGAATTACAAACGTGACTGGTTAGACATCAACAGGAATTCTAATGAAGTAAAAACTCATGCATGAGTTTTGACTGATTTAGAAATACTAATTATCCTATTCTCAGAGAAAACATGGATGAATAAAAGAAGACGATTCAAAATGTCTACCTTAGAAAATAATGTTATGAATTAGGCATATCAAGAAAAAGGAAATAATCAGGGATGCAGAAAGATAGCCTTAGTTTTAAGCATTAAATAGCAGCAAGTTAGAAAATCATAAAAAACTGGGTAAGAGTCAGAAAACTGCAGTTCAAACAGAGCCAGAAGCATGGTGTCATTTGGCAAGGGAGACGTAAAGTTAGTTATCATCTGCAAGGAAATAATAATCTTTCCTGAAATTAGCCATGAAACCAACTTGGGAAAAGGAGTAGGGAAGTAGCCGTGGGAAGGGCTTGACCAATTTGAGCAATGGAAGTCAGAATAGACATTAGGTACTTATCAAAGTGGTACCAGGCAGAGCAGGACCTTCAGGAGGGGAAGAGTTATCAACAGCCAGATACACAGAGATGTTTTATACTTAAGGCTAAACATATATGGTTTTGGAAGAGTTTTTAGCCTCAGTTTAAAATAAATTAAGGCATATTCTTATTACAGATGGAAGCGAGATTTAGCTATTAAAAAAGAAACATGCATCCTATTACTCATTTTTTACAAAGCGTTTTCCTACAATATGGAATGCTGACTGGAGATCACATATCACAACTTCTTGTACATCCTACCTAAAATGTAAAAAAAAAAAAAACAAAACCCAAAACCCCAAACCCAATGATTTTCCCTCATATATAATCAGGTAATAGGACATTGGGACAGGTGTTTGGTTTGGCTACAGGGAACGTTAGATTTGGAGTGGTGGCTCTGTCCATCTCAGGAAATAATACATCACATTCAGTACACAATTCAAGTCTTTTTAAGGAGAGTATAAATGGAAGAATTACCTGAAATGGGAGCTGTGACTGATGGCTGTATAGGATAGGCCTGCTGAACAAATGGCTTTACGCTGGAACAGAGTTACACAAAAATCATACACCATGCCATCCACAGTAAATTCCATTAGAGTCACATAGTATAAGCAAGTACATGGTTAATGACCTTTACCCACAAACATATCTCTTCCTTGCATAGCATATTTAACAGACAGACAGTAAAGAGGTAATAGAGAGAGAGGGGGATGAGAACTACACCCAACATCTTAAAGTGAGGAGCTCATCTGTGCTCAGTCACCCAGCAGGAAACCTGACCCACCCGTCACAAGTGTCGTAGCAGACATGGATGGTGATTGCTTTGACTCCCAATAAATCCAGAGGACAATGAACTACAGGGGCACAAAGACGCTCATGGACCTCAAGAGAATAAGGTGAGGAGAAGCTGAAAAATAAGTCTGGGAAACATTGCTCCAGAGACCACTGCAGGGCTGAAAACATAACACCTGACAGAGGGGCAAAGGCTTCCTTCTCCATATGGTGCTGTTGCTACCATGGTGCTGAAGGGCAATAACCCTACTGACCACTAATGGGTCTTATGCGGCCATCTCCTGCCCTGCAGGAAAATACATCCCTGTTGCCTCCAGTGATGCTCATATATTTAAAAGAGGATGGAAGTATTTGTGCTGGAAACTTATTCACAGGCAAAACCTTACCAGCTGCTTCCCTGGCAGTATCATTGCATCTTACCATGCAACGGGAGAAAAAGGAGTGTGCCCATTAGGTATTCAGCTTCAGCTTTGAGGCCTGGGATCCCTTAGAACTTTTTGAATGTGAGTTCACATCACTGTAAAGGCTCTTCCTTTCCCTACAACTATCTCTTCCTCCTTTTTAGAAAAATTTGCAAGTTCTTGCCTCAGTGATATCCTCTGGCAGCAAAGTGCACAAGCCAGCCCCACACTGCATACAGAAGCATATTTTAATCTTCAGACTTACTCTTGCGAGGATCCAGGCTGCCCCGTTTGAATCATGCCCGGCCAAAACTGAAAGAGGAAAAACAAACAAACAGACCCACAATTGTTTTCTTTGTTGAAAGATTTTGGGTATTTCTGAACAAGCATGATTCCTTTTGCAAACACAAGTGAAAGCATTAATCCATTCATTCAGCCTTAGTTTTCTACTGAACATTGTTAGAGAATACAGGGATTTTTTTGGGACTTGGCTAACAACTTACCCCAGGTGCCCCAGGAAATGTAGGACGGGGAATTCCTGGCAGGCCCAGCTTGTTGTGAATAGCAGTAGCTGAGACTATCTGAGCTGATGACATTGCTGCCATGTGCTGGAGTGCTTTGTCCTTTGCTGTCTGATCCTTTAATATGACAATTACACGGAGTCTTAAAACATTTGGCACAACAAATGATGTTAAATAACTGCAGCTACAAGCACATAACTAAAAACTTAAAAAGCCACACAGAAAATGCAAAAATAGCAAACCATGCAGGAAAAAAAAAATACAGCACGGAGGCTAACACTCAAACTACCTCAAGGCAAAACCTCCTCTCAGACATGCATGGTAGACCTGAATTCTCACAGTCTGCTCTGCCAACAGGCAGGAAGCTCTGGGAGAGCAAACTACTGCCCACTTGTTTATCTGGGCAAATTCTGCTGATTTTAAATCAGGATGAACTAAACACGGTCTGCTGCTAAGGCTCTGCCTGCAGGACAGGGAACACTGAGATTTGAGCTCTATCATTTAGATCTAAGAGAAGTTTGCCTTTCGTATTACACTGTAAAATGAGAACACAGAACTGCGACTGACTCGCAAACAATGACAGATTTTTCTTCATGCTTACAGGTTTAGAAACATTTTGGATTCTGTTTTATGACAAGTATTTTAGAAGTTAGGTAACAAAAATGTAAATAACATTTTAAACTTCCAATTGTAGTATTTTACTGATTTACAGTGTTCCCAAAGAAAACAATCAGCCATAAAATTTCTGCTGTTTTCAAGCATACAGGAACAAGTTTAGGAAAAGATGGGTTGTTATCGATTACTTGTATTAGAGCAGCGCTTGGAGTCCTAGTCACTGCTAATCACGTACGATCACAGAATAGAAAAGAAAAGCCTCTTAATGCAACAGAGTTAACTAAGTGGATATCTTAGGTCAGGTAAAATAAGTAAACAACAGACTGTTACTATCTGGTAAAGTGGGGTTCCTCATCCAGAAGTACTGTATTAATAAGTGCTAATATTTAGGTATGTGACTTAGAATGAAGGAATACAAGCAGTATTAAGCAAGGATTTTTTTGGTTTTTTTCTGGTTTTATTTTACAAGCAAAGTAGCAAGCATGCTGGCAAGAGATGCATGCTCTTATGTATGATATATGACTTTGCACATATGCTCCCTCTAAAGCTTGTATGTAGTAGTACTATAGGTGAGCGGTTTCTTCCTTTGAATAGCTCCTTTAGAAACAGCACAGGCTGAAAGTACAGGAAAAGCTAGCCAAAAATTCTGCCAAGCACAGCTAAGGTACATAATACTTGGTTTAGTTAAAATACTTACCATGCTTGTTACCTGGATACAACAACAAACAGTTTATTAAAATGCTTGTGTAGAATAGCAGATTCTTAGCAAAATATGAACAAAATAGTAAGAGACAAAGGGAGAGCAGTTTGCTCAACATTAAATATCAGGTTTAAACAAATGCATTATTTTCACCTAGGGACTGATTCATTAAAAGGAAGGAAAAAAAGGATAAAAAAACTAAAAACAAAGCACTGGGGGGAAATAACCCCCGCCTCCCAGTGTGAAAGCTGCAGATACTGAACGAAGGGGACTGTTGCTGAGCTTGTTTCCCTGAGCCGTGCAAGGAGCCCCTGCGGGCGCCTCTGTGGGATGCAGCCCGGGAGAGCGGCAGGTGGAGCAGGGGAGTAGTTGCTCCAGCAGCGTCCCCCCTCTGCACCTCGCAGGATGTGAGCCTGAAGCGCGATCCGCTGCGGTGCTGCCTGCAGCGGCATTAACACCTGCGGACCCACCTGCACTGCCTCCCGCACAGCGGGGCCGGACACTGCTTTCTAACCTGTCCAAGCCTCAGGACCACCTTGCTGCAGCTGACAGTGCACCTACAGAGCAGCTTCTGGAGGTGGGGGGACATGCTATCCATCAGTGCGTGAACAAAACGTGGTAGTTTCTCCAACTTGTAGCCTTCCCATATAATCACGACCAATTCACTCGGTAAGAGCTGGAAGTCAGCTTTGGCTCTGCTGGCTATGGGCACTCACACCTCTGCCTGCCCCAGGGTAGGAGGGTGTGGACAGGAGGTTTGCGCACAGCATGTTTTACTGGCTGCCTTTGGATGTCTGCAGCTAAAATGCTTTGGGCTAAAAAATGCTTTGGTGAGTGTTAAGAGGTGGTAGTATCCTGAGATTCATGCAGCTCTTCAGAAAGCCGACCCCTTTATCCTCCTGCGCAGTAAGAAGGACCCGCCATCATGAAAACATGAAAATGAGGAGATGTCCTTAAGCAATATGGAGATGCTAGCCCCGCCAGACTTTTCTGTTCCTTTTCCCCCTCTTTTTTTGTTAGGTGAGCTGGCTTGGAAATGCCAAACCATGCAAGTCTCACCCACAGGCAGCTGAATCATAACAAAAACAAACATACAGGGGATTGATATCCGGTGTGTGAAATGCATGATTCAAGAGATGTGTGCCTCTGGGTCCTAGTGACCTCCAAAACAACGTGAGCGCTGCTTTTGTGACTACCTTGTTATTCTCCAGAACTGCTACGGCACTACAGTCTCCTCTCCTGCATGGCCTCCTGGCTGCAAACACCTACGCCAGTGCTACCACATGGAGGTGCAGCCAGCGCCTGTGCTCCTGCCAAGTTCCTAAACGCACACTGTTCTGCTGCTATAATGGCCTTACTATTAGGTGGATCTAAACTAAAGGAGAATTTAAAAGTAAAAGCTTTGTTAGGGATATAAAAGCCCGTATCTGGCAGTTGCATGAGCCCAGGGCAAATTATATATCTATGACATAGTTCATCTCACCTTGCTTTAGCCATCTGAAGTCTCCAGTCTAAGGCAGACAGCTAACCTCCTGCTATTGTTAGCACAGTAAGCACCTACAATGTATTTCTTCCTTACCAGGCATCAAAAACAACTGGAGTGCATTTCTTTCTGTAATGTTATCACTGTCCAAGGACTAGAATAGGAGCCTGGACACCCAAATTCTATATGGCAACAGTTACGGCCTGTAAATCCCACCATAACAGACGAACTAAAGAAAAATTTTTGAAAATTTACACTTGAGGACTTTCTGTTCACAGAAGGAGGAACACTTAGATTGTCCTGTGGAGCTCTTAGCTGCCATTAGCAGTGAGTCTGATGATCCTTAATTTTAGGAACAGTGACAGGGATTTTTGGAGGGAGGAAACATCTTTTGTTTCATGACATGAGAAGAGATGTGCCTTCCTTCTTGCCAATTGCATCTTTTCACCCCAGAATGTTCTACATTTTGTGGTGGCCATTCATCTCATCCTCTTTGACTTACTACATTTTCAGGAGGATGGAGAGAAAGCAAAAATATACAGGATGACAGCTCAGAAATACAGCCCTTGCAATAGGGCTAGTCTTGAGGAGTTTCAATGACTCCTACAAAGTTTCCCAATGGTGACGAATCTGCCAGCTCCACTGGACATCATCTGACTCAGGCCAACACACATCAATGGGAAGTTTCACCTTTTGCAGGCTTAGGAACCTCTGCATAGTTGGAAGATCAGTTTTTCTCAAAGTAACTGTAACTTCACATTCAAACATTAAAGAAATAAAATTCAAAATCAAATACAAATACAGAAGAGGTCCCGACTTCCATTGGCAAAAAAGCACCTTCAGCTCCAAGAATGTTTTGGAAAGTTGCAAGGTGGTGGCCTATACTTGTATAATCAGGCAGACTTCATAGTCTTCAAAAATAAATGAGAATATCACATTTTAAAGCTGTTTATTTAAATTGACGTATTAGCTTGTCTGCCACTTAAAAAAACAAGTATATGTTGGGGTTTTTTTACACTGTAATGGAGAGCGCTTGTAACCAGGAGGGAATGAGTCTTTCTACCTATCACTGCAACGCGGCTGCTTCTGGGATGAAACTTGGTAACTGATTAATAACACACAATGGTATTACATCACAGTTTAGGCAGCAAGAGAAGTAATATATCCAATTAAAATGGCAGGGGTAATTTAAACAGGCAGATTACAGTAATTACCCAGGTTGGAATTTGGCCAGGACAAATGGGTTAACACCCCTACTCTAAACAGGAATGTTGTGGGATTTTTAATGACCGCAAATAGTTAAGACTTTGATTTCCTATCTTGTCCAAGACAGAAAGGGTTTCATTTTGCTCTCACTTGTGCTGCTGTGTAAAGCTGGAATAAATCCTTTTGGGTCAATGAGGTTTACGCTGATGTACGTAAAATAAAAGTTTGGCCCAGTGTGCTGCACAGAGTCCCGTGCTGAGGTTCAGCAGAGGCTTGAGGGGACAGTATCTCCTACTGAATCATTAAATCCTGCTGGAGCTTAAGGTATTCCTTGGATAGGTCCCATCCGGCCCTGACCTAGCTTGACCCTACTTAATTTATGAGCTCTGATGGGATTGTTGCTGCCCAGGAATGACACTGTAGTAAATAACAGACTGCACTCTTAGACTGCTGCCTTCCCCTCCCCTTATAAAAGTCTTCTGTGCTGTGGTACGTAATTAGTAATGAATGTTACCAAGGTGGATTTAGAGTACAATCAGTGGAAATCTGGTCTAGTTCCACTAAAACCCTAAAATGTCATCACTGTAATGGAGATCAGGATTTGCCTCATGTTTTAGCTGACTGCTTCTGGCTGCAGTTGCAAACACTTTGTTTTTGGAAGGCATAAGCGCTAAGAATCTAATGCAAGGAGGCTATATAAATTTTAATGAATCAGGCCCTTGAGGTTTACTTTTCACCCATTAGTTTTGGAATGCAAAATACATAGTTACATTAGATAATAATAATTCCCCAGTATGATCCAATTATAAATCTTAATATCTATAAAAGCCCCACATGAAACAAGAGTTCTACATGACAAGCACAAAAGAATTTGTGCTTGACTTGCTTTTAATCCAACATAAACAGAAGAATAATTCGATCAATCAGTTCAAATGAGTTCTACAGCAAAAAATAAAACCTGTTATCCTAGAATGATAAATGGGGCTTTGAATACCATGTTATCTATGACTTTGGGAAAAAAAATCTAAGACAGTATGAGGAAAAGTAAGCACAACAGAACACAGTATTAATTCAAAAAGCCCTAAAACCTGTACCAATATTTAAAATACAAAACTTTTCTTGTAAGGAAAAAAAAAAATTACATAAGAGAAGAAACAACAATTTGCTCACAAAATGGATATTACAGTAACACTAACATAAAATAGATTCTACAGTAACGCTAACATAAAATAGATTCCTAATAAGCAATTTTGCAGATGTTATTTCTGCTCAGATCTCGTATTGATTCAAATAACCTTTGCAATAATTAGCTGTAGCTCAAAAAAGATAAACAAATCATGAAAATATACAATTGTTCTGGACAAAAGATAGAGAGCACTTCAGTGTTTCTAGCCCTGATCTCCAATTTGCTTATTATTAGAGAAGACAGGAGTAAATACAAAAGCTGGCTATTTCAGCCAGGCAATAGCTAATGCCAAGAAGAGAATGCGCATTCAAAGCTGTCCCAACTTGCTGCCTAATGAGTAGCAATTAATCCATCTTATTGTATTTCAAAATGCTGAAGACTCCATTCACATCAAAGGGAATTTTTCAAGGCTTTTATCATTGTTCATTTAAAAAGTATAGAGCTATCTTTAGCATTTTATAATTGACAACAATATTTTCTTTTTATCCCTCAATGCGGAATGTAGAATAATGGATTTTAAAACATGTAATACGTGTGAACTGTAGGCATTTTAATGTTTCTTTTTGTCTCTGTCTAATTAATCTTGCACTATGAAAAAATATCTGAAATGAAAGTCTAAGATAGATGTACATCCTGCTGTGAGACCTTTACTCTCTATTTATGCACAACTTCCAATCCATCTTTTCTCCTGAATGGACAGAGGTGACTTTGGCTCCCTGTCAGTGCAAAGGTGGGGAATGCTGTAACCTAACACTATGGACTGGTGTATTTGACACGGAAATACAACATTAGAGCATAAAAATTCTGCTTTGCCTCCTCCAGTCTCTGCATGAGAGGAAATGTCATGAAGAGGAGCCGCCTTTCAGATCTGTCTCCAAGGACAGCTTTATCTCAGCCTCTCTTTCAGTTTTCATGAGATGAAATTTCTCTAACTTCAGGAAGATTTTAATAACCTCAGAAAATTAAGATTAAAATCTCCAAAATAGGAGTATTTTCCTGCTGTAAAAAGAATTAAAATCTGCACCATCCCTGGAAGGGCTGATGGGACATTCTCTACTGGTGGCCTTGAAATGCAGCAATAGCATTTATGCGCAAAACTTCTCCTTCTTGCAGGCTAAGGATCCATCTGTCCAGAGCGACCGTAGGCACTCATCATCAAGGAAAAGGGACTTTGCTGGACCAAGCAGACTTTATGGCACGCAGGTGAGATTTCAGTCGATTAGGTAAGCTTCAGTAATACTCTGTCCAATGCCATGGGTGCAGATAGCTCTGAAATCCTTCCATCCATTTTGATTTTTGCAGAAGATAAGCACAGGAAGATTTGCCCAAATCCTCTCCTCACCGTGAGCAGGTTTCAGACCAAGGCGAGACAGAAAGATCTCTTGGTATAAAGTAAACTCAGCAGGTACTTGGGGAACAAGAGTTATTTGTTATACCCTTCGTCAAAGTAAGAGACCAGGAAGTGAGGTCAACGGGACAGATTGGCCACATCCCGAAAGATCGATAAGAAATGGCATTATGAAGAAAACCGCTAGCAATGGATGTCAGCTGGGGGACAAGAGCCTCCGCGCTGTGCCCCTGCAATCCTCAAGTGCCTGCCTTTGATTATTTCAGCTAAAGCAGTCCCGGCACAGTGGGAACGACCAGCTTCTCTGCAATACCCTGCCCCATGTACGCGTGGGAGGTGCACAGAGGGGATGTCTGGTGGCAAGAGGAAGAAACATGGGAGATGGAGACGGCCTCGGGTCAGAGCTGACTGAACTCGTAGCTGTGGACTGGCATGAAGGATCTCTGCATTAATCCACAGAGTGCTTGCCCCTCATGCTGTAGGTAGGAAACTTGACATCAGGTGCATGTGGTTTTTTTAAGTAGTAACTGCTCCCCTGGATGCCACCATCACAGGTTTTACAGAGTAATTGCAAGCGCCAGCTCATTGTTAAAAAGGTGAGATTGGCCCGGGGTCAGAAACAGTGCTTCCCTTGGCTATCTTCTTCTTGGCCACCCCTTCACCGGTAAACGCAGACAGCACCCGCGCCAGGAGAATGAGAGCCCGACATCTTCCTGAGGAGGTTGATGGGGAAGTCCAGGCTGCTGCCAGAATGGCCCCCGTTGAAACAATGGGCTCTCGTAGATGCCAAAATGTATTCACTTTGTCTTACTTTCACATCAGTGATATCCTTCTCGGGCAGTTTTCAAAGGACACTGGACCATACAGATGGTTCAATACAGGAATAATAAGAAAAACGGTCAGTAGCACTAACAAAATACTGGAGCAGCAAGGTTCCTTCTCAGGTCCAAAACCAGCGGCTTCTCCCACTTCTGGGGAGTAATTGCAGCTCCCCCACAGAAAAAGCAAGGGCTCTCTTTCTCATAAAGGCAGCTCCCTTAAGGCACCGTCTTGCATCAAAGTTTCTTCCACGTGGGGAGAAAAAGGTCTGTGGGAGGCTGCCACTTCTCTGGAAGAGGCCTGTGCAAGAGGGCTGATGTCATGCCATGGCACCTCGTTCGCTGAGACCAAGAACGGCAAGAAAAAGAGGAGGGAGACGGGGAGACCCTGGCTCCTCTGCCCCTTCTGGGCACCCCTCCAGCTGGGGGCTGTGGAGGAGTCACCAGGGCTGTGTCAGGGCTTCCGGGGGAACTAAATCCTGGGGACAGCATGAGTACCCAGGGGCAGGGGCAGGAGGAGCAGCCGGGGACCCACTGGCCAGCCAGACCCGCTGGGGAAGGGCTGGGGCAGCTTTTGCCACCAGTGATGCCTGGAGGGCGGCAAGGCCAGGGGCCAGCAAACCTCTGTCACCAATGTGCACTCTGTCCTCACCGTGTAGTCACAGCCAGTCAAAGCAAATGCCCCTGCAGAGCGTTGGGGGCGTGGAGGTGGGAGACTGCTCCTGAAGCAATCAGTTCCTTGCCCCAAAATGGCGGCTCCCTCCCTTTCTACTCAGCTCTGGGGGAGCTGCAACCCACTGTCAGGTGCGAAGGGGCAGCAAGGTCTGAAGCCCTTACAAAATATTTTGTTGCCCTAACAGTTCTTTCCTTCTTCAGGCGACTCCTTAAAATGAAAAACCCCTCTGGATCTCTATTTACTGCAAATGGCATCTAGGCTAGAGGTCTCCAGTATTACTAGGGTTTAGCTAGCTTCTTTCTTCTTTGGAAAGCTTCAATAAAAATCAGACAGCAAGTGCAGTACTTAAAAATATTTTTTGGTTCATAAGTGTCTTCATATTTTAAGCTATTTTGGGCATTCAGAAAGGGAAGTATTTTAGAACAGTAAATCCAATATTTTTGTTAGGCTCCTAGGCCTGTATTTTGGTATCAAAGCGGGCTTCCTGATCTTTGTAGCCCTGAGCACTCACCGGTCCTATAAAACTCCCTGAGAGCTGCTGGTGCTGAGCACCTCTGAAAGTAAGGCCACCTATTTACATACTTAATTTTAGGCATCAAGGATTGACAATTTAAGCTTAAAATGCTACATATCTCTGTATTATTGCACCCTCGGTTAAAAAGCAGTATGTTTAAGTTGTCTTAGTTGTTCTTTACGAACCCCAACTGCTCAGCCAGTGCAGCTAAAAAGCCAGCCACCAACAGCCATACAAGCTTGCCAGCATGCTGCCCACTGCGGACGAAAAACCCAGTGCTTCTGTCAAGGAGGCCTGTTACAAAGCCAGGCTGTTATTTATACGCTGCAGTTCCAGGATCGTGGTAAGCATCCGCAGTGCTCACCGCTTAGTATTGTGAAATTACTTTCTGAAACATTTTGCTTTTCAGTTATAACAAAAACGTGATTTGTTCTCATCTGGGGGGGGAAAAAAAAAAAATCGACAAAAAGAAAAAAGGAGGGAAGTAAAAGATTTACAAGTTCCTTCGCTTTTTATTAAAAAGAAAAAAATCAACAGCAAAAACTGCAAAACCCCCTCTTCCGCTTTTAAGTAATGTGAAAACAAAAAAAAAAGGGTCCCAAGATCTCCGCTGGAAAACTTGAAAAAACAAGCAATGCAAGAAACCCCTATTAAGCATTTCCAAGAGTTTCTTTTTAGCCTTAGAATATATTTTATGGAAACCAGGGAAAACGGGGACATGTACAATTCATCACGTCAGATTAAGCAAACATACTTAATATTCCCTGAACAGGACTCTGACTGAGGCTCTCCAAAGATTAAATGTCAATATTTTACTTTAAAAAATAAAATTTCAGGGAATCTTGTAAATAGTACGTAACTTGAGGTGATACTAGATTGTACTCTAGAAACACCTTATAGTTAGAGCAAACTTGATAAGCTGTGCTCTTTGGCACTTGGAATAAACCATCTACTTTAAGTATTCTTGATAGCATTTCAAAAGCACAGACAAAAAACATTTGGGAATGGAAAACAATTACCCCAATTACCCCTCTGGAAAAAGCAAAAAAGAAAAAGCGTCTACACAACTGCATAAAAACCCCGTGTATTTAAATACACTCCTAGCACTCAACCGTTAAAAAAAAAAAAAAATAGACCAATGGGTTAAAAATCAGGTTTAGGTGCTGAGCTGTTACAAAGAGTAGTTCACTTGGCATTTGGAAAGTGTTAAAACAACGTTTTTAATGTGGATGCTAGTGCAGAAACCAGAGATTAAACACAAAGAGACGCAGACAGCTACCACATGCAGGAAAACGAGGTTACAGGCACGGCAGCACCAGGCGCTCGCCCATCACCGCGGGGAGGAGGAAGGGACAGGCATAGCAACCACAAGCCCAAAAGCAGAAAAGCGCATACCTTCAGCTTGGAATGAAAATCACGAGATTTCCTTCTGGCAAGAACCTGAATGTGACTAGACACCTGCAGGGTAGGGGAAGGGAGGAAACAAAGGAAAAGCCTGTAACCATGGAGATGAAAAGCCCCCTACAACTGGGCAAGCCAAACGTACCTTAATGGCGGCTTGAATTTCTCGAACTTTCTTTCTTGCTAAGACCTGTATGTGACTAGACACCTACATTGTTCAGGTTTATAGGGAAAAAAAAAACAACAAACAAAAGAAAAACAAAAAGCAAATCAAATTTTAAATGTCTATTTTTTTCTTTAAAAAAAAAAAATAACTTTTCTGAGGGGAGGAAGTTATTTGCATCTTCAGTAAGCTCTGCTGTTAAAGATACCACATTCCCAGCCAGATACCAAGCTCTTAGCACCGAGGCTTAACAATACAGGTCATCACTGCAGTGACTTGATTAAGGGAAAAAAAAAGAGAAAAAAAAAAAAAAAGTGTAACCCACCAGGTTGTGCATTCAGCTACAAGATAGAAGACACAGTTCACAGTTGGACGCAGCCCACGTGCTTTGGTACCAATCCCATCCGTGGCCAGGCCCTGCGCTCTCGCGCTGGGAGCCGACAGGATTTCTCCCCCATCTGCCGGGGATGCAGATGCCCACTCTGACCATTTGCCACTAGGCTCGAGACATAACTTGGCACTGAGAAGTTTTATCCATTATTTATTGTGTTCTGCAGTTCCACTGAGGAGCCTCAGGATGCGTTTTGAACCCCACTGAAATGCTCTAAATTCTGGAACGATAAAATACTGGCACAACATAGGTCCCTGAACCTGTGCTGGCTTCCTCGGTAATCTCAGCATCAAGTCTGCCCACAAAACAGTCATGTAAGTGGGGACCAGTAACTTGACATCAGCTTGAGCGATGTCCAGGTTTGGCCCATCGTCATTACATTTTGGTAAGAAATTTGTGTAAACCCAGTCCTGCAGTAGACCAGCTACTGGTCAGAAGTTGTTGCTTGTGCAGTGAAGGGTCTGGGCCCAGATTCACACTCCTGTTTACTCAGGCAGATACTGAAATCCATGCTATTGATGATGAGGGTTTAATGATGTTGCCCAGCATTGCTCGGTAGTGCTCAGTGTCCTACACCCCTCTGTGTGAAGGTTTAAAACCTGCAGTGATGGTAAAAACCGCTAAAGAGAAATCTCTTATTCTTATTTGACCCAGGGCATACCATATCAAGTGTTGTACATTTTTCCTAAGTTAGTTACAACTCCTGTCTGGGAAAGAACAAAGCAAAAGAAAAGGAGAAACAAAGCTTGATTTCCTCCCTCTGTAAGACTATTCCATGACAATAGTACCAAAAAGCCTGTATTTTTAGTAGGGAAGCAAACAGTAATGCATAAATAAAGCACAGCCCCTGAAGGCCACCTTCAGAGACTTCTTCAGGAAGCAGCCCAGGAATCAGTTTGCAGTAATTCAGAGTTATACAATTGCTTACTAAGCAATTTTGTAGTCAAACACATAGACCAAGTTTTCACACGTGTTCATTTGTTTTGCTTTCAGTGGGATATTAGCGGTGTTAAAGGTTATACAAGAAGCACAATCATAATGTTTCATTGCTCAGTTGAAACTCAAAAGTAACGACAATCAAACTTTTCTAAACACTCAGCCTAAAGTGATTTATGAATCGCTATAGAGGGATGTACAAGTATGGAGGCAGAACATCGCCATATGTAAGCCATCACAGCCCTCTTGGTTTCACCACAGCTCTGCCAGCACACGCTGGCCAAGGATCTAGCTCCAAGGTCTGCATTTTGACTCCTGATGCCATTTTAAGATCCCAGCGTAACCCCCGACTACTGGAGCTCGCATGGGCATAGCAGGGAAGAACTTGGGACTTTGTCTTTTGTTTCAGATTTCTTTGCCAATCTTTTGTTCGTTCCTTCTCCATGTGCTGCGGTTTCTCTCCTTTCTCATGTCTTTTTTCATCCCTTGTACATACGTTTTCTTCCTAACTGACAAAGGACACCACCCAGGGCAAAATATCACCCAGTCCAAAGTGCTTTAAATCCGAGCGCTGGCAGCAGGCCATCTTTGTGTGTGCTGACTCAGCGTCACCTTTCCCTGCATTACAAAACATGCGTAGCATGCAAGTGTACGAGCCTCTGCCTTCCCCTTCATCATGCACGTGGATGGGGAGAAGGGGAATCTCACACTTGACGTTAGAGAAAGTGAGGGGACTCTGCGATTTGCGAAGCATTTTGAAACAGCGCAAGGGTTTAGTAACCACCGCATAAACTACACAGAGCATGTGCCTTCTGTGAGGCTGCTGATTACCGTGGATATTATAAATTAAAGGATTTAGTCATATGAGATAAGTTAATGGTTATGTGATAAACATCTGAAAAAGACTGAAGGCTGGTTAGAGGTTTATTCTGACTCTTTGATGAATGAAATCTTACCGTGGTCACAGACCAGGAGCCTGAAGGCTCTTAGGCGAATTTTTTTATTACTTTTTCATCCTGTAGCAAGTACTACCCGTGAGTTGAGAGCATGATTAGGATCAGTCCTGCTAGATAGTCTTTATTTATTTACCTCTCATATCCAAGGATCATAACCTCTATTATATAGGCAAATTGGCTGGACTTTTAGAAGTTCCATTATTCACCATCTCAAAATAATTATTATATTCTGTAGTTGTCCTTATAGAGAAATAAGGCACAATGCTTTACGCTTCTGCTTCAACTTTTGAATTTTTTTTCCCCAAATACAGGGGATAATAGCTTCATGTACACATAGGTTAATAAAAAATGCATCCTCAAACTGCCACTGAAATGATGCACAACATAAAACCCCCTGAGTTTTAAGTATTTTCTAAACAGCATGTATTTAATCTGAACAGTGAAGCCAATACATTGTCTCATCAGAGCTGAAGCACAGACAGCCACTGCAGCCAAAAATGCCATGTTTTGTCATTCACTGACATGCATGCTTCCCCACTGGGTTATTTTACCTGCTTCCTGGTCCGTGTCTTCCCTGTTCTAAGTTTGATGTATCTGGCTATCAATTCATTCCTACCTGAAACAAAGAAAAATTCATTATAAGGGACAAGCAGCATCACATCCATAAACACCATCAAAATACCACATTTAAACATATGAGTTCCACGCATATGAGGCTTATGTTTTCTTACACCTGCTCCACTTTTCCTCTGCAAACCATTTATCAGCATTTCTCATTGTTCGTCAGTATTTCTCTTCCCTCTCCTTAAGAGACATTTCATGTTCCACCTGAACTATCTGCAGAGGGCAATGGGTTCAGTGTTTTCCCACTGAAGTCCTGCAGCTGTTTGCAGGCAGAGGGGCACCTCTTGGTCAGCGGTGGTGCCCAGGATAATCTCTCGCTGGAGAACCCCCCATCCCGGGGGCTGACACGAGGTCTGGGCTCCTCTGGTTTTGCTTCTGACTGTGCCGGGTGGCGTTTGCTCCCCCCCGGCCCACCTGGACCTGTGCTGGGAGGAGCAGCTGCTCTGGAGAAGGTCGTGTGCCACCCGAGCCGAAGTGCCAATCACCCAGATGTCACAGTTTCGCAACAGCTTTTCTCCAAGTTTTAATTCTACAAGGAGGACAGCAAAATCTGTCCTTCCTGCCAGCAAGCACTCTGCCTTCTCCACTGAAGGAAATCACTGTCCTGGTTCAGCAGGTTATCAATCACACCCTTAACTCTACGCTCAAGAGTGGTCACCCTGCGGTGCCTAAGTTCCTGCTGCAGTGGGGCCAATCAACACAGTGGTTTGTTATTTAGAGCTCTATTTCTTTTGGAAATGTATAGTATTTCCAAGTTTCTAAAATGGCTATTTAACTCTTCTTCAGTCACACATTATGCTACTTAATACAAACTAACATTTTCTTTCCAAATAATTTCCTTCCTAAATATTGCTGACATGGAAGATAACACAGTTTTATGTGGTGCCCTGTTTATTTTCACTACATATTATGTTACTTCTCCATGAGTTGTAATAACTTAAATATACTTGTTCAACAAGTCCTAAGTTATGGAGTTATTTGTATTCAGCACAGGAGATAAGCAGCCCGTGTGTAGAAAATGAGAAAACTGATTTAGCAGCAAGCTGAAAATGGGGAGGTTAAGAAAATAACTTGTCACCCACCAGGTTATTTTAAAGTGTATGAGTACATAGCTGGGGAGTGCAGAAAGTTATTGTATCAGCCAGGGATTCAAACTCTTTCAGTTTGATGTTGTGGGGGAGAGACAGCGAAGTCTTGAAGTAGCATGCTTATGTCTGAAGGGTAGTTTGTTGACTGGAAGATTGAACGCAATCAGTCAAACTGGTCCTTCATTTTCCCTTTTCCTTCTGTCTTCCCCTCTGAGCCTTATTTTACGCCCTTTGTATCAAACGTCTCATGGCTCCTGTCTCTTCCATGGTTTGTTTGCTAAATGGGTACTAGAATATGAAATATCAACATGCTTCAGACTGGAGCTGTGTTTTCTCCAATTCCCTTTTTGTTTTGGTCTGGACTGTGTGCCAGGTTTCCCGCAACGCGCCACTGTAATGGCAACGTGAGGTTGGTAATTCTTCAGCAGGTCTCTTCAGGACAAACTGCAAGAGGTAAATTTTGCATGAGCAGAGAGTTACACAAACAAGCAAAATTTCTGCACACAAATGAGGGATTTCCGTATGCAAAAGGAGCAGCTAATTACCTAATTTCATACAAAGACTCTGTCTTTTGGCTGGACAGCAGTTCTGCAGCCTGTCGTGCCCACAAGGTACTTGCCATTTGCAGTGAGCAAGAGCCTTTATGTTCGTGGGGCGAAACCAGGGAATGCTCAATCTCTGTATCTCTCTATTCTCATGTTCTTTCTCATCACCCAAACAGTTCACTTCAAATATGGAGAATTAGTTTTCATAGTGGTGGCTGTCCCCCTATGTCCTTATGCTGTAACAGCAGCTACCTCACAGTGACAGGACTGCAAATTCACTTGCAGGGGTTGGGCATGGACAGAAATGGAGCTGCTCTACTCTTCATTAATATTAGATGGAAAAGTTCTACAGCGGAAAAATGTCATACAGTTTGGGAAAAGGAACCAACAGAGAGGTTGAGAGCCCGAGGCCACAGCAACGAGAAGGGAGAGGAAAAGGTATACAATGATGGCACATCATACTAAATGTGCTTTGGACAAGAGTTTTCCAAAACCTTCTTGCTTGGTACTTTTTATGCCTCTGCAGTGTCCCTTTAATGAGTACTAGGCTAGCAGACAGTAAAGAGGTGCACAAAAATTAAAAGAGGAAGATGCATTTCACCACCTGCCAACGGGGAGCCCGAAGGGGTGGTAGCCTGCAAGAGCAGCCCTCTGCGATCCAGTGAGATTCAGAGATCACCATATTCCTGCAATCACTGGTGTGATAGGTGGTATCAACGCTTTCATATTTCTAAATGCACATTTTTATTTAACTGGGGAACGTCCCCCCTCCAGAAAGTACCTTCTTTGCATATCTTAAAGTATGTGCATACATTAAGCACCCAGAATAGGTTTTTGGTGCAAAAAGCATTGTCAGGCTGTCCTTATCAGCAGCCGGTGACTCTGCAATGTCAATGACTCTATAAGGTGATGTAAAGGATGCGTTGCCATCTCTTGTCCCTCCATCTGTACTGAAGATGTTTCAGATACATGATCACAGGACAGGTCACTCCAGCCATCCCTTGCCCATTAAGGCAGTCCTATGCAGCCCTCAGCCTCAGAAGGAAGAGTTAAACCTCATGGTTTCACAGTTTTCTTCCCAGTCAAGAGAGCTAAAAAACTATTTCTAAAGGAAAGCTCAGATTCCCAGGCAGCCACTTGATAGGAAAAGCAGCTTTATAAAAAACAGCAAGCACTGAAAGTCCAGGCTGTATTATTCAAAATACCAGTCAAGTGCTGTCTCTAGTTGAGCCCCAGTCCATCCATGAAGTGCTTTGGCTTGAATCAAGGAGGGGTTCTCTATCCACTATCTAGCCCGGCAAGGCTATGACTAACAAGATTGTGGTTTTGCAACGTGATCGCTTCCCCTTAAGGTGAAGTCTAGCTGGAGCCTAGCTCAAGAAGAGTCAACAGGGTGGAATAATTTGACTTAACTTACAGGGAGGAGGAACTCTACAAGGAACCATACAAAGTGGCCAAGGCAACAGCCTTATGTTTTCCTTACAGACGTGTTTTCAACACAGCAA
Organism: Mycteria americana; assembly: GCF_035582795.1. Lineage (NCBI taxonomy): Eukaryota > Metazoa > Chordata > Aves > Ciconiiformes > Ciconiidae > Mycteria > Mycteria americana. The sequence continues at coordinate 11,128,660 of NC_134369.1, forward strand.
AGAAACATGCACCAGGTTTAGCCAGAGCAGAAGATACTATAGCCTCATGAGGCTCACTAAGTATCTGCTGCCCAGCCACAATGATCTGAAAAGACATATCTTCTTTTTTGGACTACCAAAAAGCCATAAACACAAACATAAGCACTGCCTGACGTATACACAATAGACATTCCCAACTAAAAGTTTACAGCTTTTATGTTATCTACCAAACACTGGTGCTCTTCTTTACCAGCTCTGACAGATACTAACAGAAAAGATCTTATCTCCTGACCGACCAGGGCCCAGAGAGCATTTTAAAGAAAGGAAGGCTGAATAATCCTAAAATCACCCTTTCCTGTTCTTGGGAATGAGAAGAGTCAAACAAAAGGAGGTTCAAGGAACTTCTTTAATTGGCCATTAGAAACCTTAGGGTGGAAAATACTCATTAATAAATAGATCTGTTTTTCCCTAAGAAGAGCTCAGCTGTGGAAATACTTTCCATACACACCCTCCCTCACACTCCCTGTCATATATATCTGGGAAATTGCCTGGCAGAAGAGAAGAGTTCAGGTTTATGAACTGTAAATGTTCATCTCCTTCTTCTTGTCATCTGCTATGACAGTCTCCTACTTTGAACGTTTTGGTTCAGGTATCAAAGAGAGGCGTGGGGAGGTGCCCAGTCAGATAAAACGTCTTCACAGCACAGGAATCTTTTTCCAAGGATCTTGAAAGGATCAGGAGAGGACCACAACAAATATTTTATATAGGCTGCTTCTTGTGGTTTTTTTTTTTCCCTTTTAGATTCAGGCTTTATCTGTCATGCCCTTCTGTACTGTCAGTGCAATTGCAAACTATAATTCTCCCTGGACTGATGCTGAGGAAGAGGCATTTTACACACAGAACATCTTTTTTAGTTATGGCAGGAAGTAAAAAGGGGGTTCAGCTAGAAAATGGCGCAGGCGCTAGAAAACCTGCGAGGCTTCGCGGGGTGCCAAAGCCTCACTGTGGCCCCTTCGGGGGGGACGGCCGGGCCCCCAGGGCAGCCCTGCTCCTGCCAACCAGGGGACACAGGCTCCCTCCGCCTTCCCAAACTACTGCCCGGTCCCTGAGGAGCATCACCCTAAACAAGGGAGCCTGTGGTGATCCTGGACACCCCACAGGCGGCATGGAGGACTGACATTTCTGCTCTTCTTGTTCAAAATAAGTAGAAGCAGCTGCAAAGTGGGGAGGGTCCCACCCGCCTCTCCCCGGGGGAGGCAGTTGTTGCTCTAACAGAGGGCCCTTGTGCGGGGAAGCCTCCCCCACTAACGTTATTTCCAAAACCAGCCAAGCATCAGCCCCCACAAAGGACTCGACAAGGCTCCTGGGTGCCACCCTTTGGTGCTGAGGGTGGGTTTGGCCCCACTTGCCCAGCATGGGCAAGGCCCCCGAATGTCAAAATCACCCCCTGTGTCAGGAGTACATAACCGGCAACCCCTTCATGGGCCAAAACCAGCAGCACTACCTCTGCGCAGGAGCCACCAGGCCACCACGGGCGGCTCTACCAGGACTTATGTGAGCTGTGGACATGCCTCCAGCCATGCCGGGTCCCTTTCCCTGGGTCCCGGACAGAGGTGTTGCTGCTCAAACCTGGTCCCTGATGGCAGCGGGGCCGTGAGCCGCTGCACCATGTCCCTGCAGAGCCACCAGCCGCATGGCGGGCGGGCATCTTTATTTAGAACATTAATGACACAAATTAAACCTCCGCCCTCCCTGCTCCCAGTAATAGGCACCATCCGAATGTGATAAAAATAGACAAGTGTGGGAAATCAAGCTGGTTAGCAGTTTAAAAATGAACAGCTAATTTTAAAAAGTTTTCATACTCAGCAAAATAATCCAAGTAATGACCAAGTAGAAAAGCCTATTCTTTTCAGATGATGGCCTACTACGAATTTCTCCAAATTCTACGAGACTGTGGCTTGAAATAGGTATTTCACATCCTCAGTGCAAAGTCTGGGGACAGACCCGCACAAACATTTTATCTCCCAAGTCATGCTCATGGCCGTATTTTCACCATGGCAAAGCTTTTCAGCTGGTTTTGGTAACCTCCATTTCTGGTTGCCTCTGCTCGAAGCTGCTATGACAGCCTGATGATCACAAAGTGCCGCACATGCGCCCAGGGGCCAAATTTGGAGAGCTAGCGGGAATTCTGCTTGACGAGGAGCCTGCTGACGAGCTGGCTGCACCTCAGCCGAGCGCTCTCCTGGGACAGCCCCCGTGAGCGGCACCGAGCCCTTTGTCTCGCTGCTGAGCATGGGCTGGATCCAGATCCCACCAGACGCGGCGGGGGTCTGTGCGCGGACGTCGTCAGTGGGGACGGGCCGGTTTGAATGTTTTCCTCCATCAGAAGGTGGCCATGGGGCCCTCGGGTGGCCGGGCTCACAGCCTGCGGAGGAAGAGCCACTCTGCCGTGGCGCTCGGCCCCGGTGCTTTTCTGCTCCGTTTTGCCGGCAGAATATCCAGGTTCGGGAGAGCTCACCTAAAATTTGCCGGTGCCGCCTTCTGAAGACGCTTTAAAGCTAAATTGGCTAACAAAAAGCCTCTTGTAGATAAAAGAGCTCTGTGAATCAACAACTGGCTAAGCAGTTTAAACCCCTAAGTAAGGCATCCTCTATTTAAACGTTATAGGCAAATCTAATTTAAGCTTTTAAAAATATTATGGGCAGGTGTTTAAGTCGTCCGCACACTGGGTTTTGCAAGGGCTTCGGAGGGGGCTGGGCAGCGCTTCCCAGGCGGGCAGCATTTTGTTCAGACAAGCTTTCTGCAGAAGGCCACGTGACATAGGCCAAATAAACAGCATCTGGGGATTTTCAATTACAGACCTTCACCCAGCATGCCTGCACTGTAATCTCTACCAGATGAGGCTCAGGCCTCACTATTTTCAATAATTCACACACTGTGTACACATAACATGACAATAAGGGCATTCATGCAACCGCCTGATTCGCACATCAAAGCTCCCAAATGGCCAGCTGTAAGCATGCTTACTGCTGAATAATTCATTCTTTTCACAGGCTTGAAAAAACGCTCAGCGGGAGTTGGCAAGCTTGTGTTCTTTCCTGTGTGGTATGCTAAACTCAAATTTTGAAAGAGGTACAGCCCCACTAAAAAGAGTCAGAGATCCAACTATTTAAATGTGCATTTGCGAGCTTTCGGATGGCTGCTCACAAAAAAAAAAAAGAAAAGAAAAAAAAAAGCGCTACGTTTCCAAGTGGGTAGCAGAGATAAGATGAAATAGCCTACATGTTTTCTGGGGCAGGTGTTTAATAGAAATAAAATGATAAAACTGTTTTCTGGATGGTAAAATATTTTTATACATATTATTCCTCACTAAATATCTTAGCTATACCAGAGGCATAATAGTTAACAAGTTCAGCAAACTTGAAATTTCCACATACTTAGCATAAATTTTCTACTATATGGCAAAGAGGGTTTTAGTTAGGACTAACACATATGAAAAAGGCAAACACAGAAACACCAGAGCTAATTCTGTAACTCCTATTTACTGTTCTCACTGATATGGGTTGAATACTAATTTCTAGATGATATTTTAACAACTCCAAATTTGCAGCTGTGTCTCTGAACATTTAGCTTGCAAACGGTGAGTGTTCCAGATTTTGAAAATACTTTGGCTTTACACAACAGAAACATCATTTCTTTAAGAAAAAAAAAAGGGGGGGGAGAAAAAAGAAGGGTCTGCTTCATAATATCAGGTTTTCTTGACTGTCAATCAATGCCAGAACCAGCAGGATCAACTAGTTGTGACCTCTCCTTATAGCAAACACATGCTGCTTACCAGCTGTGGACTGTGTTTTTTACACCCTTTTCTCTATCATTCAGAATGGCTTCCTCCTAATCACAATAATCCCAAAAGTGCTAAAACATATCAATCGTCCTTTAAGCCCTGCCTACAAAAGGCCAGCCGTCCGGCCTTTATGGGCTTGTCCAACAGCAGCTGATACTTCATTCAACTACAAATCCAATTTAGCAGTTACAAGAGGTTTAGCATCACTGGAAAAATATTGGTGTTGATCCTGCACTCTTAAGTCAGCAAATATTCCTTTGCCATATTGTTTAGCTTTTTCTGCCATATTTACACTTCTGCTGGATTTCCCTGAATGACTTCAACAACAGCATTTAACCTCTGAACTGGTAATATTTACAGTTGATCAAACAGCAATTTTTAAAATATGTTTACCACAATTATAGAAACATAAGCCTATTTGTATTCCAACTGTTACAATTCTGAAAAAAACCCCAACCAACAACCCTAAAAACAAACACAGTCATTTCATTCAAAACCATAGAGCACACTTTATGTACTAGTTATGCAGGATGTTATTTATTATAGCCCTTTGGGCAAGTTCATGGCAATTCTTTCACTTGTGTATTTTTAATTGCCAAGTGAGCCAATGCAAACACTCCCTTGATCCCCCTCCACTGTTTTTTCTTTTTCTTTTTTTTTTCCTCTTTAAGCAGCAGTATATGTAATGCCTTAAAGTAAAGATGGGAGACCCTATCTATGGAACTTACTATTCCCTAGCCCAAATCTGCAAATCTGTGGGACCACTCAGTTTAGGCAGCCTTTAATAATGGGAATATAAGGCAGGAGACAACTCCTCGGGCCCTGTGGAAGAGAATGGGAGCTGCTTTTCACTTGCTTTGTAGCAAAACTCATCAGCCTCAAACCCGCATCAAGCACAGGATTTCCATCCCCCTGCATGGGCACTTGCGGGAGGGCCGGGGCTTCCCAGCTCACCTGCAGCCAAGGGTGCAGGCAGGTCCCCACAGTCCCCCAGGGAATGGGGTGGGGGCAGAAAAAATAACTGAGTGTCTTAGACCTGCTGGAGCTTGTTGCTTATCTCTGCACCGAGTCCTTCAAGAGCCAAGGCTCTGGCTCTGGATTTAGGTAGGGACCACGCACAAAAGCAGCCATCCCAGGACAGGACCGGGAGGAGACAAAGACCGCAGGGTTCCTAAAATGGGTTGTAAGGGCTGCCCGAGTGGGGTGTGTGTATGCAGACACACACACACAAGATTACAATAAGCCACTTAAGTATTATTATACACAAATTAACTGCTTGCAAAGTATACTGTAACTGGGTTGCCCAAGAGGACAGGGAAAAGAAAAGATCCAAGAAACAAAATAACTGAAATAATCCCTTTGGATGCTAATGAGCGAACAATTACAATGACTCATTGAAGTTATATCATAATGATACTTCCAAAGAAAAGAACTTTTTGTGCATTGTATTAAAAACAACAACAATAAAATGATCCCAGATTGAAGCAATACCACAATTCAATTTATACAGCAAAAGGGAAATGACCTAATAGTAGCACGGAAAGATATTCTCCTCATGTCAAGTCTTAACCTTTGGGGTTTTATCCCAGCTTCGGTTGTAAAGAAAACAACGAAAAAGACCCACAGACACATCTGGTTCAAAAGTCTTCATTGACACTAATGCAATGCATTGGATTCTGTTTGGCAGCTCTTCATACTGGGAAATATTCCACATAAGCAATGTTTATTAATTTTCTTCTTCTGAGTTTTTAAAAACACAGACAGAACATATTTCAAAGAGAGGGAAGAGTGATCCAGAGATCTCTCTGAATATTCATTAATTAATATTTTGTCAGTGTCAGTTGTCTCAACAAAAGAAGGTTTTATAATTTACTCTAAGCCCCATTTAATTAAAATTTAAATGTTACAAAAATACATGGAAATTTTTTGCTCCCTTGTAATTTTATTATTTTCTACTTACTACAAACTGTATTTTACTGCAACCAAAAATGCATTTCAAAACAAACAGCAATTTTTAGGCTCCAGAATGTACAAAGAAATCCCCATAGGAAAAAAAAATCCCCAAACTTGACCTTTGCCATCTCTCTGGATCAGCTACAGATGTTTAGTAGATTATACAAAAACCTAGATGTCCTTAATCAGACATTCTTTTTTTTCCCCCTGCTATGGTAGGAACTCTTAGTAACCTATCTGCAAAGCCCCTGTGCGACTTCCACATGCATATGTGTTGTTTTCCAAGGTAGTTGCAATTTTTCAGCTACACGAGCAGTTCAGAAAGGAGAAGACTCTTATCCAGTACTAGGGACAGAAAGTCTGATTTGGACAGGAATCCTTCAAATACACAGACAATGGGCTGGCTGACCTGTCATGCATGATGGATGAGTTAAGGGGATTAAAACCACTATTTGCATTAGAATAGATAAAAATTAGCAAAATAGAATTTCTCAGTAGGTGGCTTCAGTTCTGTTTGTTCTCTTAGGCAAAATGAAGTTCATTTTTAAAGGAATTACGATTGTTTAAGTAACGCTTATTTGCAGAGGAGAAATTTTGGATGCTGGTTTGCTTTCTATTGTTTATTCTTTAAGAAAACCACTTTAACTATCACAACAACAGTATCCTTTTCCCCCCATGTTTACTATTAAAACGTTACACAACTACAATGTTCTAACCACTTTAAACTGCATGTATATCTTAATGCTTACATGTTTCTAAGCTGTGTATACCCAAAAAAGTGTTTTGAGTTCAGAGAGAGATGATCAAAAAGACCAAAAAATTACTTTAAATTGTGTATTGATGCTTCACTGAGGTTCTGAGTACGAGCCTGTGACTCAAGAACTGTAAGAGGCAGATGCTTGAAATACTGCACGTTTCTTTTGACTAGATTCAGATTGCACACAGTGATGGTGCTTAAAAGACTCAGAAATGGCTGCACAAAGTAACGTAACAAAAGACTTGCCTTCCAGAATAGCATTATATTGTTTATACAATATAACTTTGAAAGAAATCTGTATGAACAAGTTGGTGCACACAAGTAGGCAAGCAGATGTAGAAACTCCAGAAACATCCATGGACCATCTCCCCTCACTCCTGCAGAGAGCAACCAAGATTTGTCTGTCAAACAAGAGTTGTAAAAGTAATGGAGGTCCCCCTCTTTGTAAGGCTCACACATCCAATCTGCAGACAGCAAGCAGGCTCCAGAAAATCCAGCAGATGTTTTTAAAAACGTCTGTGTACTGCCAAACACGTTTTTGAACTCCTTGCCTGTTTTAACGGTGGACTGCAGTCAGACCGGTGATATATTCCACTGTGCCCTACAGCAGCATTAATAGAGAGGAAAGCTGAGGCGTTAAGGAGGTAAATTTCTTCCACTGATGACATTACAAACAGGAAAAGCTGTGACATGATTTCTCAACTCAGCATTTACTATAATGAGCTTTTAAGAGAGCAGGTCACTTCCCTTGCTCAGTGACGGGCGTTCTGGCCCGATCCAGAGGCTGTCTAAAACAGGTCAATGCCAGAGCCCGCAGCCGGGTACAGGTCCCACCATACGGCTCCCGGGGAGGGGGCGTTCATCGCCAGGCGAGGGAGGACCCTGTGAGCTGCCTTCATTTTCAGCTCCACAGACCCTGCGCTGGCATTTCATGCAGCTCTCTGCACAAACTGTTTGTTTAGCTTATGAATTATTTGGTGTCTGTGTCCCATGCAGTTAAGATGCTTTATTTTCACAGCAGGTGCAAAGAGGTATTTAAATTTGCATTATGTCCAGGGTATTTGGACTCAGTTTGCGTTAGATGACAGCTTCTGACAGCAGATGGGCCAAGTGGAGAAACGTTTGACCGGCATATGAAAGAGCTTGGGATACATCCAACACTAACCTTGGTTTCCAAGTTATTTCACAAGCACAAAGTAACATTTTGTGGAGATTTTATAGCTAACAACGTCGTTCTAGCTACAGTACAATAAATATTTTGCTCCAATTACAAACCCACAAGAGAGACCCACAACATACTTGAGCTACAGGGTAAGTAATTTCTTGCAAACCTGGTCTCAAAACATGCTTAAAATTGGGTCTCCTTTAACTCTTTTTTTAGCCTATAGGCAGACCTGTCCGTACTTCCAGATGTGATACAAACCTGTCCAGATCAGTTGCCCATTCCTTCCTCCCTGCTGATCCCACCTGGGTCACTGACATTCGAGCTAAAGTGGAGAAGAACGATATTCCCTGCACTTCTAAAGGATCCCCAGGACACCAGCCCAAGGGGAGAAAAAGAAACTTTAATGCCATCCTGAACTCAGGTATGAGAACACAACAGGCTGTGAAAGAATGGAAGATACCGCTGCTTATTTTGATGCTCAGCTACGACAGACAGCAATGAAGAGCTGAGTAATCAAATAATACCACACCATAATGTATTTTGTTTAAATTTGGAAGTCTTCCTCGTAACCTACTCATTCGTCAGAGTGAAAAGTGCCTGCCTGACTCTTCCCCTCTGCCCCGGCTCTGCAGCCTCCAGCAGCTCCAGCAGTCCACGGTACGTCCCAAGCAGTGTAAATACCATGTTGCTGATTTCATTTTAATTGAAAACACCCATTTGTGCCTTTCAAAATCTGCAGCATTATCCTGGAGAACCATAAGGAAATTTTGCTACGTGTATCCATCAAAATACATTAGAGTCCTAACATTTGTGATTTTCTTTATAAACTATTTTACTTAAAGTTGTTGCTTTGGGTGATGGGAGGGCTCTTTTAAAAATAATCTTTAAGGTGTAGGACATGCCAGAGAACCAAAAGAAAATTATAGTTATTGATAAGCTTTTTACCACTTAATTGTTTCTACAGTAAATCACTACTTTTGCTTCTCGGCTCATGCCTTTACCTTACATAACATTTATCAAAAAAGTGTACATTTGGAAACCTTTTCTTTTTTTGTTTTGGATGAGTAATGGAGTGCAGACACAGTTTCATGTGTAATTCTTAATCCCCCTTTCTTTAGGCCTGATGCAGTGGGAGAGAAACTTTACAGTCAGGTTTTTTTGTGGCTAAGTACCGTTGACATGGGACTGGGAGAGGAGACTGGGCTTTCCAGCTGCAGCTCTGCCGTGTTTCCTTGTTGAATCCCTATACTTTCTTCACAGTTTTTGCTTGTTATAGAGCATCGTTCTCTCAAAATCCTGGTGAAAAAGGTGCGTGAAAGATCAATCCCACTTCTACCTGATGTTCCCCTCCACCCGCGCCCATGCCAGCACGGTCATCATACTGAACAGCCTCAGCCGCTAGTGGCTTCTAGTCCTGACAGGAACAACGGACATTTCACAAGGAGCAGACGGACTTTGTTTAGCTCCAGCGTGCCTCGCTGGGGGCTGCAGGCCCAGGGCTGGCATTAGGACAACGGCAGGGGGGACGTGTCCCAGCCCAGTGCCGACAGCTAACCACTAGACCCACGATGGGTGCGCTGGCAGGATCTGTGAGCATGGTAGCCCCATGCAGCAAAGAAGGAAAGCTTAAACACATACAGACCTGGAATTGCATTCAACATTTATTAATGCCACTTAGAGATTTCTACCCCTACCAAGCTCTCAGTTTGCTCATGTGACTTTATCATCTGTTTAGCCTAACGTGCTGATATGGTAACCTGAAGTCTTGAGCGCATAAAATTATTTCATTTTCTTCTGAATGATGGCTCTTTATGCACTTTTCTCTCCCCTCTTTCAATGCACGTGCTCTCTCTCTCTCTCTGTTTTTTACCTTAAACAGTAAGGACAAGTAATACCAATCCTTCCCCTTCCTCAGTTGTTTCCAGGATAACCCTCCATCCCATATTGGTTCAGCTTTAAAAATCACTGCCCTTCTGCCCAGCCGTACCGTACAGGCTCTCTACCCTAATGAACGCACAGGCTGTCACACACCACGGGAAGGTTATTTTGCAGGCGCTACTTCCTAATGGGCAAAGCCCTGAACAAGACTCCTGCTTCTTACTTCTAACTTGGCCAGTGGCCAGATGGATGCATCTTGACACACGGAAAACTGCAGTATCGAGTGAGGGAGTGGTCCTGAGCTTTACCAGTATGCAGCTGAGACCAACAAATGAAAAAGGGTTTTAAAGTGTTAAATACTGTATAGTTGGTTTCAACCTTCTGACACTGGTATGAGTTCAGATGAGTCCCTTGGCAAAAGGGTACTTCAGATCAGTGGCAATGCAATCAGCGTCCCCCTTCCTAATTCACACGTTTCTGCCTATGCAAGCACAGAAATAGCAATCTGGTGCTTTGCTAAGACACAGGCAGTGTACAGAGTACTATGCTGTACCTAAACTTCTGTCAAGTCCACCTGGCACCAAATTTCTTAGTTTTACAAACCTCCAAGCGCTCTACTATATTTTGGTCTTTTTATAGTATACGTATTGGTCATGAAGGCATTTTCACTGAGGCAACTGGCAAATCCATCCTGAACCTGGCAATCGCACCAGTATCAACATATTAGCACACACTAGGTTTTTGCTATTAAAAGACATAAAGAAATGGTCATTGGGTTGGCCAAAGAAATTCCACCTGACACCAGGCAGAGCTATACCATATGCACAAAGAGATTAAATTAGTGTTGCAGAGACTTACCAAGAGTGCTTGCAAGAGTGACACCCCTTTCATCTTTTGTGGGATGCATACAAATATATCAGTACTCACCCCACCAGATGCTGAACTGAGCCTTAGGCTGATTTTCCATGAGGACTGGTGGACTTGGTGTGTTAGGTTAACGGTTGGACTAGATGATCTTAAGGATCTTTTCCAACCTAAATGATTCTATGATTCTATGACATAAGAACAAGAAGTAAAAATATACTTACTTGCCTCAGAGGCTCACAAATGTTTATACGAAGCTATTAAAAAGCTGAGATTTAAAACAACACATTCATTTAAAAGAAAATGAAAGGTTGTTTCTGGTATGGCTGATGCAGTTATATGTTTTCTGTTGGGGGAAATTTATAGCCACATTATTGCTGTCAAGGAGGGTAGTGAGCCACAAGGATTTCCAGATGCCATGTGTGAAGTTTCTCATTTCCCCTACTATACTAAAGCACATTATCACCCAAACGCAAACAAGCTTTAAAAGTATCTGTCATTAAAACATGTGTGGCCCCCTTGCCTGGACTTAAGAGATTTTTTTTCTTTTTCTTTTCCTTTCCTTTCTTTTTAAGCCCAATGGGAGACTGTACTGCAGCAGTCCCCAGGGGCCTAATACTGATCATACCGATGTCGACAGTAATACTTTGGGCTGCATCCTTACTGCATGCTGCACCCTGTCAGTGAGAAAACCTGGCTCTGCCAAACAGTAACATTTCCCTTGTAGGAAGTCAGTCGAAGGAGTGGAAGAATTGCTGCCACGACATTTCTCAGAACAGCTATGAATGTGAAAAAAGGTATTTAAAAGGAACACAGAAGATAAAAGGAAAAACATGTTCAAGTCTCTCCTGTACCTGTAAATACTACTCGCTGCACCAGCAGACAGCTGAGGGACCTGTCCGGCTGTATGGACACCAGTGAGCAGCAGGGACAGCTTCCTGCGCAGGAGACCACCCTCATATCTAGCAGTGTGTTGGCAGAGATGGCAACGCCACGCCAAAAGGACATTGAAAGGCAAAGACCACCTCCGGGACAGCTTCAGCAAGCCTGAAGCAGAACGGTCTCTCTTACGGCTGTCTGGGATTGCTGTACGCTCAGGCGTGAGGCTTTCAAGTGGGAATGGGTGCAAAAGAATGCCTTGCAATTAATGACCTTTCCAACTCTTACTAGGAGAATGGTAGGAGAATTAAAGCTAGAAAATCTTACGCAAGGGAGTGAATTTTGTTCTCAACTGGATTTGTTTTAAAAAAAAGGAAACACGGAATTTATGCAAAGGTACAGCACAATGGTACTGATAAGAAGACAGAGGTGGAACCATCAGAAGGCTGGTGCTGTATAGTCCCCCCTGATTTTTTATTTACAGTGAAAGCCAGAGTCTCAAAGCAGGTGTTTTGTTAAACCTGAATCTTTTGCTGAAGATAAAGACTAAATGGGAGATGTTGAGTCCAAAGTAGAGCTGTCCCTTCTGTCTCACATCTGGAAGCGCACCAGCAACAAGATCTTGAGTGGGAGCAAGAAAAACAGTTTTGCTCAAAACCCAGAATGAAACAGAAAGTCTATTAAGGAAACAGGGACATGCTGGCATCCCTCACTCCATCTGGAGAACTGCCCCACTTCTATAGGGCCAGGCGCACAAAGTGGCACCCGTTTTTGAGGTACACTTAGCAGAATGAAGGCTGAGGAGAGCACTGTGCCAATGGCAACTTAAATGATTGTATGCCAGTTTTATCACATAAGCTTTTGTCCATTATCTCAAGAAACAGTTTCCATGTCTTCAAATCTTTTTTATGGTCCTCCCAAAGAGGGTATATACGACATAAGCCTCAGATATCAAAAGGACACTCTTAGAAGCATTAAAGCAAATCCCTGAAACTATGTTTTCTTAATCACATCAGACACTTGGCTTGCAGTTATGCTATAGCATTTTCTGAAAGAAACATAGATCCGAGTAACAAAAATGGTCTCTCAGAAACTCTTGTGGTCCACATTAATACTTCAGAAGAGAAGAACTGAATCTCTGCTACAGCAACCGCTGCAAATAGCTGAAGACTCAAGGTGCAGTTTGATGTGCACGTTTGATGAAACAGAAAACAGCCAACACAATTATTTCCATAAACTTAAGACAAGTCAATATGGACAAACACCTTTTCAAACCTATACAGGGCAAATCATTGCCTTGCTGTAGTATCATGATTGAAGCTGAACAGCCCGAGTCTTCACGGCACTCACTTCTAGCTAAAGAAACTCCTCCAGAGTGCCTACAACACCTGTCAGTGCTTGATACTCCAGTCTTGTTAAAAACCCAAGTTAATACATTGGAAACAAAAGTGCCATTACAGTGCTTTTAAAATGATCACTCTGGCTTCTCCTTCATCTTTTCATTTCCACTAGATTAATTAAAGACTTCAATTAAAATGTAAGCCTATTTATAAAAGTTTTTAAAATTCAGTAACTCAGATCTTTCCATCCTAGTATTTATTTTCTATTGTAACATCTGCCATTTCGGCAGGCTTTTGTTTGCATCTTTTCCCATTCTTACCTTGACAAAGGGCTCTTTTTTATTCTCCAGATAAAAAAAAAAAGTGAAGATATCAGACATTTCTATGTGCATAAGTAAGGTCTTTCAAGGGTGAATATGAGCTAAACAGCCTCAGCAGCTCTAAAAATTAGTTCACAAACTTTTATGCCTGAATTATTTGCTGATTCTCTGAGCACCAGAAATACTTTGACTTGTGCGTCTGAGAAAGTGAATCTCCACAGAAATCAGATCTCAGCCCATCTTCTTTTTGTACCTTCCCAAGCAAGACCCCCAAAGGCTCCCGCCTGCCTGTCGAGAGAGAGGTGTAAATATCCAGGTATTTGCACAAGAGAGAATGCAGTCGGACTCATCTACGTCCACCAGGCAGGCGCTCGCAGGAGTACGTACACACGCCGCACAGGGGAGGCACAGGACCGTGCTGTGGCAGGATCAAGGTCTCTCACTTGAAAATGCCTTTTCTTAGTCTCTGCCTTTGCTGAAGAGCTGCTGACTGTTATTCTCTGCCCACAGCCCATCCTGCCAGCGTTATCTCTTAAATTAAGAGTTGTCCTTGCGTTGCTGCCAACAGTAGGTTTGAACCAGTACTTCTACGAGCAGCAGAACCAAGGAGGCCTGGTTTCCTACGGCTCTGGGTCCTGACAACGAGCTCTGGCATGGATTCTGGTGCCTCGCCTCCCGAGGGCTACACTCAGCCTTTCCCCAGCAAGATGCACATAGGGTCTCTCTCCCATCTACCCACTTTCCTGTTTTCAAGGAGCTGCAAAAGACATTTCCTAAAGAGCATCACCTCTCTCTTCAGTTCGGTTAACACGGAGCAAAGGATCTGCAGAAGTGACTGGGGAGAACTGACAGGCAGACATTTGTGGACTGCTTTGGAGCTGTGGACAAAAGAAAAGTTCAAGAGAGAGAGTCCTGTTTCACTGTTGTATTCAAATTTGAATTTAAAGCTCAGCTGCTTATGACATTTGAACACAACTGCAAACTGTGGGTGAAGAAAACTCATCTCGGCCATCTAGATCCTCTATCCTTGTAGTAAGCAGTAAAGATCACAGGAAAAGAACAACAGAGACCAAAGTGATTCAAGAAGTTTTCCTCTTCAAAAAGATTTTCTCTTCTAAACTTGTAGTTTCATGGCTGTGCTTGAGCAGAGAAGATAACAGAAACCTGGGATAAAGCTCTTTATGCTGGAGACATTAGTGGACAAATATAACAAATTCAATCCCAGTTCCTACATCTGCTCTTTTATACAGCTGATGGTTCACGTACTCGATACATACCTCTTACTAAACTTGAGTTTAAAATAGTTTAGGATTAAGTAGAAATTATTAATATTTTACAATGCCAAAATATTTATGGGTGAAGAGATTGAGACAGTAAAACTTTTGACCTTACAACTTTAAATAAATGTTTATCTGGCTTTAGGAATGAGTAAATTGCACTAAGTTATATTAACTGTTATAATTTATTCTAATTTGAGAATCTTAAAACCAGTGCAAATTATATAAATTAGGTATACTTAATCCCTGTGCTTAAGGCCCCTTAAAGTCAATCTTGTTCCTTGGAATTTGAAAGATTTCATTGAAGTTGTTGTCAGTGGCATCTTAAGTTGTGTATATATCGAAAAGCTCGATTTTAAATACGGGGGGGTTTAACTGCTGTCATAAAATAAAATACACTTCAAAAAATCCTGTTTTCTTTCATATAAATGTCTTTTCTTTTTCCTAAAATGTGGGAAGTAAAGCTATCTAGCATTCAATACTGGGCTCAGTAGAAATCATTGGCCCGAAAGATCAGCGATGCTTTCTACAACATAAAATCCAATACATCCAATAACAGATTACATTAAATTTGACCTAACCAGTGGGCAGGGCTCTTTATCAAGAAATACTACCCTTTTGTACAAAATTGCTATTTTGAAGGATCATAATCTTAAAGTGACCTATGGAAATATAACAGCTCTTGTATTCCCAAGCTTACACTAAACCAAAGGATGATATATGCTTACATCCAATAAGGCAGAAATACCTACTGAGCCATGCAGGAATGGGCCGCAAGTATAAACACCCAACACTTTTTTCAGGAACAAAGAAACTACACCACTTCACCTAGGAATAGTCTCATTCGAATGTAGTTCAGTCTGTAAGAACAGAGAAATGGAGCCATTTCAAAAGAAATGGACACATTTCCAGAAGACTTTCTTTAGTTAAGATTTTCCTGTTTTTCCTTTATCAACCACTCAACCTGCACCACAAATGCAGGGTTCAGTTGCAAAAAAAATACCAGTATGCTGAAGGCATCTGGAAGAGCAGTAAATTACTAGTAGATTGGAAAGATTGATTTGTGAAGAAGTTACAACGAAGTGGAGACATTGCAATCAGCATGTACATGGTGTAAAGACTGAGTCTCCCAGCAATCTCTGAATGCCCTCAATTCCCACTAGCAGACTGAAATCAGTGGGAGCTCAGGACATTCAACAATTCATAAAAATTAAAGCAGGGCAACGACTGTTTTTATTGTTTGTTCTTGGCAGTACCCTCTAAGAGCTAGACGCTGAAGGAATGCATGATCTACGTTGTGACAACTTTGCAATTTAGAAAGATTTAAGCAAAAGGGATAGGGTAGTGAAAAGGGGTGTAAAAAGTGAATAAAGTGATCAAAGCTGATGATGGCTGGCATTCTCTATTAATACAGCAATCTCTGTATTACAGGTAGAGACTATTCCCAAAGCAGCTCAACCTACCTGTTATTGACATACTCATTTCCTACAAATCACAGTTAAAGTGCTTCTCGCATGCTTCAGAAGGCTGTAATCTAGAGGACTATAGGTATTGTACGTGGAGCGGTTTGCAGGCCAGCTCCGGCACTACATTGCACTCACAGGGGGAGCGTGCAGCAGGACGTACCCACTGCGGGTGGGAGCGAAGGGGGCTGATAAATGGAGGTGGGGAGAGCAGCACGGGGGGCCAGGGGTTGCTTCGTGGGCACAGGCAAGAGTGCTGCAGTATGCAGCGTGAAGGAAGACAGCCGAGTTTCATAAAGACAGAAGAGAACCAGAAAGAGATTTTTTTTAATGTGATATGTAAGAATATACGCAGAGAGATGATCTCAAACGAAGAACCTACCACCAATTCTTTTTGTTTTCCAACGGATGTATGTTTCATATTTTCTTCCTGTATGACCTAAAAATCTACACCTATAACACAGCCCCAGGTGACAGGCACATCATAAACCATGTGATAGGCCTGCAACACAAATGTCCCTCGAACCAGCCCAAACTCAAAAACCCTACGGTACCAGTACTGTTATTTACTTCAACTCATATGGTTTAGTGTTAGGTAGTCCTGCGAGAAGCAGGGAGCTGGACTCGACGGTCCTTATGGGTCCCTGCTAACTCAAGACATTCTATGATTCTATGACTCTTTTCAGTCACGTTCCTCTAAACCTGAGAGTTTAATAGCCACACCCAGAAGGCACTCCTTGCTTATCTTTCTGGGTTTCTTACACAAAACAGAGAGTAAGAAAAGTACAAGGTGATAAATCACTGGATGATTCCTCTTCAAGAACGGTTGCGGCAAGTTAGTATTGTATTAATGTCACTTTTCTTGTTTATCTCACTTTTTCTAACAAATTACACTTTTTATTTAAGCATAGACTCTGCATTTCTTATGCACTCGGAATATGCCAAAATATTTCCACAACTCATCTCCTTTTCTTTGAGGGAAAAATAAAATAAAATAAAATAAAATAAAATAAAATAAAATAAAATAAAATAAGGACCTACTGTAAAAGCAAGGGGCTGTCCCATCTTTAACTTCCTTCAAATGCTTAACACCAGGCTTAAAATTGTACCATATAAACACACAGAAGCTGAAACACCACGAGCAGCCCTTCCATCTACTTTGCTTTACACATTAAACCACGATTCAAACAGAGTCCATTAAGGCATCTAAATGTGACTTACCACATGTGTTAATTGGGTGGAGAGAAAAAAAAAGAAAATACAACCCTTGAATGTGGACATTTATGTATTCCCATTATTCAGACCCTCTTGATGCCACAATCTCCCACTTCTATAGTTTATAAATGTTTGATTTAAAATATAGCCATTTTATCATTTGTACCACATTTACCTCATCTTACCACTGTTCTGACTGGATGAGAAGCTAATGTAGCCTACACTGTCTGGTCAATTATTGCATGGACACCAGGGACCAATTAATGCCATCCATAAAAGCCTGAATCATTCTGTCAATTAACTAGAACTAACTATGTCATCAGATATATTACTGGTGAGCAAGTCTATTTGGTTGCAATATGTCTTGAAGGAGAGCAGTATCAAATGAATCACAATTGACTTGGACAACTGCTAGCATAATTTCAGAAGATGAAAAGACAAATGTGGTAGTTATTAGTGGTCCCCTGAGGAATTACGGCCAAGCAATTGTAATGTGCTAAGACTGTACTAGCAGGTGCCCACAGCACAAATCAAGCAGAGGGTTAAATCAATATTTTCAATTTCTTAGGATCAATCCAGTGTTTGAACAAGATGGAAACTTGTTAGCAATTGGCAGAATGTGTAAATGAAAAGTCAAACTTCTTATTATTTGTTAAAAAGGAATCAGTGCTCTGCATCATGCCCTTGGCGCAAGGTAATGCTTTCATGATCCAGTTGCTTGGGCATTCACTAAAAATCTAGCAGTTCTTAAATTTTAATAGAGTGCAAAAGGTTACTTTAATACACACCGAACATTCAAGATCTTTAAAAATGATTGAAGTGTCAATAGGAAAGTTTTTGAGCTGTGACAACAGCATAGTTATTAATGATTAGTGCAAGAAGCCGAAGAAATCTTGATCGCTTTAGGAAAGTCTCACTAGGAATGCAGCTTGACGTCTTTGGTACAACTTCACATTTATTCTGTTTCATACGGAAGGACCTTAGGATCATTAAGTGACCCTTTACCAATTCAACAAGAAAAAAAAAAGTGACCTTACAAACTGATTTCATTTATCGCTGCTGGGTTTAGAGATGCCTATAGCAGGACCTGAAGAGCTGGCATCATATTCTTTAGTTTTAACACAAAGGTATCAAACGCACCCTTACATCTTATTATTGTTTTACAAAAAGAAGTCTCCAGCTACCCTGACAATCAGGTGAGGTTTGGAGAATATGCTTAAATTTGAGTACCCTTAAAATGATACCTTAGACAGGGCACAGCCAAATCTCCAGAAGCAGAAAACTGGCAAGTAACATTATTGTACCTGGGAAAAAACGTGATGACAGGGAAAGCTATTTGCATGATGCACACCCAACTCTTTAAGCCCATTATTTCAAACAGATCAAAAACATGAACCATTTTTCCTGTTATAAAACTAAAGCAAATTTTATTAAGAAAACAAAAAGTAAGCCCTGATGGTTAATTAAGAAGAGGAAACACAACAAAACACAGTTTTGAAACACATACGGCTAAAGAAAGCACCTATGTTTCAAACATGAATACATTTCTCTGTATGTTTGGCTGGTATAGGAATTCTTTGTACTGTCTTCAGTGTTTGGACTTCAACTCATGGGGGCACAGACAACTGAAGAGGTAGGTAAAGCTCCTCTTTCACAATTGCCGGGGATAGAAATATTGGTTTTGATGTTCTTTGTTGACTGTTCTTTAATTGTGAAGATAACAATAATTACAATATTGGAGAAATGGTTTATCTGACTGGAGTGCCTTTCATCCAAAGGATCTCGGAGCACTCTCAGCACCAGAGCAGGGAAATGATCTCTCGCTCAGCATATGGTCAACCTGTGAATTCACTGCTACAGAAGATTATTAGCAACACTTCTATAGCTGCTGTTTTTTAAATAATAGTTGCAGCCTTCACTGATACAGGCCAAAATAATAAAGAGCACTTGAACTTCAAGAAACCTCAAACCCTTTTAAAGCTTTACATTAGATGCTGCAGATGAAGTAGGAGATACTTCTTTCTCAGCCTTTTCACGGGAAAACAAGGGTGCTGAACCAAATGAAATAAAAAAAAAATCATCACAGCAGATTTCCCTATTTCAGGGCTGGCCCAGCTAATCTATTATCAATGTCTAACTCACTGCAGCTTTGTCTGATTTGCACAGTATGTTTGTCAAGACCACCTTTTTCTCGATGTACATTTAACACAATATGGGGGGTGCTCCCCACCACAGAGCATCAGGACCAAAGTAAACAGCTACGCTGTCAGTGTAAGACAAGTATGATAAAAGTATGGGAATGCAAAACATTGCAGTACTTCCTACTAAATTGGCCCCTATTAATTACAAAAAAATAAGAGAAAGAATTCATTATAGTAATGATATAGTTATTCTTTGAAGAATAATGCAGGGAAGATAAGCCCTTTTAATCCAAGATACACAGCCAATAGATTTTTTTCTTGCCTAACCCCACTATCTATGCACTGTGTATCAGTAACAACGTGTGTTTTTGGCTCCCTGTGCACACCCTCAGGTGAAAACCATTAGCTGGCTTTATGGAGGATACAGCATACATGTACTTCCTTGTGTTGGGCTGGGGGAGCTCGAAGAACATACACCTTTAAGAAGCACAGCGAACTACCGCAATCATTTGAAGCCAAGGTTCAGCAAATAGGAGACAATAAAATATGGAGTAACTTGAAACCAGCCCACGCACTGCCCAAGAGAAATCTCCAGCTTGTCTCACTCTCAGACACACCCTTGCAGCTCTTCTGGAAAGCTGTGCCCTGTTTGCAAGACAAGGAGCTAATTGATTCAATCGTCTTCTGTATGCGCAACTATAAAATAAAGTGCATAAAGAACAGCGTGGACATACAGCTCAGCTGACTGCATTAAAAGACTCTGCTGTCTAACAACGCGCTGATCACCGAACAAGCGCGGCAATTGTTCCAGCCAGACGCCACGGGACCAAGAATGCATAATTTCAGTACTTGTGTGTCCAACAGTAGGACATATTGGCAGCAGAATAGCAAACTGGCTTTAAGTTCAGCTATTGTTAATATTTTTCTCTACCATCTATGGAGTTACCGAGACAGTATAGAAGGGGGCTGGTCCATCCTCTGCCACCAGCTCACACACCTGCCAGAACGCCTCCTTTCCCTGCACACAGTAACAGATTTTCATCTTCACAAAGTGGCATTTTTGTTCCATCTACAAATTATATTCTTTAACTTCCTCTGTAACAACCTTTGAGCTGGGGTTTCCACAGTCACCCAGAAAATGGAGGAAAAAAAAAAAGTCAATCTTTTCAGACTGAAACTGATATACCACTCAGTACCTCCATCTGATTTCTTTTACAGCACGATTTATTGCACAGGCTTTCTGGTTCTGACCCAGTAAAAATCACCAGGCTGGAGAGAAACTCTGACACCGGATCTATATGAAAGTTCCCTGCAGTGCGAGGGGAGGGTCATCTGCCGCAGAAACCTAAGGAGAATACCTCTGCCGTATTTGGCCCAAGGTGACGGGTGTAAGGGCTCTACCATTTCAATTCTTCTGAACTATATGCTTAAAAGCAAAATGGGATGAGATGCATCTCAAGCAGAGCGAGAAACGTGCTATCTTTCTATTCATGTGGCAACCTTTCTGCTAAGCAAAGGCATCAATCAATTCCACTAATGATGAAAGGGAGAAATTTTATGTCAGAGCCCGTTCTGCGAACTCTGAATTCTAACGCTGCTCTTGGATCTCAAACATAACAGAACTTGCTACTAATTAAGAATGAGCTATATAAATCTGGATATTAAATGAGTCTAAAAACACAAGACTCATTATATCTTTGAAATGTTATTTGTTCTCCAAATAATGATATGAAAAATATTTGGAATATATACTTCTTTTCTGCATGAAAATCTGTATTGAAAACTCTGAAAATCTAGGAAAAACCATACAGCAGGAAAAGAACTCTAAGCAAGTTTCCACACAGTCATTGAGCTTCTCATATCAGTTCGTCTGGTTTAAATATGGAGTAATTTCACCAAACAGGGCAACAAAGTCAAACTGATGTAAAACTGGGGTCTGTCTGAGGAGAATCAACTCTAAAGTATTTATCAGATTCCACAGATTTTAGACACATAACTTACAAACCCCACAAATGCAAGTTAGTGGGAAACCAGCAGTTCTCTACGAGGTACACAGGAGTTATGATTTTGGTCAAGCTAGAAATTAATTTCCAGGTCTTGGCTAGATAAACTGAGCAAATCTGAAAGATGATAACTAGTGAGCTCATGAACCTCATGCCCTCTGATTTCTGACACAACCAACAAGAAGCAGTATCTGGCCAGGAGTCCCCATGGACTTCAAGACAGGATTTCACCTCAGGGTCTCAGTTGTCCCTGCCCCACAAACGAGTGACTTCTCCTGAAGTCGCCAGCAACGCCATGATTCAATTCAGTCAAATTCTTGCATGCTATTAAATTCAGACAAATTCTTTTGGGAATAAAGGGAGGGTTTGAGGATCATATCACAGGAGGAAATACTTACATGTTGCATCTGATTTCACATTGGTTTAAGTTCACTGAATTCCAAGGACTTAGTGACAGTTTGCTCACAAAAAAGCGACCCTGTGTTTTTCCTTTCCTTACCTCCTTGCTCAAGCCCCAAGCCCTACACTAACTGACCCATACAGCCGGCCATACACTTGATACAAGAACTTGAATCTCATCTGTTATTAATGCTCTTGTCCTTAGCTCGTTATTAGTATTCACTGATCTTTAACATACCTGAGGTCTGACTCTCCTCCCATCCCCCATTTTATGACTCTGTAACTTTGCGATGACTCAGAACACCCATAACGAGACTTCTCCTTCCTTGTCAATCAGGCTTACAGACCGACTTCTTTTCAGCTCCTCTGATAGCAACATGATCCATCTTGATCTTGCTACAACATCTTAGTAGGGCATTTATAGAATAACGAGTCCAGGGGACAGAAAAGGCAGAAAGCAGGATTTCTCTCCAAGCGCGGCACGTCTGCCCCCAACTGCACCTTAAGAGGGGGTGAGAGGATCACCCCTCGCCCCTCAGGTGCACGGGGAGGGCAGCTCCCCTCATCACAATAACCAGCAAATAGGAAATAGGTCTCCACGTTAACACCCAAAAGAACATTCACAAAGAAAATAAGGGCAAGATTCTGAAGGCTGTTGCTACACATAATCTCGTGTTTCTCAAATTTATTATTATTATCATTATCGTTTCCATCACGTCACCAGTACATTTCTGCCATGTAAAAAATATACTCAAATAAAAAGATTTAAATCTTTTCTTTCCAGAAAAAAGTGCTTTGAAAAACAGAATCACAACTCTGTACATTCTTTCTTCAACTAGAATTTCTCTCCCATAGTGCTGTGAAGTAGAGAACAGTATTTTACCATGACCTGTTAATGTTTTGCTTGGATGTGGTGCTGCTGTTAGCCAAAATGGAGGGCAACAATAATCCTGGCTGATCATCACTCCAGAACAGACACTAGAACCAGGAAAATCCTTGCAACTAAATAACGATATGAACCTAAACACAATAACTTTGTGATCAATTTTATGTCATACATTAAAATAGTCATAAAAATGTATCTGATTATTTACAATTCAAATCTAGCATGCAAGGTCAAGGTGGAACCCAGTGTATCCTAAACTCTGCTTAAAGAAAGGAGACCTCTGTAGTTTTGAAATCAGTTGAGAACTTACTCATGCTCCTGCATAAGTGATTGTGAACGCTGCATAGTTTTGTTCAAGCAGATACACTGAACAAACGCACTCAGTATACAAATGCTGGTTAATACTTATTTTAGTCACAAGGCAGTGTCAGATTTAAAAAAATGTGTTGCAAATTATTCCACGATGTTGATGAAGATGTTGAATTGCTGCATCATGTTGATGATGTTCTGTGAGACAGATGTGTATAGCCTGCATGATTGAGCCTTAGCATAATAAACATTATATTTTTATGTTAGATCAGAGTAAATCAGTGAAATCTATTCTAAATCTATCTAAGGCAATGAAGTTGTCTCCCTAGACTTATGCACAGAAATATGTCCACTCGCTTTTGGACTCATGCAGATTTTATGTTTATACGGAAGAGGTGACTTCTTGCTTAAACGGAACTTTGCATAAGTTAAATCCCTGAGGAAAAAAATCCATAATTGTAGGTGCAGTATCATTCGCTGAAGAACACAGCTTTTCAAATTTAATTATAAACCCTAAACGTACTTAGCTAATCGGATCAATCGCAAGTCACTAGCAAAGCACATTCTAATTTTCAAGACAGATGAAATTTTGCCACCTCTCAGCTGCTGTGAGAGCCAACATCAGGTGAAAAGTAAGATAAACCAGACAAGCATGTTCTCCAAGCACCACATTACAGCAAATTTTTATGACTGTGTTTGCAGAGATGTTCTCTGCAGATCTTTGATTTGCTAAGGCTGGTTTTATCTTGCCGAGCCTCTGCTGAGCAGCAACCATCCTTTTGAGGAGGCAACAATCCCTTTTTTGACAGGTCTCACCATCCTTTCTTGCCCCAGGAATGCAGCAGGCCAGTTCTCAAAAGCCTCCTTATGAATTTATGGGGGCAAAACCGAAATTCCACATATAGAAACACAGGTGAAATCTCAAAATAGCTCCTAAGACATCCTGCTCCAGACCATAATTGCTGAGCTTACTCTAACAGACCTGGAGCAGAGACTGAAGTAAAGTCTTTCTTCAGGCACTCGCTCCAGCAACATGACTTTGCCACCGTTCTCCTTCCGCCGCTGAGCTGGGGAGGCTGTAGTGTCAGTCCAGCTCTGCGGGACCTCTACTGAATAACCAGCCCCTCACAACAGGAAGGCAGCCAACGTGTCGTGACTCTGGATCATCAAACCCTTCTGGCTTCCTTTATCTTTTCTGTAACATCAACCCGTTCTCTTTTCTGCAACAGCGAGTTCTTTCAGCTGGAGACCACCTCCTCCTTGTGACTGTGCAGTGGTTAGTATAATGAAAAATAAAGCTTAGAGTACTGCAAGACAATCATATTTTCCACGCTCCAGCTAGGTAACAAGCCGTCAGACCGTGCGATATATGGCATCTCTCTTCACAGGCCTCTCTGCTAATTCTGCTTTGGTTGCACATACTGTCATTCATATGAATGGGCTTGAGGGTACTCTGGGCAAAAAAGGCAAAACTGAGCCCAAAACAAATGGTTTGCAAATGCTAAGATCAATACTGCAGTCAGTGTACTGTAAATAGAAGGCAAAAATTAGCATATACAATAATTGCCAGTTTGTGTCATGGTTGTGTTTCCATTTATTGCAGACATCGTCTTAAAAGCTCCTGATGACACAGCAGTTGCAAAATGAACTGTTCTAATCACAGCACACTCTCAGGTTGACACAAAGGCACTTTTAAAAGGAATTAGTATCGCATTATAATTACATAGCTATAATATTATTTATTATTCACAATATTTGCAGTTACTTTGAGGTCTCAATTCCATGGTACTGGCTGTTTAAAACCACAGTTTCTCAAAGAGCTTGCTTAGCACAGAAAATCAGAGACAACAGGTAGATGTAATGGGCAGGTGAAAGGCATAGCAGAGAGGTAAAAATAGCCTGACAGCTGTGCCAGATAAAGTAACCAGTATTTTCCTCTTTTTAAATAAATTTTGGCACACGTAGGGGCCGGCAAATCAAAGCAATTCAAACGCTGCCAGAGCCCTATTGACACGAAAAAACGAATTTCCTCTAAAACACTCCACAACCTCCAAGGACAGGGAACGTGCCCCAGCATCCCCTTCTCTAATCTCTAACAAACAGAGGAAGTCTGGGCTGGGAGAAAAGCACTGAGAAGCGCGAGGATCCCAAGGAAAGGCAAACAGGTGGACGATGAGGAGCAAAACAGCATGGAGACCACTGGTTGTACAAGAAAAACACTGAAGAGCAATACGGTCCCAGATGCACGAGAAAGGGTGCCAGGCCTGGCCAAAGCCTGTTGAGGCCAGCGTCTCACCCCTGAGTCAAGAAGGACGAACGTGGGGACAGCTCAAGAGAGTTCTCCCAAATTTAAATAACTTGCAGCATAACAGTGTCCTGAGCCAGAAGCAGTGCCTCTGGATATAACATGGGATTTTTCTCCTGTCCATTTGCTTTCTGACCCTACGTAAGCATTTAGCTTCCACCATATCTTCCAAAGAGTTTCATAGCGGAACTAGATCTTGTATCGAGAGTTATCATCTTTTGTTTGTTTTGACCCTCTGACCTAAAGTTTGAATTGCTGCAGAAGAAGCAGTGAGCAGCTGCTCCTCATTCACTTTCTCTGTGCAACTCGACTTTACAGACTTCGACCCTATCCCCCTTGAGTCACCTCTTCTGCACTGAAGAGGTGCCATCCCCTGAGTCACCGCTTGTGCTGAAGCTGTTCATAGGGAAGTTCTTTGATCCTCGTTGTTACCCTCTTTGAATCTTTTCCAGGTCTGCTGCTCTCCTTTTTGAGAGGAGGAACTGAAGGGCACAGAGTATGCAAGGCTGCCCTGGCTTCCAGACACAGCAAACTTCCTCAATCCTGCAGCACCAAGGAAAAGCCAGACTTCTCGAAAAAAATCCTGGAGTGCTTTGTGCAGTGCTGCCACAAAGATTCTCACTTCTACCACTTAATAAAATTTAAGGCTAAAAATCAAATAATCACTTGCCACTTTTCTTTCCTCGCATTT
The DNA here is from genome assembly GCF_035582795.1 of Mycteria americana. Classification (NCBI taxonomy): domain Eukaryota; kingdom Metazoa; phylum Chordata; class Aves; order Ciconiiformes; family Ciconiidae; genus Mycteria; species Mycteria americana. The sequence goes on from NC_134369.1 coordinate 11,154,328, forward strand.
TTTTTGCTTACTTGCAAGTATGGGAACATTAGCATGGACTGGATTGTTTCAGTTTTTGAAATGTGTAGTCCTCTCACAATATCTTTTGATGTTTTATAGACCTCCAGACATCCACAGACCACATGCTGAATAACACTGCTGTTCAGTGCTTTAACAAACAGCCAAACAGGAGTTAAAGGGACAAAACAAGTTTGACTCAAACTGCCCTCCACGGTGCAACTAACTGCTCAGGAATTTTCTGTATATATTCAAAACCACTTACACATAATCTGATGCTCATTTCCCATGCTGTAAATTCACACGAGTGTGGTTCATTGTTTTGGACCTGAGGCACGAGATTGATTAACGCTTCCTTGTGAGGATGTATCTTAATATGGAGGTAAACCCAAAACCGGCGGGGTTCATAGCTGAACTAGCTATGAACCCCCAGACACAGCATGAAGAATATGGCCAACACCCCGTGAGAGACATCGTGACTGTGTTTTTAGGGCAAATACTAAGAAACATCAACTATTTTCTCACAGTAGCTGACTTATGTGCAATTTTTTATGACTCATTGAAAACTTGGAACAGCTGTAAGAAATGGCCAGTAAATTTAAGCAAGACCAGAGTGTATCAGCAATTGTACTGAAACAAAATGTTACAAACCTGAGTGATAAATTGCATGAGATGCCCATAATGGAAGGCTTGAGGCTGCTGTTGCAAAGGGTCACCCACGAAGATGGAATCACTGGACAAGAGACAAAGCCAATATATTCCTATGGATTTACCCATTTTATTGCTTCTAACTAGCCTTGCCTAACTTTGTAGATCATAAACTGGAAAAATTCTGATTGAAAGAATATGCCATACCAACTGAAAATTTCACATTTGATTTAATTTATTACTAACTGACATTACAATTCCAGCAATTCATAAATTTCCACACTGGTCAGCAAGCTATGACCTACAGGGAAAATGTTATGCTGACCTCACTACAACAGCAATGCTAAAACCTAGGAGACACAGAGTTATCAGTATTTTAGCAATGGCGTTTAGATGGATTCAACTAGTTGAAAAGCTAGTATGATACTCAAAGGTAAATGCTGGAGTTGTGGAAAAGAAAACAATTGAGTCCATGTGGTGTGGAAAAATACATGGGATAACAGCTCCTTGGGAGAAAGGCTGCAGAGACTAAATATGATACTTTCAATCTACATATCTGAAGATTATAAACATTTATTTTATATTATTTAGACTTGTCGGTAGATCTAAGGAAGCCACAAAGAAGTTTATACTGAGAGAAAGTCTGGTGAAAGAAAACAATCCAAACAAAATCCCCAAAACTCTACAATGGAGGAATATGACAACATTTTTAGCATTTGATATCATGTAGTCCCTTGGAAACGTAAGAACTCCTATTCTGCCTCAATCAGTAGCTCACCTAGTTTAACACCCTGTATCTCTCAGTTACGAGCTTTAGATGTTCTAAATAAGGTTCAAAAACATGACAGAATAACCTGCCCACAGCTTATTCCCAGTTTGTAACTTGAAGAATATAAGTTTATATTCCTTACAAAATGTTTATTTTCTCTAACACAGTTCTTGCACGTTCTTACTATCCGCATAAATATCTGATCTTCCCTTGTATCTCACATGCTACAGTCATAGTACTGAAGAAGGACCTGTATTTCCCAGGATTACCACTGGATCCTTTTAAAAGAAAATCTGCTTCCTTCCAGCTGTACAGTTCAGCAGCTAACTCCAAAAGAGTCCCCCCAAAATATTTATGTGCACATGTCACTTGTTTTCATTAATGACCCAGGTATTCCATTCTGCAGTTCCATTTTGCACCTACAGATCCAGTTTTACTGACTTGGTGGTAACTAAAACTAATTCCTGCCCTTTTTTTTTTTTTTTTTTTTTTAATGTTATTTTGCATTTATGTAACTCACACATTAAATTCAATGGGGTTACTCCTATGGAGCTATTCTGTTCTGTCTGTCCCAGAGGCACAAGAAAATAAAATGGGTGAAGGTGCTCAGTCATGCCTGAACACCCTTTAGTCCATCTCCAGAGCGCTGCAGGGAGCGGGACGACGACTATCAAGCCTTCCCACCCTAGGGAGCCACACAGCATCGCCACTGCGGGTGCTTTATTCCAAGTGCACGCTGACAACCATGAGGTAGTACGCATCCAGTAACAAAGTAGCCATCCCAAATGACAATTAATTAAACGCCGCCATCAGAATTGTCTTTGGGGACTGGGGGACAGCACCATCCTCATGAGCTCCCGGACGTACGCAGGGGAGGGTGAGAAGGGAACAGCGGCACGCTTGCGCCCAGCGAGCCAGACCCCAGAGGTGCGGGAGCGGGAGCACCCAGCCTACGCTCCGGCACTGCCGCGGGTCTCACCAGCACGCCTGACCCTGGCCTTCGCTGCAGGGCTGAGCACCCCGCTCCCCTTTCAGGAAGGTTTATGCATTTTTAATTATAGGCATGTGCCAGGAGAGAGCTCAGCATTGAGTTTCCCCCTTTCTTGCCTTGTTATATTTGCAATACTTAATGTTCCATAATTGATTACATGCAATCTCTACCAGCTGTAGCTACAAGGTACTGCAGATTCACTTTGGATGTAGAGGCAGTAAAATTAGAAACAGTCAGGCCACCGGAGCAATTCACTGAATACGTTTGGCAAGACAGAAACAAAGAATTAGTGCACTGGAGACTAACCTTTCAGGAACAAGACAGGTTTACTCTGAGCATTAATTCTGAAAGGAATGAGGTTGTGGTTTCAGTTCAGTCTTTAATAGTCTTCATCATAAAAGCACTACCGATAATATCCCATAATCGTGATTTCTGATCAGGAGAGTCCAATAAGCAATTTTCCAGCACATACTGGAACTAAGCTACTGCTGTAATCTGAAAAAACAAACAAAACAATGCTCCAGTCTACATATATCAACAGAAAACACAGGCAAAACCATTTAAATATTTGGGTTGTCGAGCCATTTTAGGGTCTAGCCACATCTTCTGTTAAAATTAGCATCCAAAAACTCCAGTTCTGCTTTGGAGCGCTCACATTTAGAGTTTTCTTACTGTGTACAAAACATCATCTTTTATTGTTGCTTAGCAGTGGTGGCTCCCTCACTACCAGTCTTGGTCCAGAAAAGTAAAAGTATTCCAGTTTAATGCAAATGAGTTTTTTATCTGCTTTGTTGGAAAAACTGTTGGAAAAACCAGTTTGAATTAAAATCAGTTCAGCAGGAAAGTTCAGTTTTACATCTCCTCTTTAAAATTAGTGTATATGGTTATTATTAATTTCTGAATCACACCATGTGCTCTTTCCTACAATAATTGCTAACTGAAGTCAACAGCAGTACTGTCATCCATTTTAATGGGCTGGGATCACGCCACAAGACACAAAATAAAGACACTTCTTGTTTCAAAATGCCTAGGATCAAAACAAGAAAAACACAAGAGACTCACTGGGAAACCCAGAGGGATGAACGACTAGGAATTTAATTTCTCATTTATTGCTAATATTATTGTTGACTTGCTTGTTAATGTAACGTAGCACTTACATTAAGGCATCTGTGTCAGAGTGACCCACTAATGATGATTTGTATCTGCTGCCAGGACAGGCGGACATAGAAGAGACTATTTCAGTGGTGTTCAGGGGCTATTTCCCTGTCATTTAGGGGATTTAAAGCTCTTAAGCAGTTACAGGCTTGTTTATTTTTTAATAATTAGAGCTGGCTGAATTGTAAGTCAAAGAAGACAGAGGCAGGATAAGGGGCCTCTGCTATCTGTAGTGCAATCGCAGCATAAAGGGGAAAGCAGGAGCTACAGGGCTGTTTTTCTTCCTCCCCACACCAGGTGGGGAGCGTGGAAGAGCCTCCTAATTTTCTTGTGCAATGCCCCAGCCAGCACAGCTATGTCCCTCTGCAGGTAAAGGCAGCTCCTCATCACCACAGGATTTCCTAAGCCACAGCTCTCTCTGAGTGCGTGTAACTGGTGTTTATTCCTCATGCAGGACTGGCCAGACCTCCCTGCCGCGCTCCTTCTGTACGGCTGCGCTAGGCACCGTCACCAGCTGTATACTGGGCCTCGTGCGCACAAAGCAACCAAAACAGTCTGCTGGAACTGAGCTGCCGCAGGAGCACGCCCTGGAGCAAGGAGCTCCCTGCTTATAAATATTATATTTTTTGTGCCATGCTGACACTTCGCCTTGGCTTCCAGGTTAGCGTGGCCAGCGTTGTGAAGCCCTGGCAGCGGATCAAGGGCGGTTGGGGAAGGGGCTGTGGAGGGAGAGGAGGGAAAAAACTGAACTTTGCATAACTAACCGGACCCAAAATTGGATCTAGTGAAGCCATAACCATCTAGCAAAAAAAAGCCCTGCAGCTGATACACCTTGCCTAAAGAACAAGCACCAGGCAGGGGCAAGTGCCCTCTTTGGCCAGAACAACCTGCATTCCCTGTGGAGTGCTCATCAGCAGAGCTGTACTAGCTACCCTCTCCTAGCGCACACAAGCCTAGAAGAGTCACAGGGATGCACCTCCAGCCCGAGCTTTTCCAAACGCCTTCCACCAAATTTGCTCTATATTAGGGGTCACTGATCGTGATTGCATAACAAAAAGCACAAGGGGAACGCACGCTTAGAAACGCCAGTTTGTAAGACAAGTAAAAACCAGCTGCTTGTAATGGCAGGCATGGACGGATGCACAGGGGGAGACTGCCCTAACACCAGTTCGGTTTGGTTTTGTCTGTTTGTTTTTCAAAACAGTATACTTACTGTTCCACCTAGGAAACTGCTATCACTTACCGATAAAATTTGTAACCCTTTACTACAGCGAGCGTTCACGGACACAAGCATCCAAGCAGAACAGGCTGATTAAAATAGGCAGAACACAATTAAAAATATTTGAGTGGCAACTAAACAACTGCTGCTTTTAATCATGGGTGATGTTTATATCTGGGCAAGTGGGTGTAAAATTCTTCTGTTATTAAGGCAAAGCAGTGGGGAACCAAGCCTGTGGCTCACACTGCAACAGCACTCACATTATCCTGTCTCCCATCCTTGGCCTCCACTATGACTATGAGAGCCAATACCGGCAATAAATCAATAACCCTCTTACTCTTCACATCTGGGTGTTTGCTTGCTTTTAAATCAGGATCATACAGAAGCCCTCACATATCTATGGCAAACACTGGAGGGAGAACTGGGCAACTGACATTATCCAGGCCCTTGCAAAGCAGATGCAAACCAACAGCATTTCTTGCCGTTCTTTCCTTAACTGGGCTGGTGCTTTATCCACTCCATCTACTACTATTTAGACTGCAGGCTCTTCAGGCCAGGGACCACCTACTGTGTGCGTGTTTCTACAGTCTCCGGAACAAGGCTTCCATTTTTGCTGGTTCTCCCTAGGCTAGACCATAATAAATATGATTATTTTAACAATAACACACATTAATAATCGTTAATGCATTGCTTGAGTTTTCCTTTGAAATGCAATCTGTGCTCTCCTCCCTCTCAGCAGTTTAATCGCTGGCTGAACTTTTCTCAGTTAACTGAAAGTGCCATAGGTAAGATTTTTTTCCATTATCAGCACTTTTAATCTTTGAGTAATTTAAAGCAAATACATCTTTCTCTGTGATTGCAAATAAGCCCAACTGTTGGGGGTTTTCTTTGTGGTTTTTTGGTTTTGTTTTGGGGTTGGTTTTTTTTTTTTTTTTTTACTTTCCTGAACTTTTAAGTTATTTTCTGACAGCAACCTGTCCTGGCAGCAGTAGCACCGACATGACATAACACTGGCTACCTAACCCTGACTGTCAGCTCTCCCTTCACTTTTGATTAGTAAATCCCCATTTCGATGAGTGCTCTCAGACCCTCTTGTGCCTACCAAACTCCCCGTGCTCCTGGGCTGGGCCAAAGTCACAGCTCTCTCTATATAAAGAAACCAGCTTCTTTCAAAGCCTGTGTCTTCCGCGACTCAGAAATGGGGCTCTACCTCGTTTAAGTGCACCAGGCTGTCTGCTCTTTCATAGGCATCTTCAAGTTCCCGGGGCTGTGGGAGGCCACACCATTCTCAGCTTTCCAGCACGTCGCTGCTGGGAGCGGGTCTGTGCCAGCAGCACTGAAAAGCGTGCGGGGGCGTCGCGGGGGTGCCGGGGAACAGCTGCCTGGCACACAGCGATCACCTTTCCAGGCGGGCGTCCGCCGGCCAGAAAAATCTGCGTAAATGTTATGAACTTCGCTGGCACGCTGCGGAAGGGAGAGCCAACCAACGCCACCCTGGCCCTGAAAATAACCCCGCTCCCAGGGCTGCTGGTGGGCGTCCGGCTCCCGCGTGCCCGCGAAAGAACGCGGCAGTGTCGCGGGGCTGGCTGCGTCCCCCCAGGCTCCGCGCCGGGGCTGCGCTCGCAGCGCACGAGGCCCTGCCGCGCCCGACTGTGCCGGCAGCCGGCTGAACGCTATAGGGAGAAAAGTCCGGTCCCCTCAAGGAGAAAAAAAAATCCAGCGTTTCAGCTGGCTGTTTAGGCTTTAAGGAACTATCTTCCTCACACAAAGAATTCCTCTCATCTTACTCCACATCAAACGCGATTATTTATAGGAGCGGTATGTATGACAGAGGGACCGGGGGGCCCCGTCATGGACCGAACCCCCACTGTGCTAAGCACTGTACAAATACAGAGCAAAGAGATGATCCTTTCCCCAAAGAGCTTACATCTAAGCATAAAATGGAAAAATCTCATTATTGACAGATTAATGACAATCTGTCAGAGCAACCATTCCTATTAGAAATGTCTTGTGCAGAAAAGTAGTACAGGGCCCTTATAATTAGCTAAGGACAGCTAATCTGACGCAAAAATCGAACAGTTAAAATTAAGGACTCACCTCCATGGTAATATTGTGTTAAAAACGGTGTGTGATATGAGTACACAGAAACATTTTAAACAGAACATGCAGACGGGTAACTCGCAGAGAAGAGGCCAATGGATGGATTTCTTTTGTGAACTTCATAAAAACATGCAACGTTTATGTCCCTAGCACTGGTGTTTTTAAATAACATCTGTGGATTTTCCTCTTTCAGCCCAGTTTACTGAGCTAGTTGTAATACTAATGCTACAAAAATAAATAAGTCACTGACAGGCTATGGGTTGGGGGATTTTTTTGCATATTAGTGCTACCTTACATATATTTGTGAAAAGAAGATTTTCCTCAAATTAGTGGTTCTTCTGCTTGATCATCTATACTTCAGTTATTAAAGACTGGCCAAACGCAGTGCTAAACTTCCTGAGTCACATAGCTTTCATAATTACAGTAAGTTAGTACAGAAGAAGTCGTAAGTATTTGTTCTGCATGTACAAATTGCATCCACACAGAGCTTGCAACAGCCTAAGGACAATTTCACACCACTCTCGTTCAGTCTCACAGTTGCCATCTGAGATGGAGAAGCCTTTTGATATTCAATACAATATTTGACAGTGTCGGCACTTAGATGATATCTAAGTATATGTCAAGAAACACAACTAGAAGGAGCTTGAGGAAAAAAGATCTTACATCCTCCTGTGGTGTAAACGAGCACGCACTCATGCATGCCAGTGAAAATCACGCTGATTTACATGATGTGAGCATCTGGCTCTTTTCCAAGGGTAAGGACTTACCGCCCAAGGGCAAGAAACAGCCCATGACGTTATTTCACATGGGCATATGATTTTCCCTGCATTATTACTGGGTAACTCCCACGTGGCTTCTCCCACCCTCAGGAAGGAAAGATTCTGACCTCGACTTCAAATTAAATTATTCAGACCGAAATTACCTTGGCCATAAAATGTTCAGGCCCCCAGCTAGGGCCCAAAGCGCTACTGTTGTACCATCAATGTCTAACCTGAGCATTAGGACTTCAGAATTTTCACACATTTATTGTGACCAGTCCTGCTCATTCTCCTGTTACACGATCACTAGGATACACACAGTGTTTAGGTCTAATCCTGCAGTCCTGACATTAAAAAACACCCCAACCTCCCAAAATTCAGTTTCAATACTGCATTAAGCCCTCATTACAGACCTGTAAAAGGTGTCTAAAACAAACATCACAGCCACTAACTCTTTTGTCCTGAAATAAAAAATATACATATTTTCAGTAGTTTAATAAAAACAAGGCAATTGTTCCACAGTGCTTGCTGATCAATGGGATGAAATGAGTGTGCTAAATATGAGAAGAGCGAGCTTGGAATTAACTAAAAGCATATGACGAACACAAACGGGGCAATTCTACTTCTCTAAAAATTAAGATTTGTCAAATTTTGAAATGACAGCCATTGGTACTTAAAGAAATCTATTTATGGCTTATGCACTGCTTTAAGAAATTTCCAAAGATGAAGGAGAAACTGTTCCAGATTTTATACAGTTGATGTATTATACCAGAAAATGCTTATTTTTGATGTTTTTCATTGACACACACTGATATACATTATGTCACTTGAAAAAATGGCAGCTTTGTCTATACTTAATAACTACAAGGCGTGGGTAAGAAACAACTAAAGCATAAAACCCTGAGGACAAGGCTTCATTGTGAGCATTAAATAATTATTACAATGCAAAATTAGTCAGAGTAATATCTCTGTTTTACTTCAAGCTATGTGAGGTCTGATCCAGAGCTGAATTTACTGTCAACTCTAGTTACGATGGCATTTCACACTGTATTTTTTGCTTATAATTAAAGGGGCAAAATCCATTTTATTTTTTAACCAACCAGTTTCATTTATTAAATCCAGTTTCTGATAATAATTAGTTTTAGACTTTAAACTTGCCCTAGTTTTATTTGTAAGTGTATCTGAATTGTTTCCTCTCATGTAAAAAGCTCTTCACCATAAGAAATTGACTACGCAGGGGAGAAACAGTGGGGTTTCTGTCTGTCTTCCCCCAAAAGTGACAAATAGATATCATTAGGAATTTTGAAATTAATAATTTTGAGAGGAAAATAATGCCCTTCTAACTACCATTATAATTTTTACACAATAGTAGACGCAACAGAGGGTCTTGCAGCTGGCACGATACTTTCAAATAATGCCTATATTTAAATTCAGTCAGCTTCTATATTTGCCAAAATAAACCTGGTACATAAATTCTCTTCAGTAGAGGAGCTGTGGAAATGATTCATAAAAAATGCTGCATTAAACTGAATGTTAGCATTAAGAAACCTGTTACATACCTATCTGATTATTATTTATATTGAGTAGCACCCTCTATTTCAAATCCAAGAGCAGAACCTCGCTGTGCTAGATAAAAAAATGAATAACTAAACGAATAAATACACTGCAGCAGGTCCAATTGGCAGGGCCAGCAGGGCTGATTGCCTCCTACTTCTGCCACGGCTATAGAACAAAAAAGCCCACACCCGAAAACAAGGCAAAAAAAATCCTGTCGGGGTCTGTCATGTGTGGCCCGCCACCCAAAGCCTATACTGAAGGGTCCTCCCCTCCCGCAGCACAGGTCTTTTCCTTGAGGAGAGGAAACACTTTTTTTTTTCCTGGAGCGTATGCAGATCCAAACCGACGACAGCTGAAATATATGTCATTCTAATGGGTTCTGTCATAACTGGGCAAAACACAGCAATGTTAGAAAGCATTTATCAAAGATATGACAGGGCTTTCAAATTATGCTGCCTTTCAACCCACTGTTTAATAAAAATGTGCGAAGTGATAGAACACTTTACCTCGTCAACATCACTAGCAGCAATAGACTTATTTTCTTTGGGAGCAGCTATTCAAAAGTAACTTGACTGAACTTCAGAGTCATAATTATAGGAACTACAGCTCAGGGATTAAAAAAAAAAAACAAACCACCTGTGCGACAAAGTAATTATATAAACCTATTATGTTTAGAACAAACATTTCAGAAAAACCTTAGAAAGTTGCTTGCTTTCCTTTACCAAGATGAGCAAAAATTCCCTTGTTCACTTCAGTCGTTCAGCAGCTCCCGTGAAAGGGGAGTCCGGGCTGAGCAAGGGCTGCAGCACAGGCTCCTGCCGCCTCCGCCGCACTGCTGCCATTGGAAAGGCAATTCCGCTGAGTAGAGGTGGATGGTAAACTCTCTTGAGCTTTCTACTCTACTCAGTGTCTCTTACATGCTACCTTAATACCAACAGCAGTAAAGAATGTATTACTCTAAGGTTTCAAAAGCTTGCTTGTGAGGACCACCCCTTATGCCCTCAGCAGTCAAGAGAAGTTTTTGCCTAGATTCGAGTGGGGTCAGCAGGAGTCGGAGAAGCTCACGTCCCACTGAAGACACTGATGAGTTTCCACTCATCTCAGCTACAAAAACAAGCCCCCATCTTGTGTCACCCTTCAAGCACCCACCAAACATCGCTCAGTTTTTACACGCGCACAAGAAACCTCCTTCAAAGTCCGCAGATTTCAATGAAACCAGGAGCTCACCAACAGTGTTTAATTTTGTTAGACTGCAGTTCAGCGAAGTATGCAAGAACATGTTTAGCATTAGTTGCTTGGAAGTTTTCTGGCTGGCTCTTGGGATGTGAAGTGTCCTCAGCTACGACCCTGCACGTAGCAGTTATTTGTAAAGCTCTGGTTACTGAGGTGGCACAGCAACTCGCTGTGAGCATCTCTGACAGGCAGGTCCTTTTAGTTCTTGCCTGTTTATGGATTTAGAGGTCTAGATTTAAGCAATCAGTTTTGTATATTTTGCCTTTTGGGTCCGAATCTGTCTGTTATCACAAATATTCACTGTGACTTAGTTTTTCTATATGAAGGACTCTGCTGCTTACAAATACACTTACGTTTCCTTCCCTAGTAACTTTGTGTGTTATGGACATCTTTCCCTCTGTCTGTTTAGTACCAACCGAGAGTCAAGAACCCTAACGCCAAATGTCCATTGCTTAAGCTCCGAATGCTTTACATTTCTCCCATGGCTATTTCACTCCTTGTCTTCCACTTACAGCACAGAAACAGAACCAAAATCCAAATTCACCTCAGTTTCTGAAATTTCCTCCTCCAGTTCCCCATTTCTTTATTTCTACAGCAGATTTTTTCCAGTTTGTTCCTGTGTTCCCCACCTGACAAAGCAGCCACTCCTGTTTAACCTGCCCTGACTGCTTCTGCTAAAGTCCTGCCATCCAAACTCCACAAGCCTTTGCCCTTTTGCCCTCTGAAGGGGCAAAACCTTCCCTTTGAACACCCTTTCAGAAAACCATCAATGAAGCCTAAAATCCCACTGATGACCTAGAAATCTGTGAAGCTGCCCATGCCATGGAGATCTGAACTCAGGTACTTAAAGAGATACCAGTATTACAAGTTCTAACTGGACTTGTACTAAATGATATACAGCCTTGCTCTGTTTCTACACACAGGCTTCAATTTCCCTCTAAGTGAGTCACCAGAGCAGGAAACCCAGACACAAAAACTGCGTCTCTCCCTGGGCTTTCATTTCTCCCCACGGGTACCAGCCCCTCCTGTCCCGGGCTCACCACACTCGCAGACCTGGGGATGCGCTTTTTGTCTCACCACACCACCGCACTTCAGCCTCCACCACAGTCTTGGTACCTTAGATTATGAATCGAGAGGGCAATGCTGTAAAATAAACTCACCGGTCACATGCCTCTTCCTTGCTGATTTCTCCCAGAGCTCCTAATAAAACCCATTATGTTAAAACACACACAAAGTGGTCAGGCGCATACAGACACACACGCACGCACACCCCTATTTATTAGGCATAGTGGCTTTATATTTAAGGTAGTATATCAGAGCCCTGAACAGAATTTCTAACTGATATATTAAACAATTATTCCTTTGGCAAGAAATGCATTTGAGCCTCCATTTTCAACAAGTTACTGATTTTGTATGGGTTCTCCAGGGGTATTCAGACTAAACCATGCGTGGCACAGGTGTTCAGCCCCAGCTGCCTGAAGGGACCTCCAGCAGAGCAGAGCTACCCAGACGACAGGACCACCAGGCAAATTGTGCAGAGTGGGCTGGGTTTCTTGTGCACGCAGCACCCTCATATCCACAACCCTAATTTGGAGGGAATGCCATTAAAAATAACCCATGACCTCAGTTCAACTTTCCACGGCCACACAGTTTTGCCTGCGAGCGGTCTTTTACTTACATTCAGTATGTGAAATAAAATAACCACCCTGCCAATTTTCAGTACAAGGTGAAATCCTGGCTTGTGATATCCCAAAATGGAACAGTAAGAATATATGCAAAAAAATCCTTGTCAGCACTCTCCCAACTGCAGTGGCTATGAGCCAGATTTTTCATGACGCAATTTCCCAGAGGAGCTGGTTTTCAGGCCAGAGTCTCACCTCATCTGTGCTGAAGAAACTCCAGGGGAGCTGCAGGGGTGAATCTGGCTTTTTATGTGTAACCTGCTATCACGTTTTTGTCCAGAGAATTTTGTCCTGTATTTTAGCATCATTCTTCTTAACAACCTGCAAGACAATTTTCTTCAAAGAAAGCTCTTATTAGGCTTTATATCTATGACCTTAGGTTATCTTTTATAGTTAATCTACACAAGCTTAGAAATGAAGTTTTGCCTGTGGTAGCTAGCCCATCAATTCATTCGATTGTCCAGTACAACTTCCAATTCTCACAAGCAATTTGACAATTGCGAGTACTTTGCACTGCATGTTATGAAGTCTAGTATGGCAAAAATAATGAGACCTGGAATTACACACAGCATTGCAAGTCTACTCATTTAACCATGAATTTTCAGGTAATTTAGATGTTTCGATAACAGGCATACTATAGGCCAACGTGTCATATTACTCTTATCACAAAAATGTCATGTGCCTATCTCCTAGCTTGCACACATGCCAACTCTCAGACTCTCGTCGAACCTTCCCTAATTCACAGGATACATAAGCAAAATACATTATTTTTAATGGATGGTTTCATAAATAGCAGAGCCCTCCAGCCACTAAATAGTGCTCTCAAGTCATTCACTAAGGTTTGTAAATCATTAATAGGGGATATATGAATCTTCCTTGATGGGAAAGACAGAAGAAACCTGGGTCAATTTGGCCTGCTAGAGGCACAGAGCTGGACTCTGCTCCTGGTGACTTCTGTCACGAGTGGGCGAGGAGAGGGGTGTCCTGCCTTTCCCCCTCGGTCCCGCATGAGAAAGGCCCTTGCTTGGCTATCCTGGAGTCAAACGCCGGCGCAGGCAGGAAAGCTACCATCCACGGCCGTCCACTCCAACCCTTTGCTGGGGGTTAGGAGACTTGTCACCAGCTCATGACGAGCAGACTGGCCACAGCAGGTCTTGCACACATCCGCTGCTGAGAAAATAACTTCCTGAAGGCAAAGGTGGTCCACAAGGCGGGAGGGGACAGCGATTGCAGGAATGGCTGGGGCACGAGTCACCATGGCAGGACAGAGAGCCCCTGCTCCTGCCGGGAACCGGGGAGGAGGCACCTTGCCCCAGCTGCCGGGACAGGGTGCCCATGGCCAGACCAGGACTCCTGGTGGCCATGATGCTGCAAGTGGCGGCATCATAAATAAAATAAATCATAACAGATCATAAATCACGTGATTTATGGAACATGAAGAATTTATTAATCATCAGGTGATTATATGAAATCATAAAATAAATCATAAATAAAAATAAAAAATCTAAAAGGCAGCCACCCAGCTCCAGCAGACCAGAGAGTGGTCTGGCCTGGCTGCACCCATGCAGTGATGGCTGGCTGTCCCACATCACCAGACATGGTTTCTCTCCCACTTTCTCCTCCTTCACCTAATGGCTAAATCACTGCATGCCCCGGTGGGTGGGTGCAGAGACAGGCTGCCCGTGCATAGCTCAGCACCCGCCCTAGAAATGTGGCTTCACAACTGTTTGCATGGCCCAAGTTTAGCAACCTGTAACAATATCTCAAATCCCCCTTACTGCTGTATTTAAAGTTAGCTTCACTTCTTACTGCTTTTATTTCTGCAGTTAATCTGCAGCTTGGAGCCAGTGAACTCCGAAGCCTTACAATATGCTATAGCATGGGGTTAACCTGCAGTATCTTCTTAAATTACACGGATGGTTTAATTCAAAGAAAAATGAGCAGGTACAGAAAAGCCAGTCTAAAAGCAGATTGTAAACACTGCATTGCTTTCAGCAAGTTCAATTCACTTCCAATTCTGATCTGATATTTTTATAGATTTAATGAATCTGTCAGGTTGATACCATGCAATGGGATAAGTGAGCAGTCAGCTTTGTTGTTCAGGCTTTGTTTTCATGTTTCCAATTAAAAACAAAAACCCCAAGCAATTAATGGGAAACATTAAAATGTAAGAATGCAACAGCTTTTAAACATATGGGAGCTTTCATCTGAGCAAGAATTTTCCCTGGAAAAGATTGAGGTGAGCTCACAACTTTCAATCAAAGATCTCTCTATTTCTAAAAAACTCACTTGAGGTTGGTTAAGGTTATCACATAACAGGTGAATTTACACAACTTTAGAGACTGGCTTTACTAGAATGAATTATTGATGTCTTACTTTCATAAGTGAATGACTTGCAAAAACAGCATACAGTACATTTCACTGCTGCAAGCCCTGCAGACTTAATGCAGCTCTGGGAAAGCGAGCCGAATTCTTTCTCTGAATTGCACATCAACGAAAACAAGACTGTAAAGGACACAGTTACTTTGGAAACAGATCAGTCTTTAAAATGTTAAAAACAATTTATATATCTGAACCCCTTTGATAATTTATGTGGCTTTATAACTGTTTTTCCTGTTTTCAGAAGTTTTTCTCTTCCCTGCTAATTGACAGAAGCTGAACATCTATTTCAGTGGAGCTCTGCCAGTTTATACAGGCTGAGGATGTGGCCCATATTTTTAAAAAGGGAGGTCCTTTCCACTGTTTTGCCATCTGCCAAGCTCTGCTTTAAGCTTATTAAATAACATCAAGTTCCAGCAGGCATTTTCAGGCCATTAGAGTTTTCCATTTCTGGACCCCTACAGGTACCTAGCGAGTCTGGCTTCAGGAGAACCGAGCCATAGATTCAAAGGTACCGACAATGCTAAATGCCTTTTTAAAAGTTGGAAAATATCCTGACAGTTTGGACACTCTCTGTGGTTTCCCTCCAAAGTGAGTTTGTATTAAGATCTGTGAATGTGAGCAAACAATCTTACACGCTTGGGTTGCTGGAGGATGGCCTCCAAGTATCTGTTGATTCAACTGCGTCAGTCAGTAAGTCGGATGGCATGGGAAACAAACCTGTGTAATGCCGCGCGGTAGACTGAAGGGCGCAGACAGCTTGCTCCTGATAAACAGTGAGGCTATTTATCAGGGTGAATTGTTCCTCCCTTCAGCAGCCCTCGCGTTGCCAACCTTGCCTACCCTTTGGTCCAGCACCTCCACAAGTTGCTCTACCCACTGCCTCTTCCCACCCCGAGCCCCCCAGCTCCCTCACAGCACCCTATAGCCGCGACGCCGGCTGGGGAGATGAGCAGCAGCAACTGCCTGCTGGGGAAAAGAAAAGCATTTTATTTACCTTCTACTCTACAGTTACAAACGTAACAAACGTCGAATGTCTCGCAGATACATGAATGAACAGTTACGCTATGTAACCATGGATTTCCTATCATTTTTAGCATTTTCTTTCCCTCTCTGCTATTCATATGATAAACCCACTTACGCTACTGGTCTTAAAACAGACTGTAAACAGCCGGAGCAGAGATTGTCTCATCTTGTGTGCACAAGACCTACTACAATGGAGCCTTTATCCTGCCTGCAGACTTTCAGCACTGCTATAATTCAAATACTACTAATAATGATAGTGAATGTGGAATAGTATGTGCAAGACATTAACATGAACAGAGAATAACCCTCTATCAACCAGAAGCTCTACAGGAATAATGGAGTACCCCAGCAATACTGGCAGGGTTTGCACACATCCTGCTTTTTATCCCAAAAGAGCCCAAAACACCTTCTCAAATCTGTGGAAAGACTGTTTTCAAACACATAATATTGAATGAAGCCTTTTTATCAAGATGCAGCAGCCCCACATGCCATTTGGGGCTAAAAAGGAGAATGACCTTTGCCAGCTGAAACTGTCACTGGAAAAGGCGGGGGGAGGCCAGTGCGTACTGGTATGGCTGAATGACAAGCTCTGGCTTCTGGTCTGCCTAGGATAAAACGAGAATTACCCCAGTCTAAATCAGGCTCCCATCCATTGTACTGCCCACTAAGAAAAAACCAAACCAAAACAAACCCCCAACAAACCAGGCATTAATAAGCAAAGTGTCCAGCGAACAAGAAAATGGCACTTCTCACATAGCCTCTCATGCCAGGAGCATCCTGGTTTCAGGCCAGACATAAATGTCAGATGAAGACACCGGTAGGATTTCACTGTCATTTCAATGACACGCTCACACCTTCAAGTAAGCCTTTATAGAGGTGTGCGCATATGTGGACACACCTCTGTATAAACTTCAAACATGATTTAAGTATGTCATCCTACACCGACCAAGTCGTATTAGTACAAACCCGTGCCTATTGTAACTGTCTGAGTCATACGAGTACCTGGCAGGTATTTTAACACCGTTTTAATGGCTAATATAAATAAGCCTAAATCTCCAGCATACTTTGATTTATATGACCACAATAGCTCTTCTCCTTCCCTTCCTAATTAATTTATCATATGGAACCAACACTCACAGATTTCCCTTGAAACAATGTTAATGCAAAGGAAAACGAATAGGACTACAGTGCTCAACACAGGTGACCAGTGCACAGCGACGTCCTCTTAATGAGCAAGCTGGAGCTGCCTGATACGGCCCGGGTTTGGAGGGAGGCAAGTTTCCTCAGGGACCCGGCCGAAGGTCTGTGCCTGCGAGTCTCCCGGGCTGGAGAGCGTGTTCCAGGCAAGGGAACACCGCGTGGGGTGGGTAGGCTGCAAGACGCTGTAAAAAAGGCCCAGAAGTAAAGCAGTATTTTAAAATGCACAGTATTCCTGGCAAGTCACATGCTTTAAAACTGGATGTAAATCATTACAAACTTCAACTTTTGTTTCCACAGAACTTTTTAAATGTTTTTGCTTTCACACACAGGGCCCTGTTCAGCATCTTGCTGCCATGGTGTTTTTCTATCTTGACAATTCACTTCCGTGAGCAGGCATGGAGCCAACTCAAATGAGACTCAACGCAGTGAAAAGCCCTTCAGGTAAACAGTGTGATAAGCTAAACTGCAAAAACGAGACAATGTTTTTGGCCTGTGAGGCAGTTGCTATGGAGACGGTTGCTAATTAACTGCATTCAGCCAAGAGAACAAAGGGTTTAAGGGCAGACAGGACTCTGTATCTTGGAGTGAGCAATGCATAACGTCTTATGCAATCTGCACATCTATCATATCTGGAATACCTGAGCCTTTGCTTAGGTTGCAAAATACCTCAAGAAATTACAACAGGGTGGTTTATTCCTTTAAATTTGAACTGATTTTTAGGTAATTAATGATCTATCAGTATTTAAGAAACAAACAAAATCCATACTTAGAAGTCACAGGTATCATGAACCAATGCACCAAGTCAGGACTGTATTAAACATTGAAATGATTTACGTTCATTCAGAGTTACTGCTTTCACAGCTAATAAAAATGCCATTGAAAAATCACTTCTAAGACAATATAATGTACCTAATCTATTATTCTCTCTTGCATCTTAAAAATTATTAGCTTACAATGCTTGGAAAGCTTAGAATAATTAATTCTTCAATTCCTTCCTAAACGAAGTTCTTAGAAATATACCTTGGACCTAAATACTGTATTTACATTAAAATGGGCTATTCTGAACAGACATTGAATTACATTATTTTAAAGGGCTTATGTTTTGGGATAGGTGTGTATTACGATCCTTTACTATTTCTATAATGCACTGTAGTCCTACAGTACGCTAGAAAAACATAAACTTCTCAGAAGTGACATAAATCCCAGAGCACCATAGTTCCAGCTTACGGAGTCCCCGTGTGTTCCCAGGGCAAGCGCCCAGGCGCACGGCAGCCCCCTGCAAACCCCAGGGCCAGGGCGTTTGCCGAGACCCGACCAGCCTCACCGGTGGGCGAGAGCTGCACAGGCTGTGCTCGGGCCAGACCAGGCACCTCCTTACGGTATATGGGCAGATCCTCACTCACCTTTCAGACAAAGTCTTCAAAAGTTGACCTCTTTTCCTAAGTGAAAGCTGGGAAAACCAATAAAGAGCCAGTTGCTTATTAGAAAGCCCCTTCCATTAGAGATGAAAAGCCGATGGATAAAATACATCTGTGCTAACACAAGATCTCTTTAGGTCTGGATAAATAAGGCAAGATTTTTCCTTTTTCGGCCATTAAATATACAATTTAAATAAAAACAAAACAGGGAATTTTTTTTAATGATTTAGATACTGCTAGGATTTAACGGGTCACAATCAGTTTTGAAGTTAAGTCCTTACTAAGGGGAATGGGATGAGTTCACACCTCATGAGGGTATTACTTCAGCAAAGCTTGCTGCACACTGAACAAGCAGTATATTAATTTACTACACGAAGGCCTAAGGTTTGGGGTTTTTTTGACATTTTAAATTATGAGGCATCTGCAAACAGATCCTAAATCTGAATTGTACATGGATTTTCCACACCAGCCAATTCACATTGCCCCTAGACATCCCCTCCAGCATTAATCACTCACCCACACTACTGTAGTTCATATTTCTTTTACAGGAACAGAGGTCTGCAAGATTCTTAAACTCTTGCCTAGAAAATAGAAATTATTACTTATGTGGCAAACTAAGTTTTAAACATAAGGGACCCAATTCTGCCTTCAGTTACACTGCCATAAATCTTTAACAACTCCATTAGATTTATAACAGTGTAACTGAGGAGGAAATTGAGCCCAAGATATTTTCTAAATCGGTAATTAAATAGCAGAATTTTAGCTTGGCACAGAGTAAAGACCTCTTAGATTACGTCTTTGGATAAGACTACATACTATTTTGTTCCTTGAATAATGATGTTATGTACAAATTAAATCATCTTATTTTCACCAGCCTCTATATTACCCTGTGGAAGGACCACATCACTTCATGGCGCATCAACGTGGGGCTAAATATCGCCTCACTTTCCCATCCACTTTCTCTCTCCCTTCTCCATATAAATGTTAGACTCTTTACAGCTGTCCATTATTTGTACATGCTATATAGCACCTCAAGGACCTTTTCTTGTTTGGTTTCAAGGAACTAGTATATTAAACAAATGTCTAATAATAATAAAATGGCATTTAGCCAACTCCCTTATTAAAGGTGCAAGGCATCCTGTGGTCACATTATGCAGAGATTGTACTTTTCAGGAGATGCAGCCTGCTCTCCCAGCGCACAGGATGTGGTGCAGGAAACATGGTTTTGCCACAGTAGCCCTAAGCTCCCCAGGGGTCACTGGATAAACTGTGAAAGGGGCCCCTTCAGCATTAAAACCTAGATGGCACTGCGGGGAAGAGGGCTCAATTCCCAGCTCCGCTATAAAACTCCTGATGACATCGGACAAGTTATTTAATCTCTCTAGACTTCTTTTCTTCATTGGGGTAAAGGCAGCTTGTAAAACTTCCTGTCTCATAATTTTAATAGAAGTGGGTTTTTTCATGGCTATTTTACCTCATTTTTATCTTTGCTCAGTATTTCCAGTTCTAATGCATCTTTCCTATTATTTCCCACTTTGCTAACCTTATACGCCAGAGTCCACGCTGTCCCCACCACCTCTGTGCGTGTCACACTCGCAGAGGTCAGTGGGAGGCTGTAACCTGGGACAAGGGCTACCAAATGGGGGCTGAGAGAGATCAATAGCCTTGGGGGCAGCCAGGCCAGGCCAAAGGGTTTTCTGAACTGTCCCACCTGCTAATGGCGCTCCTCTGGCAAACCCTGCTATATAGCTCCAATAGTCTTTTTTCACTGCCTCGCAGGATGGAAAATTCTGTGGGTGGCTCCTCCGTACGCTATCCCTTACAGTAATTCTCCTCAGCACTTTCACAGCCTCTGGTGATTAGGCCTCCTATAGCTAAAAAAACACCATGCAGTCTAAATATGTAACAGACAATAGATGCCTGCATACCTCACCTATTTAAATATATGCCTACGTACCTATCTGATAACTACTATGAATATGAATCATAATATTTCTTTGCAGATAGCTCTCACAGTAGGTTGCATTTAGCTGCCAAAGCAAAGTAGTAAGGTCCCAGCCAAGAGGTAGCCAGCTCGTTGTGTGTTGAGGTCTCCTTGTTGAGGTCTTTTAAATACATTTTAATTGGCTGGAAGGCAACACATTATATTCAGGTACACACATATTTCCACATATATGTGTGTGCATATATGTATGTAGCTATTAGTAAGCACTTATTTCACCACTAATTGTACTAAAAGATTTATTGCCGATAGTCTATCCAAGGAAGAACTAAACAAATGAAAATGCAATTCTTGTTCAAAGAATTAAATGCTGAAGTTACCAGATCACATGAAGACACCTGTTAAAATGATTCACAGACTATTTTCACTACAGAAAATTATTTTACTACTTATCTACAGTTGTCAACAATACCCATAAACAGTAAGCCTCCTGTCCCTGACCATCTGGAATTGGAACCATTTGGGTTAACATTTTCTTTTTCCCAGTGTCTAAGACAGTAGTGTTACCTGTTAGTTTAGGGGTAAAACTGATGCTGAATCCAAGTGGCTGACGATGCTTTTTTCATCTGTGTTCCCTACTCACTTGCATTGCTAGCATGACATAAAAGGCAATTGAAACTATGATTTCTATTTAAGTAATGCTTTTCTTTTCCATGCTAACCAAACACCAGTTGATGTTAAGGTGTAAGTAAGCAAAAGCGAAGCAGCTTCAGGCAAATAAGCTTGAAATGTTTCAGCTTTGCTGCAATGATTAGGCATGTTGAAAAAGCATTTCGTTCCTTATCTGCAAACGTAGTATAATCTACCTCACCTACTTCCACACAGATTACTGGAATATGCTCCCTAACACCCCCAGGCATATATTCTGTGCTGCTGTCCCCAAAACTATCAGACATCAAGTCTGATACTGTTGCCTACAGACAACCCAAAACTCAGCCCAAGCCAAATCCATCGCTGCCTGTTGGGTCCCTTGTCTATCCCCTCCAAGGAGGGCAACCAAACAAGGAATTGGGTTGATGATCTGATCTTTTTTGGTGGCTCATACAGACAGTAACCTCTGGCAAGCTTACTGCCCCCTGACAAAGGCAGGCCAGATCTCGTGCTAACTTTAATTCTGTGCCACGTTCTTAAATTCTATGAGATTGTGTGGGTGCAAGACAGCCCGATATCTGGATTTCTCTTTTTTGTTTCTTTCTTCCTTTTTTTTTTTTTTTAAACAAGACAGAAAGGAGATCTCAATAAAAGCATGAAATCTCCCTACATCCAGGAAAATCCTCAGGAGGCTTGACCTAGTTGGAGATGCCTGTTGTAGGAAGGCTGTAATTAAGCAGTTGCGATAGTGACGCTGACTTCTCACATCAGAGAATGCGCGTGTTGACCACAGTTTCTATTAACAGTGCTTATTTGAGTCCTCTGTACGTAAAATTGTAATGGTGTTTGACTGACATCCCAGCAACTCCCATGGTGTGCAATGCTTTCTCAGGGTTTCAATTTCCTCATGAATTTGGGATGCATTGTTGTCCCTTTTACAATAGGTCTAACAAGCCATGCTACTTCCCTATGTTTAAAAGAGCATTCAGGAGATGGAATTAGCACATTTATGTTCATCTCTCTCCTCCTTCCCCAATTCGTATTATTTTTGCTTACAAAAACATGTCCTTTAATCATCCAATGTAAAAATTTTAGTATGCCTAGAACAAAACCAGAAAACCTTCAGAGGGGCCTTTTTCTATTAGCTAAACCATTACTTCTGCTGAAAGTCTGTAAACTGTTAATCCATTAGCATCCAATTTCTTAAACTATATGGTCAGACTAAAATCATCTGGAAGCCCAGACTCTGAAGTGTTTCTCTCTGATGTTCCAGACCAAGTGTCCCACATTAAATTGTTTGTAGGATAGGAAAATATTCATACAATGGTATGACTACAACTTCTCAAGGGCATCACAAAAAAAAATCCTGCATGCATCTGTGAGGAAATCCCTGTAAGACACAGTTAAGATACATATTAATTTTGAATAGCATGGCCCTCAGGGAATTGTGTAAGATTCATGTCACAACAACCACAGTACTTACTCTCCAACAGTTAGCCCAGGCTCACTCTTGTGAGGTGTGGGGTGGGATATAAGTCTACTTCTCGGGAGACTGCATGGCCCCAGAAAACCAAAGATGCTGTAAAAAGTTCTTTGTACTGCCACTGTTCCTTGTTCCCTGTAGTGTTATTTGTGATCACACCCACACTGAGCAAATCCACTGGGGGAGAGGGGGAACATTAGGATGAAGTTTCCCTCCTGACATGGTTCAGATGCCTGGCTTTCACCACTCGTTTCACTGGCCCCAGCTCTGCCTGGCTTGAACAGCCGGCTAGGAGTCTCCGATTCCAGCAGCTCTTGGATGCTGGTGCGAGCCATGGTGATGGTGCTGACTGTGGTGGTGCTGCTGCTGGCAGTTAAGGAGTCAATTTTTGATCAATTTTTTTCTGTTACTGGTCATGTACGACGCTCTCTGCACTGTCCAAGTCTCTCTCTTTACAAAACAACAGTTTCTATGTTTTCTTACCTCTTCTGCTTCAACAGGGATGCTCAGAACAGGGGTGTCTAACATGAATGTAACTCAGCTTCCACATCCCCACACAAGCACTTTACTGGGGATGTGGGTCAATGGACTGCTGCTATGATTGTATGAGGTAATTCAGCTGGTAAGAAAGGAGACACTTCTACCATAATCTCATACTGGTCTCATGAAGAAGAGTCCAAACCCAACAGCCCGTCATAACCCCCAAGAGCATGTGGGCCTTGTCTAACTCAGGTTGTCCCCAGATTGTCTGAACCAGAATGTGTTCACCCTGACATGCTTCTAGGAGGGATCCCAGTTCTGCAAGGAATGAGATCAAATAATTGAGTACATTTTGTTTTATGCTATCTACATGCAGGATTTTCAATTATCTTGAGCTCTCAGTACTGTGCCACCGACTAACACACTCCATCAGCCTGATCAAGCCTGTTTTAACTACCTCCTAGCGCAATAACCCTATTTCTTAAGGCTGCAAAACTATGCCTTCTGCAATTACAGGATCACAAGTTCATCTTGTGAAATCAGTGCTGGAAGAAAAATGAGCTAATATAAATCATACTAGACAATCACCTAAACGTATCCTGGATGTTGTAGTGAGGTTGCATCACTTCAGGACTCTCATGCTAACATGCGTCATTTCTAAACAAGGGTTTTACTAAAGGAACAATGTCATAAAGGAAAAACATCCTCTTACTCTGTTTAGTATAGCCTTTTGAATAGGACTAGCCATTAAATGACTCTTAAGTGGCCGAATGCCTGATCTGAACCTGCCCTTGTAGCTTCCACTTAGTTCCAGGCAAGAACTAATGTTGCTAGTTACTCCTCTATACAAGAGTACCTACTCAACACTGGAAGACTTGGGCAGCAGCCATACAGTTTACTGGACATTGTTTCCCACAAACAGGTTATAAACAACTTCCTGCAGGTTCTTCTTTATATGGATGACTGAAGAGAACATACTTAGTTGAGAGAGGACAAAAACCAAAGTGCTAAAAAGCACTTCCAAAGGTTGTCCTGCTCTTTTTGATGCATGATTTTGCAGCAAAACTTTCTAGTACAACTTGCCATTTCCTTTGCAATATATCATTCTCCTGACCCAACACAGCCAAATGGAGTACTTGATCGCTGTGCCATGTACGACCTTGCACTACATTACTCACACTCTCGGATGTGGTGCTTCCCACAGCCTGCTCTCTTCTGCCTGCGCCCCAGGTAGGAGCTGATACCCTTATCATGCACAGCTCTTACAGTCCCACTTAGATTTTCCCTTGAGGACGGCAGCTTACGGCAGAGGGGGAAAAAAATAAGATTTTCTATCTCGTGAAGACTCTGCCACTTTATCGCAAACCATTGATAATTTACTCTTGAAAGCCCAAATAGAAAG
Organism: Mycteria americana; assembly: GCF_035582795.1. NCBI lineage: Eukaryota > Metazoa > Chordata > Aves > Ciconiiformes > Ciconiidae > Mycteria > Mycteria americana. The sequence continues at coordinate 11,178,418 of NC_134369.1, forward strand.
ATTAAACCCTGTTCCCTCACATTTCAGAAATCCTCGACAAGAAAGCCCGATACCCTTCATTTCTAATGACAGCAGTGCCTATTGCTCAGCTCACAAAACCAGACTGCCTTCTTGCAAGCACAGCATGCTGATGTTGCAAGAACATCACCAGATTGCAGAAATGTTTATAGGCAGATTTGTTCATAATCTGAGCAATTTAAGTAGCAACTTTTCAAACAGACACTGTATCTTTGGACCTTCATTTTCTTCACTTTTAACTGATCGCTCAGCACAGGCTTGCAGCCTGCCTTCATGCATGCACTGTGCCATGACGTAATACAGTGAGCAATCACAGGATTGCAAGAATGTTTCTAGACAGATTTGTTTACAATCTAAGAAACCCAAATAGTAACTTTCATAATAGGAGTCCTACCTCCAGTGCATTTTGTGTATGTTGCTGTGAGACCAAAAAGAAAAAATAAAAAAAAATACAAGAGCATATCTTCGTACAATGATTGCAATAACAGATGAATAAACATGCAACCTGATACTTCACATCTGGTATTTCATCACTCCAAATACCTTATTCGCATTCAAATATATTTAATACTGTGGAAACTTTATAAGGTAGTGATGCCTTTATAGAGGCAGTAACTTGCATGGAACTTTTAAAATTAAAAGCAATAGTAAAAATAATTTGTAACATGTTACTGTATTCTACGTAAAGCTAGGTACCTCGCAGTTTCCTAATAGAAACCCAGAAAGACACCTAATAATAGCAGTTAGCTACAGAATCCCACAATCCTACAGAACAGGATTTCTTTTGCTGATGTACTAGTTCAAAGTTCAATTTTAGTATTCATTTTATACAAGGTGCTTTGGAAATGAAGACTATTACTACTCATCGTGCAAAAATTCTATCATCTGAGCAGAAATTTTTATGAAAGTATCATTTTCCCTTTACTGTCATGGTAATGCAGGCCAAGAGATTTTATGCATGACCTAATAAACATACACAACAGTTTTGAAAGGCTGCTATGCACCTTCTCACGTTAATTAGTACTCATTCTTCTCTGTAAAAAAACTAAATATGCTACAAAACTTCCTTTTAAAATAATGATTAATACACTATTAAGTAGTTTTGTTGCAGAGATGAATACCTCCAATGCAAATCACGATGACTAATTTCACTCGTAATTGAAGAGCTGTTTACAAGTCTCAAAAATTAAGATCAAACTATTTTCTTGTCTTAAAGGCAAAAGCCACCTTTGCTACCTTGAGGCTAAGTTAGTAATGCCGATCATAACATGTCTGCAGGCGTTATTACACGTGCTAGCAACTTACGTTACTTTGGCATTGTCCCTAGAGCTGCACTAAAGCTGCGTCTCGCTATAGCTAAATTTCAAAAAAAAAGATGAAAACATGCACACAGGACCAAATCCATTCCCGTGGTAACTCCAGTGACTTCAGTGTTACACCAGGGATAAAAGTAGGGCTGCATTTCACAGCAGCTTTCATTCTTGTAATCTTTTCCAAAACACCCTCCCAGGAGCAAAGACAAGCACAGGCAAATATCCTGCCAATAAGTGAGTTCACAGGAATTGCTACAAGTAACTAAACTGTCAGCAGTAAAAGACCAACAATTGGAACAAAGTACAAATACAGGACAGCCAATGCCCTCTAATGGGCTAGAGTTTTACTATGTGCTGGATAAACAAGGACACAGAAATTCATCAGAATTGATCTCTGAGAGGGGAGGGAAATTATAGGGTGTCCCACTTCGTACTAGTGGATGATATTTGTGTTTTATCAATACTTCTTCTCAAATGGTACAGATGAAAAAAATTCTTACCAAGACCTTGCAAGACAAATGAAAATGGGTCTAAGAGTCAAGTCTTTTCTCCATGGGCTACGCTCAACTGCTTGCACGAAGACTGTGAGCATCAATTTACAGATGTGTTCCTCTATCCTCCTTCAAGCTTTCATATTTATTGCCTCCTCACCTTTTTTTAATTTTATTTATTAGTAAGTCAATACTCTACTAGGAGCAAAACCAAAACTGTAAGACCATCACAACCATGCAAGCACACACACACACAGAGGAAGGGGGAAAAGGAGTGACAGATAGTGGTTTCCTGCAGAAACCTTATCACTGCTCCCTTGGCCTTACAGCGCACTCCCTTTCTCTCAAGAATTTCCAAACTACGGTTCCTGGAATTTGCCCCTCTGAACCAAAACAAGCGTCTTTGCTTCTTACCCAATCATTTCCTATAAATTTAAAAACAAGAGTTTCATTAAGTTTTTATTTTGTTTTCTGAGGGTTTCTTCAAGGACCCATAACCCTATACTTGTGGCAGGGTCAGCGGCAGCCTGAAATGCTCCTGGTCTCCCACAGGTCACGACTTTGTCCTTACAGCCTGAGGATGCCCCAGGGCCAAAAAAAAGTCAAGACATCTCCTTCCCCCTCCCCAGCCACAGGGCCCTGCACCCTTTTCTGTGGGGGTAGGATCTTAAGTCTTTTGTTCTTGCCATCCTCTGGTGCTGTAAGTTACTTTTTTGGGAAGGCAAGGGAAGAGGAAAAGGCCCTCCCCGTCCCTTCCCTCCTTCATCCAAGACCACAGCTGTAGAGAACAGCTGAAGCGATTCAGGCTGCCCGGAGAGGTCACAGATGTCCCTCGGTACGGCTGAGGCGGCTCTGCCAGCACGAGCCACGCTGCTGCTGCCCAGGTGGCACCGCGGGCAGGCGCCCCTCGGCCACCCACCCCGCACACCCCCCAGACTTCAAGCCCCCCAGTCCTGCTCGAGCAATCCTCCAGGTCCTCCCGGGCCAACTGCCCAGAAGCCTGCACACAGCCCTCTTGGAAACGCCACTTTTAAGGACGATTTTAGACCACCACAAAGAACAGTGAAGAAACTGTGGCTTCTGCTTACATGGATGTCGCAAAGCTCTCATTAAATCAAAGGCAGAGACTTAAAATATTTCTTCAAGCAAAATCTCTGCTCTTCTCAAAGTCTCTCTCCAAAGATAAAAAACTACAATTGCTTAACTCAATCCACACAGAGTGATCATTATATTTGCCTCCGTAAAGATCATATTTGTTCTAGTGCCTATATCTAAAGGTAATTTCAGTCAGAAAATGAAATGGTGCTCTCTTGACCTTTTGTCTTACATGGTTCATGAATTACTGACACATTACAATATCCCCCAACACTGTGGAAGCTTAGAGATATTGCAATGTCTCTCTTGTAAGTGAAATAAACTTGGTATGCCACTAAAAGGCATTAAATTATTTTCATTATGCCACACAGAATCTAAAACACTTACACTGTTTTGATTTCAAAATCCTTGGAGAACAATTATGCTCTCAGGGCCATAAGACTCTATTAGAAAGTCCTCAGAAACCTAGCATGGTTTCAATAAATCCTCAAACACTACAAAGCAGTTACTCAGCTTGAAGAATGAAAACATGAGTTCATCCACTGCGAAGTCAGGATGTGAATTCTGCTTATACAGTACCCTGCACTTCCTAACACATTTTTGTTCTTCCCAATCAGGGCAACGCTTTCAGTCAAGTTTACAGCATCAAACATGCATACCTCATTTTGTGATTGAAAATAAACAGTATTTGATTTAGGATGAGCATAAGTATACGAGATGTGCATATATGCTTATGGCATTACTAGCTAGCAGTATTAATCAGCAATTAGATATGCATAAATACTTTTCTACATATATAATTTAACAAAAGTTAACATTCAGGATTAGAGAACCATTAAATTAAATCAGTGATTGTCGAAATGAATGGATAAATATGTTAATTTCTTTAATTTATGCAACGGCACAAAGAATGCCTCAAAACACCAAAAATCAGATTTCAGGGGCGATTACTGTGGTTGTAGGGATCCCAATTTAAAAAACATGCAGCAACCTTTATTTTGGCTGATGAGGCTGTTCAAGCCCGAGTAGAGCTTTTGAGCATAAATACACAATAAGCTTGTTTGTATATACATGCTTATGTCCTCCTAGGAAGAGCACAACCTTCTAATTAAGCAAATCATCTCCCCTTTCCAAAGGAAAGTAACAACACCGAAATGCAACCAGAACAGGCGGAAAGGGGTGACAAGGAGCGGACAGGAGAAATTATATTCCCCTGTGCAGGGAGAGAAGGGGATGGGGGAAGAGAGGGCACAACAGGCAAACGCCCAGGCAGGAAACCGGGGCCCGGCAACTTTCTGCCGAGGGCAGCCGAGATGCCTCTCCGCGACCCTCTCCTTCCCGGCAGGACGTTCCGTGCGGCCGCCGGGGTCACCCGGCAGCTGCGCGGGGAGGCGGGGGCCGGGTGCCGCCCGCCCCGGCCCCCCGGCCCCGCCGCCGGCAGCAGCGGCAGCGGTGCCCCCGCTTCCATGGGCTCAGGCGGGGGGCGCAGCTGGCGGCAGCTGCAGCACCATCTGCTCGGGGCTGGGCCCCCGGGCCGCCCGCTGCCCCCGCCGCCCCTCCGCTGCCCGGGACAGCCCGGCCAGGTCGGAGCCAGGTGCCGGGAAGCGCACGCCCCGCACGGCACAGCGACCGCCCGCCGCCGGCCCCCGCCGAACGGGGAGCCGGAGCGAGGGCTCCGCCGGCCGCAAAGGGCAGCTTGCAAAAGGCAGAGGAGAAGGCGACGGAGCGGGAGAGCTCGGAGGAGCGGGACGAACGCTAAGGAGCCCCGGACGGTGCGTGCGGATGTCAGCATCCCTCGGCGGAGCGTGTATTTATGGAATGCTGTCAGCACGTCATCTGATTTACAGCGGTTTGCACGGAGGGAAGGGGAAAGGAAAAAAAAAAAAGAAAGAAAAAGAAAGGCACAAAAGCACCCCTAACTTGCCTCTTTCATCGATAGGCTTCTGAACGCGACGAGAACTTCATCACTTCGCAATTTAATATTGCATATCCTGCCACGCGGTCACGCAGACTGTATTTCCCATTTCCCTTTCTTCACCATTTATTGAACAATAAAGAAAAACGTTTACTTTTTTTATGCTCAAGGAGTGACATATTTAACAGCTTCTTTTAAACATTCCCATTCAGCCACCGCATAGCATTCATTAAAGACAAAAGTCTGCATCAACATTGCTTCCTAGTGCCAGTGGCGAAGGGACTGGTTCGGACAGTCCTGAGCAATGCGTCAGCCCAGCTGAGCTCCCTCAACTTCACAGATTTCTTCAAGATTTACCCCGAAAGTACCAAAATCAGAGGCAGGGATTTTGTGTAAAAACAAGCTGGGCTTTACGGTTCTCATTGGGACAATTATTTCCAAAGGCTAAACGTGTACCACTTACCATACATTTTGCCTTCATCTGATAAGATGATTTTCCTCCTCCCACATGGTGGATAGATAGCTAGAGCCTCCTGAAAGCTCTGTTCAATGTCAGGGCTCCAGACACCTTCTGCATCATTGTCAATAGGTTTATCTGCAGAATCACTCATTCTTTCAATATCCTCGGCAGGACTCTCGCTGCCGCTCCAGCTGCTGGGCTCAATGGTGATGGCTGGGGTCTCCAAGCCTAAGCCTGGAGTCTTAAAGGAAATAAACCTACAAAACAAACAAACAAACAACCCCAAAAGGCATTAAAGACATGGAACTTCAGGCAAACATTTCTGTCTATTTCTGATACTAAGTTAAGAGTGGCTGAGCAGTAAAGGCAATAACATGAGCGGGGAAGCACCCAGGAAAAGTAAAAATTAATACCCGTTCAAATCAGAAGAGGTGGAGTGATAAGGTTGTCAGAAGGGGAACTCTATCACATTTTCTGTGTGCAATTACATGAAGACATAGAGCATCAGGTTATTTTTCACAGATAGTCAAAGTGGGTCTTAATACTGGGGAAAACTCTGCAGCACGACACATTTTATCTGGCTGAAGACTGGCACCCTTAAAACAACGAGCCAGATCCTCAGGCAGGGGTTAATCAGCATACTTCCACTGGCTGGAAGAGAAGCACACCAATTTATGCCACAGCAACCACCAGAGCCTAAAACCACTTAAACCTAAAAACAAAAGCAAAAACTATTGTTCACATTCATCCGGATGTCAGTGGAGTAAATGGAATTACACTAGCAATGACACAGCTCAATGTGATTAACTGGAAAAGGCTGTAATTTTCACATCTTACCCAAATAAATAATACAATCAGAATCTGAGCTACATACAAACAGAAATCTTTAAAATTATAATACCAGAGAAAGGAATTACAAGAAAAGATACATACTTTGCCTGTTTTAAAAGGTCTCTGTCACAGAACCATAGTAGAGCAAAAATTACAAGCTTCAAGTTGCTGAATCAATTTAATAAGAAATAATTTAATATAGCTGCACCTGCTCACACCACCAGAGCTGCAGATCTGTCAGTGTTCCTTTTATATTTTTGAGAGAAATACAACTCTGCTATAAAGACTTGCTCCAGGCAAAAAAGCTGCTATACCAGACCAAATTCATCTCTGGTGTAATTCTTCGGGAAGCCAGTGAAATAACACCAGGAACAGATTTGGCTCAACATGTCTAGGCATAATGCAGTTTTATTTTGAAAAATGAAGAAGTTTGGTGACTCTAACTGATCTAAGTGGATGGGAGTGTTCAAACATGCATGCATGAGCTGCACACGCATTTAAAAACCCAGTTAGTTGGCTAAAGGCTCAAAACCCCCTAAACTATAACATTTTTATTCTGCTGGGGGAGACGAGAGCAGGCCCTTTCCACATGCAGAAGAGAGGGGCTTCCCCTTCTGCACACCTCCGTCCTCCCGCTGATACACCGCTCAGTGGGGTCTCAGTATGTCCTAAAATAACAGGTGAAAAGTGGCAGAACGGCATTCACCCCACTGGGAAAGAAGGGGAGGCTGTACGTCAGAGGCCATGACAGCTCTGACCAAACACCCTTGGGCTGGAGAACTCCCTGAAAGAAGAAATATTTACAGCAGCCCTCACCCGAACTAACCAATCAACCAATCACTAGAGATAACCAAAACCTGATAGTCCGGTCCCTCAGAGGCTACGGTGCCTTGCAACAAAACAGAGCTGAAACTGGGGAAACTGGGAGTAGTCTCTCAGTCTCATTAACCAACATTACCGGTCTGACATCCAAAATATGGGGTATTTCCACTTCTCCAGGCTCTAACAAGAGCTTGGAGGGATCAGTATATGTGAAATGGACTCCCAAGAACTTCATTTTCCTTACTTGCATGTCTGTTTCTACAAAGAGGCATTTCTTAACTCCACATTTGTTTGAACATTTCAGCACAGCTTACAAAAATGTTAGTGCCTACCCACCAGTAATCTCAAGGCTAATCAGTGTCTCGAACGCCTTTTAATAACTGATAATGAGGGAGCAGATGGATTCACAGGGAACCACACACAAACGATAAGTGGGTGGGAAGTCTGGCCAAATACACCACTTATTGTCTGGGAAATCCAAAATGTACAAAATTTTTAAAGATGTAAACCCTTGTAAAATAGTGAAACACCATCCTTCATAATTCTCAGAAGGCTGAAGGGTTGATTCAGTCCTTACAAGATTTGAACCTTGTACGCAAGGTTTAGCCAAAACATAAACACAGCAATACTGGGAAAGAACTGACAAAAACAATCATGTCCACTTAAGCCTTCGAATACAGGGGGAATTTTAGGTAAAGGAGAGGTAATTGAATGTTGACTGGGCTAATTAAAGGGGTTTCAGTTTTACTGCCACAGTGCAGGGAAAAATGGCTACTGGAGATTTTATTGGCCTCACATGATCAAGACACGGTTTAGCATTTCACCAGAAGACAAGACGGAGCGGGACTGTTTACTGGGTCAGTTCTTCAAAGGTGATTCAGGGAGGAAATCCTTCCCCTCCCCGATCCTGGGCACGACGGCATGCAACACACAGCACAGCCACGGGCATCTTTCGCTCAGCCCAGCCACCCTCTGCTTACAAAATCTGCCACAGTCATAGCCTCAAGTCTTATTATCGTCCTATAAACCAGCCCTTGGTATTACATTATGCTGAAATAATAATTAAAATGCACACAAGGAAAACAGAGAGGCTCTACAGTAATTAATGTTACTTGATATTCATGTTAGATCTTGCATT